>NC_069791.1:4329750-4636875 GCF_027406575.1 Nycticebus coucang | reverse complement strand
TCTTCCTCCTCGTCTGGAGACTTTGGGAGTCCCTCTTTCTGGTTCCCCCTCTGGTACATGGACTCTAAATGTTAGTCTGGGCTTGTGCCCACGGTTAGGCCGATCTATGCTGTACATGTATCTTGAGCATGTTCACCTCTCTGCATGTCCATGGACACCAGCCCAGCCAGACCCCCAGCTTTGCCAGCCTGCTCCACTGCAGCTGCCTCCTGACTGTTCTCTGCCTCGTGTTCCTTCCAGCAGCCGTTCAACCAGAGCAGTCCTATTAAGAACAAATCGTTCACTCTCCCGTGTCATCCCCTCCGAGGCTTCTCATAAGCACGTACAGAGGGGAAAATCCAACCTGCTTCTAACAATCGCCACAGCTTTAACATGACCTCCCTCCTCCTATCACCTTCGCTCACTGCTCTTCAGCCACAACTGTCTGTCTCCAGTTTCCCACACAGCCTAAGCTCGTTCCACGTCACAGCCTCGGCAGAAGCTGCTTTCCCTTTGTGCAGCGCACTCCTCTGCCTCCTCCTGCGAGGGCTGTGGACGTCAGCATCAACGTCGCCTCCTTGGAGAGGTCTCCGTGACCTCACGATTCCCTCCCCGTGGCTTCCCCACCCCGTTTTCTCTCAGTGTACACGACGTTTCATCACAGCATTTATCTTGGTAATTATCTCACGTGTGTGTTCAGAGCTTGGCTGTTTTGGGGGGTCTTCTCCACCAGAGCACAGCCTGGGACTGCCCGCCCTTCCCACTGCTGTCTCTCCCCAGGCCTCGCATCATGCCTGGTTCAGAGTGGGCACTCGGGAAATACACAACGAATAAGCGGATGACCACGCGCAGCATTTCAGAGCACGTGTGATCGTGTGGCACCCGACTTCATTTATGTGAGATATTCAGAGGAGGCAAATTAATAAAGGCAGGACGTAGATGAGTGATCGCCTGCAGCCGGGGGTAGGCCAGAGAAACCCAGAGGGGCTGCTGAAGAGTTGAGGCTTTTTACAAAGATAAAAATCATCTACAATGGACTATGAGATGGTTTCCTAAAGCGGTAAACACACAAAAATCCTTCAGTTGTACACTTTAAATGGCTGAGTTGTCTGGTATGTAGACCATATCCTCATAAGACTGTCTGCCTTGTTCCCCCAAAAGATACTTGATTAATCCATCAGTTGACTGTTTTTTTTTCTTTTTACATTTTATTGATGAGATATTCACTATCCCATAATTTTTTGTTTTCTAGGGTGCCATTAAAAGTAAGTGAATATGGGATAATGTAATAAGGCAGCCAAATAGTCAAGAAGCATTTATTCAACACCTGCCGTATACCATGCAAAGTACTGGAGATAATAGGAAACTGCCTAAACCCTGCCCTTAAAGAATCTGAAGAACCAGTTTAATCAAGATAAAGATGAGTAAGAGGAGAAGAGGTGGGATTGATGTGTCAGAAGCCTCTTGCCCCAACCCATCTCCCATCCTCCCACCCCTTTCAATTCCAGCTGGTGTTTCATCTGCAAGCTGTGTTCAGGTGTCCCCTGACAGCACCTCCCCTCAGATTCCTAGGAGGGCTCACACTGCAGCCAAGTACAACAGCACAGAGCTGCTGGCCATTCCAGCAAATGTGCAAACCTGGAGTGGGCAGGGCTAAGGGGCAGTGCAGGACGTGGGTACCAATGCATCAATGCCCCAACCTCTGTGCCATGGGTCTGGGAGCTAACACATCAATGCCCCAACCTCTGTCTCAGGTCTGGGAGCTAATACATCAATGGCCCACCTTCTGTCTCAGGTCTAGGAGCTAACACATCAATGGCCCACCTTCTGTCTCAGGTCTAGGAGCTAACACATCAATGCCTCACCCTCTGTCTCAGGTGTGGGAGCTAACACATCAATGCCCCACCCTCTGTCTCAGGTGTGGGAGCTGACCCATCAATGCCCCACCTTCTGTCTCAGGTCTAGGAGCTAACACATCAATGGCCCACCTTCTGTCTCAGGTCTAGGAGCTAACACATCAATGCCCCACCCTCTGTCTCAGGTGTGGGAGCTGACCCATCAATGCCCCACCCTCTGTCTCAGGTCTGGGAGCTAACACATCAATGGCCCACCTTCTGTCTCAGGTGCACAGTTCTCAAGTGAATCACGCACTGATTCTCCAAGTTTGCCCAGCAGGATTGAGTCACAGTTGTCCACAGGTGTCAACAGCTCACAAATGCACCTTAGACCGGCATTCACTCCTCCTCTCTCCCTTTTCCCCATGTGCTCCACCCCTGTACGCTGTGATCAGCTCCAAGAATAAATTACTTTTATGAAAACCCTGGTCTCAGGCTCTGCTTGGAGAGAGAAGCCTTCAAGTCTTACACAATCCCCGCCATCTCTATTCTTACCATCTTACAGAAGAAAACAATATTATTAGTTTAAAATAGGGCATGCTCTCAGATAAGACGCTGATGAAGTCTGCCTAAGGAGACACCTTGTCAAGCTGACTCACTCCACACTTCATTCACTCCTTCATTGCACACAGACTGCCTACCATAAGCCAGCCTCTCTTGTAGGAATTAACAGTGGTGGACACAACAAAACCCACACTCTCTGGAGGTTACGTTCCAGTGGGAGAAGCCAGCCATAACCAAGTCCATAGATGATACACCGGGGGCTGATACGTGCTGTGATAAAAAATGAAACAGTGAAGTGGGAAGTGATAGGAGAGGCTGTGTTCAAAGAAGGTGTCTCCGGAAAAGCATTTGAGTAAAGATCTGCATGAAAAGATTCATAAGAATATCTGGGGGAAATTCTCAGGCAAAAGGAACAAGCGGCAGGCAAAGGCCTGCGGTTAGCAGTGAGCTGGTGGTCAGGGCGGAGCCGGGAGGGCAGTGAGAGGCCGTCCCGATGGCCTACGTGGGAAAGAAAAAGAGGCACCCTGGTTCTGCGTAAGCACTGTTTTCTCGAAAATGAATATTTTTTGACAAAAAGTTGTTCATATTGCACTTTGAAATGAGAATGTATAAAACTATTGTGGGAAGTTACACAGTGTTCACACTATTTACAAAGAAGAGCAGTCCTGATCCACAGGACAGCGCAGGTCAGATGCAAACTGTACAAGTCCAGAGGAGCAACAAAATCCTAGACACACTGTTCTAAAAGATTAAAAAAATAAATAAATTGAATGAACAAATTCTAAAAGGGATTTAAGGAATAAGTCAGAATAAGTGAAAAGAGAGTGGAAATTTTCCTTCAAAGTGTGATTGCCTGGTCCTGTCATTCCAGGCATCAGTATTGGGGAAAATACCAAGTTTCAGCCGCAGCTGTGAGATGTCAGATTCATGGATTTTCTTTTAATAAATGTAATACAGAATAGTATTTTTAATATTCCCAGAAAATTTTATTTTAAAAAAAGACCTTTTCATGTTCATTTGTTATCTTCTCCCCTTACCCACATCTTTAAAAAAGTGTTTTCATAAATACTGAATCTAGACATAAGAAAGCAAATAATCCCTTTTATCATAGGCACCGTTTGTATGGTAGATACATGGTAAGGGGGTGCTGCGTTCCCTCCCTACACAGCATTTCAGACATTAACAGCCGATGCTTTTACTTACTTTACTTACCAGAGGATAAATACGGTTCAAAATGTTTTACACATATGAAGACATTTAATCCTCACAGCTCTATTACCTGTGCACTATTCTGCCTCCCATTTTACATTAGGGAAACTGAGGCACCATGAAGCTAATATCGTGGCCAAGGGCTGACGGCTGGAAGCCGCATTCAGGCCCGTCCGCCTTTGTACTCTGAACCCCTACCAGACCACCGCCTCTGCCCTGTACAGGTGGTAGCTTGATTTTAAACAAAACCAAAAATAGAAGCAGCACCTGGAGAATAGAATTGAAGAAAAACAGGGAGGAGCTGGGGAGAGACATCTGTCCTCCGCAGCTAATTCTGCCCACAGCAGGAAGGCACAAGTGGCATTTTCTAATCCCACCACACATCTCATGGAGACAACGTGAGACTCGCCTTCCGTCCTGCGGGCAGCCTCTCCCAGCCCAAGGATTCAGTCAAGTGCTAACCTCAGCTGCGGCAATGCCACAGCCCCAGCTAGGTGCCAAGGAAGGGCACGTTTACTCAGCTGGTGACACGGCTGGCCCACACGCAGCCCTCCTCATTTGTTACTCTCCTGACTTAAGACTGAAAAATATCCTGGCTGTAAGAGGATCTTAATACCACAGGAAACAGTTCTCTTCTATTCTCCAGGGTTTTTTCCCCCTCTGACTCCACTGAAGGACAAATTCAAAGCACTACTCAACCGAAGCAGGCCTCACCCTCTCAACAGTGGCCTGAAGACCCACCACTCAGCACACAAATGCAATTAGCTGACTTTGTTACAAACAGTGGCTTTCACATCACAGTACCCAAATTTAACCTCACAAGAATCCAACTAAGAAGATTTATCAGCTATTAGCATCTGCATGTACTAGACAAGAAAACTAAAGGACAGAGCTCAAAAGCCTTGCACAGAATCACGTGAGCAGGTGAAGTGCAGAGAGGAAACGATGGACATGCATCTCTAAAAGTGAAGTCTGTTCACCACTACCAGTGACTCAGTCTTTAGCTGGCGACAGAGAGCCTGTCACATGCCCAGCTCTGTGCTCATGAATAAATTCCTATAGAAAACCACTTGAAACTCCCAAGCAAGGACTTACCTCCCGGCCTCTTTCCTCATCCCTGTGAAGAGGCTGACACTGGTACTGTAGTCCCATATTATTAAGATTAAATGAGATAGTGCATGTCAGCCCTCAGCACAGTGCCTGGCACAGAGGCAGATGTAAAGAAAGCCTTTGCAATCAGAGCTGTCTACTAAGGATTTAGCTCCTCTTGCCACAGAGGCAGAGAGAAACTGAATAACATTTATCACAAATGATGGATAAAGCCCATCTCAAACCTACACAGTGGAGGGAAGAGTGGCATCTCGGTTCTTATGGGCTCTCCCCCATATTAGCTGACACAGCACTCTCAGAAATGTTCTTACCTTTATAAAGAAAATACTGACAAACAAAAATTGATAGGAATTTGAGAGACACACCACAATAAATCTGACCAGATACTCAATCAGCTCATTTGTTTTTTCATTGAAATCAATGTCATGTCTCCTTTCATACTTTTTAAAAGAAAACATTAAAAAATAACAAAATATTTATGTAGATAAAAAGCCTCAGAACCAGCACTCTCAGGACCAGTGTCCTTGGGACCAGCGCCCTTGGGACCAGCACCCTAAGGAACAGCACCCTCGGGACTAGCATCACTGTAATTTTTTAATATTCTATAGGAATTACAAAAGGCCAGGGCAAGAACATCTCAACAAATTCATTGACCACTAAGACTGGATTTCTGTTCTTGCCTCAAACTGGCCATATAGTTACTCATGTGACTAAAATTCTTTCTGCCCCTCATCTCCCAAAGGAATGTATTGGACTGGCCTCTTACTCACCAGCTAACACAGTGTCTAGTGATTCACATTATATGTAAAAAGTAAAACAAAAAAATGTGATTATAGCTAATTAAAAACCATATACACATATGGATCAAAATCAGAAGAAACTACGAGACCTGTAATAGCTGCTCTTAAGTGATGTTGTTGCAAAGAAATATTTTAATACTGACACATCTCTTGGGGGAAGGACAATGTTATTAGAGGGACCTCACCCAGCAAATGCAAGCAGTATAACCTGGCTCATCATACCCTCAATGATTCCCCAACAATAAAAAAAAGAAATATTTTAATACAAATAAAACTTGGAATTCAAAGATCATTCAGGAGGCTGAGGAAAGAGGGTCCCTGGACTTGGAGGTCAGCCCGGCAACACAGGGAGACCTTGTCTCAGAAAGTCCCTGGGATAATATGAACAGGACCCAGATGGTTTTACTCCCAGCGAGGGGGACCCCCAACCCTCCTACCCTTCTTTCTCCTGTAGAACCACATGGTTCATTTCCTTTGTCCAGTCTAGGGGAAAAATCTTCAGGGTCTGGGGACCATATAGGAAGCAGGTCACTGCAATAGAGTCTTACAGTGGCTTGTGCTTCACTGCGCCTGTGTACAGCTTGGGATACAGTCCTTTGTATACTGCAGGTATTCAGCAAATACTCAGAGACTTTATTCCTTGAGATAAAATTTTCTGGGAGGCACCCATGGTTCAATCATAAAAGGCGATCTGTATTTTCTCTTTCCAGTGGGAAGGCAGTCCTCTCGTAACCTTTGCCCTCTTTCTCTAACAGAAGTCCTGGCTCCTCCCTGAGCACCCAGCCTCCGATGCACGGCTCTTAAGTTTTGGTTTCCTCTTACAACCTTTGTGTAACCCAGTCTAGTTAGGAGCAAGGCGAGTGCCCTGGCTTCTCATTACAGCTTTCTGACAATTCTTCCCCTCTCCACCATAACATTTCTGGGCTTGGAATTTCATCTCATCAGATTGTATCACCCCCAACCCTCACCACGGATGCTGTTTCCACACACCTGAGTCAGTGACACTCATTGCTTGGCAATTTTAGCTCCTGGTTTACTATGACTTTCTAAAACGCAACCTCTGTTAAATTTTGGCTCATATAGGGGTAGTCTGTCCAACACTACTAGCCTCTGTCTGACTCTCTCTCCCACAATGATTATACCTTGCACCCTATCCTAGCTGCTCACTTCCAAGTCAGATTCTCCACAGTTATCACCTACAAACCTTCTAAAACCCAAATTTCACGCATCACACCCCCTGGGTACCCTACATCTTCCAGCTCATTCCTTCTTGTACCTTAGTTCACTGTGACGGTGCTTAAACCCCACAGGCTCCAGCAGAGCACCAATCCTACTAATTTTTCAGTGTCCTTCACCCCGTTGACGTTTTCTCTACCCTACTCAGATTCAGTCCCGTGGCCAGTCAGGGGAGTGGCTCCCCGCGTCTGTGCTTGACCGCTTTCCCCTCCCACCACACTCTCAGTCCCCTGACACCTCAGTCTGTCCTCAACATAGCAGCCCAAAGGATCCCTTAAAATGTAAATGAGATTGTGTCCTTGATCTATTCAGTCCTCCCAAGTGGCTTCCATCTCACTCAGAGTAAAGGCCGAAGTTCCAACAATGGCTTGTGAAGCCACCTCCAAATTCCATCCCCTCCTGTCTGACTCGCCTGCCTTCTACTCACACAGTTCATCCAGCTATCTGGGTCCCTTCGTGGCTCCTCAACCCACCAGACATGCTTCTACCCCAGAGCTCTAATCCTATATGCACCCCCATGACTTTCTCCTTTGCCTTCAATTTTTCCAGCTTCTAAAGGAGGCTTGCCCTGAAACCCCATTTAAAATCGCAACCCATTGACCTCAGCCCGGCAGTCCCAATCCTTCATACCCTGGCTCTATTTTTTTTTTAACCATTGCACTTGTAACTAACTGTCTGCTCTGCTCTAAATGTATTTATGTTCATTCCCTCTCCTTTGTCCACTACTGGAATTTAGACTCCATGTGAACAAAGATTTTGATCTGTCCTATTCACTTACATATCTCAAGTGCCTAGAATGATGCCTGGTACACAGTAAACACACAATAAATATATCTAGATGGTTTAAACCTATTATGCTTCTACGTGTGACTTACTGGATCTCAACAGAACCAGAACCAGACTTGTGTTAAAAACGTGCAGATTCCTCATTTGCAATCTTTCCAAACTACAAAAATGTAGTTTTGTCGATGTTGCCGTCTAAAGTTGATTTCTACCTTTTCCCGCATAGATGAGAAATAAACATGTCCTCATTGTAAATGCACAAGTCTGTCTGCAAAAGCACATTGAATTTATAGTGATCTAAGATACTATAAGTAGATAGCAGTGAACAGACCATCATAATATCAATTAAGCAGAAACCCAAAATAAATGAGTAAAATATTATTTTGTCTTAGATACAAATACTTAAAAGCAGCCCCAGTTAATTAAAGATGGTAAAAAGAAAAATGGGAAATTTTTATGCCAATTCTCAAGGAGACTTTGAGGCCCTTTCGATGTTCTTAGCAATCGATGGTTGTATCTATTTCACTGCCAAGCGTGGTTTCTCCCCCGTGTTGCGAGGGGCTCGGCGGCACTGCTCTGCAGCTTCTAGCCCTCGGTGAGCTGCTTCTCAACTCACCTAAATGAAATGAAGAGGGAAGTACAAAGGTGCTTCTGATATTACTAGGCAATAGCTACAAGAGGAAGAAAGCAAAAAAGATGTTAAAGAGAGAGAAATTTCTTGAGCTGACAACAGCCGTATTGTAAAAGCATCTAGTCTGCTCGGACGTGAGTAGGAAGGGGAGAAATGGGTGTCTCCGGTCTGCTGGGCATGTGACAGGTACAAACGGCCTGTAAGACAAGCACAGAGCAAGGCCACCAGCAGCGAGTAAACTGATGAACAAGGGAAGGGATTTCTAAGCACGAGTCTCTAACTCCAGGGTCGCTTGAGTTTGTAGCCCAAGGAGGTGCTTGGGAAGAAGCGTCACTCTTGCACACTTCTACTTTCTCTGAAGGTCAGTCATAATGCCCAACTTTGAAGAGTTCTCAAAAACGCTAACCTAGGACTACCCTGTGAGCCAGCGTTCTCTCTTCTCTCTAAGACCCAGAGGAAAGGAGCTGGGCACCATGAACAGACCTCTGCACTCCTGTGTTCACGGCAGCACTTTCACAACAGCCAAGATACGGAAACAACCTGATTATGGGTCGTCGGACAGCTAATAAAGAAATTGTGGTACATGTGTACATAGACACAGTGAAGTATTATTAGACTTAAAAGAAGTGAGACCTTCCCATGAATGAAACCAGGGGGCATTATGCTAACTGAAAGAAGAAAGAAAAATGGTACATAATCCTGTTTACTCACAGAATCTGTGAATAAACAATGGAATTATTTATTTATGGATAATGAATGGAAACTTAGAGTAGCATGGTGGTTACTGGGGGTGGGGGTAAACTTCATGAGAAAACTCAGTCAGAAAGCACGAAGCCACCGAGATCTCATCTGCAGCTTGGGGACCACAGCTGACGACATTGTGTGGCCTGAAATTTACTAGGAATGTGTGTAGGCAATTTAGTGTTTAGCTACCACCGGGAGAAGGTGGCTCTGTGAATGACAAATGTGTATGTGTATATGTTTGACTGTAGTAATCACTTTACCATGTGTCTATATCAACATATAAAACATCATGTTATATAAATAACATAATATAAATATAATAAAAATGAATGGGGGAAATATCTAGTTTTATTCATTGTCTCCATTTTCGCCTTTCTTTTTCCCTCTTTCCAATATAATCTTAAATACAGGCTTCAGAATACAGATATGTGTACTGGATATTAAGATGGAATATAATTTAAGTTTAAAGTACAGGATAGGCGTTCTTCACCACTTCGTTGTATGCTAGTAAACTTTAGAGTTTACCAGACATTTTAATATGAAATGTTAGGATAAAAGTGCTTTTAGGGACCACATATCATCCATATTATAGATAATCTAGGGGTTCTAGTCCAAACTATTTACTCTGACAGCAGGCAAAGTAAGTCCAGAGATGGTCAATGTCCAGTCTAACGCTCCAGGGCTTGACTAGAATGCAGGTTCTCTCCCTGGCCCCTCCCCCTCTTTCCAGTGAGACACACAGATGAAGCAGGTGTTACCGCACGGATTTTACAAGTTAGCAAAGGGAGGTGTGGACAGGTTTTTGTCCTAAGTTGCACAGATAGTGGCTCCACCCACGTCTCATGCCACATACCTGCCAGTGGAAAATTATGTCTCAGAAAAAAACAAAAAAAGCTGCATTTGAGGCTCCAATCTACCCTCAAATTATCTATTCAAATTTGCATTTCAATATTTTCATATCAAGCTCTTTTAAGCAAAGTAAACTTATTTTCCCTCTTTTAATACTATAAAGACTCACAGCAAGAATTGCTGTATTTTTATTTCTTCTTTCAATTTATAAAAACTACTTTCAACCTCTCCTAGATGATTTTGAACAGTATAAAATCAAGTCTGATAATAAGAATATTGCCTAGATCCTAAATTCGCTTCCATTTTGATAACTGTGTGTTTTTGTAAGCCATGTGCGAGGGATTTAAAAGTTTAGCATTTAGGGAGGGGGGTTTGGTGCTTTTTGCTTGTTTGTTGTTTTTATTTTTATTTTTTATTAAATCATAGCTGTATATGTTAATGCATTTATGGGGTACAATGTGCTGATTTTACATACAGTTTGGAATGCTTACATCAAACTGGTTAACATAGCCTTCACTTCACTTAATTATTGTGTTAAGGTATTTATACTCTACACTTCATAGATTTGACATGTACCCTCGCAAAATGCACCATAGGTGTGGTCCCACAGATTACCCTTCCTCCATCCAACCTCCCCCCCTCCCCCATCTCCCTCTTCTTCTCTCCTTCATCCTGGGCTATAGTTGTGTTTTATGTTTCATATGAAAGTGTGGGTGATTATATATTGGTTTCATAATAGTACTGAGTGCATTGCATACTTTATCTTGAAGCAACACCAAAAATACATTACAGGGATCTGATCAAACTAAAAAGCTTTTGTTTGTTGTTTTTTAAAACCAAGCTTTCTAACTCATCAATGCTTTTTTTTTTTTTTTTTGGACAAAGGCAGGCAGGGTTGTGAAGTGTGCCCTCTGCTGGCCAGAAGAGGAAAATTGTCATACTTTAAACAAAGCAAAGTGATGGAACCTGTAAATTCACCTGCATGTGGACATACCTGAAGACCTGAAATACACGAGCTTATAAATGCTTGATTTTTTTAAAGGATGTCATAGTATAAGTACTTAATGTTGGAAATAAAATAGATTTATAAGGCAGAGAAGCTGAAATTGAATGATAAGATTTGTTTCAGCACTCTGCTTTACTAGTAAGTCAAACAGAGGTTACAGCTAGTAGGAGAAAAGGAAATCATTCTGGGGCAGATGGAGCCATCTCAATTTTTTAATCATATTTTACCAAGAAAATGTCAATGGTATATCAATTTCAAAGTATGGATTATAAGCATCAATATCGTCATTTAAATGGAAGTCATCAAATTCAGTGACCAAATTATTTTCTCCCCACCTGTTTTGTATCACTGCTCATCAATAAATCATCAACTTTTAAAATATCTGCTTACAAAGCAAAAAGAGAGATGGGTCCCTAGCTTGTCACAATGCTCCTTACAAGCATATATGCTTCGGACTCTGATAAGCTCCTTAAACTGTCCTCTCTAATCTTAGCACAATATTTCTTATCTCCTGACACTAAATGGAAAACTCATATTCCTTATTGCGGGGTGTCAAGAAACATATCTTGCCCATGAAGCATGCTAGATGTTGAGGGAAACTCTGGGAAGGATGATGAAGGCCTGTCCTCTGAGATCTGTGACCTGGCTACCTCTCCTAGAATTCTCCCCCTGTGCAGCATCTGCTCCCGCTACACCCACCCTTCCCTATTTCAGCAGCACACCAAGCACATCACCCCAGGAGCCTTTTTGCACATGCTGACCCCTTGATCTATTCTTGACTCAGACAGACACACGGCCTGTTCCCACAGCTCATTACAGCTCTGCACAAGTGTCCCCACATCAACAGGACCTTCCCTTATCACCCTATACAAAACCACCAAGTGCCTTTACCCTGTTTTTCTCCCTAACACTTACCACCTCTTACTATTACAGAGATTTTCTTTTGATTATAATCTGTATCTTCCCCTAGGAGGCAAGTTCTGTGAGGCAGAGACTTATTTAGTTCACTAGTCTATTCACAATGATTACAAGAGTACCTGGTTCATAATAGGTAATCACTTAATATCTGATGGACCGATAAACACATGGACTTACCAGAACATTACAGAGATAATTTCTGCCTTGAATGGCTTCTTGGGCCCTATCCTGTGATTTTATAAAGAAAGATTATCTTGAAAAAACAGACCTGATCCTCCCTTCCCATCAGAAGTCTTTTAACAACTTTTTAAAGTTTTATACTATCCTAAATTGACACATAATAGTTGTACATATTTATGGGGTACAGTGTGATGCTTCCATACATGAATACATCACGTCATGATCAAATCAAGGTAATCAGCAAATCCATCACCTCAAACATTTATCATTTTGGGGAGATAAGAACATTTAAATCCTCTCCTCTAGCTATTTTGAAATATACAATACATTATTGTTAACTAGAGTGACCCCACTGTGCAACAGAACATAAGAATTTACTCCTATTAACTGTGACTTTGTACCCATTGATCAGTCTCTGTCCTACAACCTGTCCTTCCCAGCCTCTGGTCACCACCTTCCTCCTCTTTACTGTACAAGATCAATGTTTACAGATTCCACATGTGTGTGTGATCATAAAATATTTGTTTTTTGTGTGTCTGTGTCTGGCTTACTTCACTTAACATAATGTCCTCATAACCACACAATTGTTTTTTCTTCTGGATTACTGTCCTTTCCTCTTGATCAAATATTTTAAGACCAATAAAATATAGCAACTAAAAATAATCTATAAAAATACCACATTGTTGGAATGAGTTAAATGTTAAATATTTCACAAAATTTCTACATTTTCTTAATTGAGCTTAGAATAGAAGGATGTTTTTTAAGAACTAAAAAGGAAAAGGAGTAAAAGAGAAAAACAAATTTTAATTGTGTGAGCATATGCCGGGACCTACTGGTTTTTTTTTTTTATTACAACACTGCCAAATCTTATTAAAATAAAAGTATTTTAACACACCACCATACCTAATTATATCTTCTGTCTGATCCCAAAGCAGCAAGCCTGAAAGACATCATAAAGAAATATAATGATCTACTTAAAATATCCCTACTATAAAACCTGACTTTGGGATGAATACATTTTATGTATGCTTTTATAATCACAAAAGAACTCACAAAACAATGAAATTGCTAATGCATCCAAATATTCCTAGCCGCTTTCTGGCAGTGCTGTCTAGATGCATCAGGGTTACACACAAGGAAAATGACTGCAGTTATTTGGTGTTTTGAAAAATGTCTGACACTATCCATTTTATTGACAACACTTTAGGTCTCATATTGTACATGATGAAAGAACTGGCCTTTGAAATTGTTGGGTCAAATAGAGAAAAATCAAATAACAGAAATTGATAGAAAGACCATTGTTGCAATCATACTGGGATCTTCTCAACCAACTTTTCAAACCAGTAAATTTTTACTATTTAATCATGTTGCTCAACAAAAATCTTCCACTAACTCTTCTACACAGGGGAAAATCCTTCAGCACATATAATCAGCTTTAAAAAAAAAAAAAAAAAAAGCAAAGCCATGGGAACTTCAGTATTTGGTAAAACCTAGAATAATCATATTAAATTCATAATTTTATATCTTTATAACATCTTGCAAAATAAATGTGGGGTTATCATGAGACCAAAAGATGACAAAGGTCTCCTTAATGGGGATATCATCTTACCCCCTTACACTCACTCTTCTTGCAGAGCTATCAAAAAACAGGGGAGAAAACTCAAGTTCCTTAGCTGTATTTCTTTCCTTATTCATACAGGGGTCCACAAAGTTCACGTGCAATTTAAAGCGTGATAAAGTTTTTTTGAGTGCCTACTATGTTCTAGGAACTAACAGCTGCTAGACATTCAAAGATGATACCTATCAGATCTGACCATTGAGTTTGCAAACTTGCCACAGTGCACTTATGCTGGCAGCACCGTAGCAACCACTGCATAAAGTTCCATGACCCGGTGTATCAGTGTCACACAGCCATGTTTGTGTTGACACGTGGTGGTATCCTGCTGAGTGATGTCCATTACTGTTGTTGCCTGTTTTGTGTGCCGTGGTGAGAAGGTGGGAGATTGAATTAGAGCAACAAACAAACATTTGTAAATTTCTCATCAAACTTGGTAAGAGTGGAAGTGAAATCAGGGACATGTTAGTCCACGAAATGGGGATAATGCCATAAGGAAAACAGCAGTGTACAAAGGGAGTAAATGCTTTTCCGACAGGAGAGAAAGCATTACTGATGCAGAGGTCAGGGAGGCCAGTAACAAGCAGAACTAATAAAAACATTTCAAAAGTCATTGAATTGTGCATCAAAATTGTCAGCCGACTGTGAGAAACATAGCAGACTAAATAAGCATCAATAGAGAAACAGGGAAATCTTCACTGAGCATCATGGCCAACAATGCATGGTTCTTGCATCACAACAATGCACCAGCTCACGCAGCACTGTCTGTGAGGGAGTTTTTAGCCAGTAAACTAATAACTATATTGGAACACCCTCTCTACTCACCTGATCTAGATGCTAATGATGTTTTTCTTTATACAAAGATAAAGGAAATCTTGAAAGGAAGACATTTTGATTATATGCAGGACATCAAGGGTAACACAATGACATCTCTGATGGCTATTCCAGAAAAGAGTTCTAAAATCACTTTGAAGGGTGGACCAGACTCTGGTGTCAAGGCACAGCTTCCTAAGGGGAGAACTTTGAAGGTGACTATAGTGATGCAGCAGTGACGTTTGCAGCACTTTTTCTAGGATGAGTTTACAAACTTAATTACTGGACCTTATAGTGTTAAACCCTGTAAAGGTGAGCACTTTTTCTAGGATGAGTTTACAAACTTAATTACTGGACCTTATAGCGTTAAACCCGGTAAAGGTGCTAAAAGATGTAACATGGTACAGAAGCCTTCTGATTTGGGGGATGACATTATACCATGAAAAACTTTCAAAGAAAAGTGAAAGAGACACTAAGCATTAGGTATGGAGCAATTTAGAGACACTCATTTGGCCTTTCCAAACATAAAAATATACAGTTCTATAAAATTTGGTTATTATTTCAACTGACTGAGCCATCAGTAGTGATACATTAACCATCCCCACCTTATCTCCCCCAGAATGTTCCTAAACACAAACAAATTATAAATGCCCTAGGTGACGGATATAAATTGCCCTGATTTGATTAATTCACATCATAAGGTTATATCGAAATATCACATGTGCTCTATAAAGATATACAACTATTACATACCCATAACAATTAAAAAGAAAAAGAGAAAAAGAAGTGATACTTTATGTCATTCCATCCATTTTTATCCCCTATAAATAAGATAATTATATTCCTTGTTTGGCAGATGAGGAAACCAATATTCTTAAAAATTGTGAAAGGTTACAAATTCAAAGAATAAGCATATCTTAGCTCTCAACTGTGGTCTACTAACTCCCAGATCATGAAAAATTATTTTCATTATAATAACTTTTCTGACCATATAGAATAAACTCATCTTCCTTCCCTTCCCACCATCTTCAAACACTGATGCCTTCATGACAAAATAGCATATGTTTAAATAATTCAATATATTTTGAACGCTGCCCCCCAAATAGTTCCTCCAATGCCAAAAACAGCATAAGGAAACCATAACACACTTAAATGTGACTAACAAACACACAATCCATCATTAATTGTTATATTTTCCTGTATTTTTCCAGGGTGAAAAATATATGAAAACGTTAATTTAAAATTGTAGTCAAGGAATCCAGTGAGCTCCTGAGCTTGGATAAGATACAAGAGTTAAAACACCAGCAATCCCACTATGCTCTTCAATGAACATGTTGGTGTCATCTGTAAAACAGAGCTAGAACCAACCACCACATTTGTAAGATGCTTAGTTGAGCTCTCAGTACCTGAATGCTAAATATATTATAGTCACCATCAGGGACCTTCTGAGAATGCTCACCTTAAGTAAAACGACAATTATTTGCATACGATTTTCAGATGTTTTAATCATTTCACAGTGCTTGCTCAATATTACAGCAAGAATCTAGAATTTCTAACACTTAATATTGTAGGTTATATCCAGTAGACATAAATAAAAGTGCTCTAGTGGTGACGATGAGAACTCTAACCCACCGGGTATACGCCAGGTCATGGAGAGTCACGCATAAATGGTAATTGTCTGTCACGTCATTAAATGTTTGGTAAGTCTGTATTTCTCCTAAAGCAAACATAGAAAGCAAAACAGTTTTGTCTGTAATAAAATTCTTATTTTTGGCACCTTAATTTTCCTTTAGGTGAATGTACCAACCAGTGGGAGGCGCACACCTCATCTTTCTCACGTTTCAGCATCCCCACCCCTGCCCCAAAAAGTAAACCAGAGTTTTGGTTTGTAACAGAGTATTGTTGTTTTTTCACCCTTTGTAGATGCTTCATGAGATGCAGAGGTGCCTGTGGTCAGGAAGAGACATGTCCTACTTTTCTAAGTACCTGCAAACTTCCATTGATTACATTCTTCCTGAATTTTTCTCTAAGCACACAAGTAGACAAAAAACCTCTACAGGAGGGAAACTGTATCTAAACTAGTCCGTCTCAGACTTTCTTCATCTCAGCCCTCAAAGTATTCTACAGAAGCAAACACTGGGAAATTTAAAGGGAAATAATCCAATCTAAAACAGAGCACTCCAGGGTTAACCTGTCAACTGACAAACATGGTTTTGGTTCTATGATGCTGCTGAATATTCCGTAATAAAATGCTCTCAGAAGAGAAAAAATAAAATTCTCTTTTCACAGTTATTGCAATGTTGGGGGGGAGGGGAGTATCACTTACACCTAAATATTGGAAGGAAAGGTAGTTTTCAGAAAATTATGGAAGTGCACTCATGATACAAACGCCACCCTAAACTCTGTCCGTAACGAGAGCACAGACTCACACACTCGCCTTATGACAATGCTGGGAATTAATTTCTTGCCCAAGAGGCATTCCAGGTTGCATGTTTAATTTAAAATCATGAAAATTTACAAGGGGAACATTCAGATTATCTGCAGATGCTTTCATGTGAATGTAGCCTATTATTGAGCATTTGCAATCTATGGACAAAACGTCAGTAAATGAGTAAGTTCAGTAAGGCAGGCTGCTTAAGAAGGATTGGATTATCGGACTATGCAGGAGGTAGAATTTTAGTGCATGGAAATCAGTGAGATAAATTCAAGCTTCATAGCTTATAAACTTGTGGTGTTTGCTGGAACGGTGGCACAAGAGAAACTGATGCCTGCCACTCCTCACCCCTGAGTCTCTAATCATAGCAGGGAACAGGTTTGAACTCACACAGGATCAAGTAGGACACAGTTTTCCTGGTGAACGTATTGTGAAAGTAAGTATGTTAATAAACACCCCACGAGGAAAAGCAAAGCAGACATCCCACTGCTAATGGTTCCATTTGAACCTTAAATCAACAGTAAATCCAAAATTCCAACATTGAATTCTTCAGACAAAGTCCACACCCAGCTGTTCCATACCACTGTGTCCTCATCACTCAGCCTGGGGGCTCTGCTGGACTGAACTCTGTTATAAAAATCACCCTAATACCATAGCGTGAGTAATCAACTACATTGTAAGTTATATGGAATCATTTAATGAGTTGCAATAATATGAAATTGCTTTTCAGTAGAATGTGTTGAAGTCAAGTTGTTCCATTTAATAACTTATCCTATTCACTCACCTACTCAGGCTTCGAATATTGACCAGCTACAGTTAGACACTGTGGAAGATGAAAGGTGTAAACATGACCAATCAGTTATAAGTTAGGCAATAATGCACAGTCACCTTCAAATAGAGCACAATCAAAAGTCGAACTACCATTACACTTTTATAATAATTGGTATAATGGCAACAGGTGTTACCTTACAAAGTCTACCCAACGGGTCTCAACAATACAAGAAGAGGTGGGCTGGATGTGGTGGCTCAGGCCCGCAGTCCTAGCACCATGCAAGGCCAGTGGAGAGGATAACTTGAGGCCCAGACAGACCCTGTCTCTACGAAAAAGGATTTTTTAAAAAAATTAGCTTGGCATGATGGTGTACACCTGTAGTCTCAGTTACTCAGGAGGCTGAGGCAGGAGGATTGCTTGAGCCTCCCAGGAGTTTGAAGTTGTAATGAGCTATGATGATGCCACGGCACTCTAGCCAGGGTGACAATGAGACTCTGTCTCAAGTGTGTGTGTGTGTGTGTGTGTGTGTGTGTGTGTATACATAGGGATACATATGTATGTGTATGGAATGGAAATTAACCATCTGGCTGGGACCCACTCCCATAAATAGTGCCTGGGACACAGCAGCTACTCCCAAGTGCTTGATATCTGATCGTTGACTAATATTTAGTGAGCTCCTCTGGAAGACATTAACCAAATCTTTAAAATACATATTACTCCACTGGGTTATATAAACGCATAGTAAGAAAGACCCTACTGGAATCACAGATTTTAATTCTATACTATGCCACACTGAATTCAGTGGGAGCAAGACAGAAATATTTGGGCCTAATCAGAGAGCATATTAACTAACAAGGCTGAGTAATTTATTTCGTGTTTGTGAGCTGAAAATAATTTAAAATTACATTCCGTTTGCAGATGCTTTTCATTTTGGCTGTCATAACTAATATACCACACAGCAGCTCAAAGTCAGTTTCAAAGAGGCTTTATGAAACACAGCTATTAAATACTAAGCATGGAGTTCTAATTTTCCATGTGAATTGGTGATTCTGATGACCAACCAGGTCTAGGAACCAACCTGCCAGTGCAGAGTGCACAGCCCCAGATGGCTGTGTCCAGATAGCTCCAGGGATAGGGCGGACAGCCTCCTAAAAAGAAGACTGTGCATTTCACCCTTGAAGAGCTCTATTAGCAAATTCTTCTGTAATTAACCAAAATCTGTTTTCTAAAAGTGTCTATCCTAGCTCCTCAAGTCTTTCAAACAAGTTCCAACATGAGAACACAGGTCTTCACAAATACGAAAAGTTGTCATGTCTCCACTCTGAATTTAAAGCTATCTGCTCCATCCTTGATCTCTCTGGTAGCACTTCATCTTTTTTCCCCTCATAATCTGCAGCTAAAATATCATCTATGTGTTCACTTCGTATGGTTGTGCTCACGACTAGGACTCTGTGAATTCAAGAATCAGGCTTATTTTGCATAGCATTGCACAGCCAGCACCTCCAACAGTAACAGTGCTTAGTATATATCTGATGAATAAATTAAGGAACAAACAAATGATTTGGACACATAAGCCTGTAACCTTTGGTTTATATCACCATGACTCATTTTTAGAGAGACCAGAAAGGAAAAGCCAGAGTTCTTAATTTAGCTAGTTGTCTACATAGTCGAAACATAAATTTTAAGTAAATATTTGTTTAAATAAGCCTTTGTTTATGCTACAAATATATATACTGATTTTCTTCAAAGTGCAAACAATGTCCCAGACACTGGTAATACAGTGGTGAGCAAAGTAGAAACAGTTCTTGCCTTCATGGTGCAATAATGAAATTTGAACAGTTGCTATGTGGGGAAGCAAAGTAGTATTTTTTTTATATTTATTTATTTTTATTAAACCATACCTGTGTACATTAGTATGATCGTGGGGCACCATACACTTGGTTCATAGATCGTTTGACACATTGTCATTAAATGTGGAATGTAAAGGTCTTAGCAAAATAACTAAGAAAATGCTACAAAAGCTATGTTAGCAAAGTAGTATATTTACTGCAAGAAAATCATATCCTCACATAGATCTGGCAGTGAAACATCAATTCAGATAATGAGATAACAACCCACGACAAGAAAAAACAGAAGACAATGAGCCTCGGTTTAAACCAACAAATGATGGAGTTCTAAAACGAAGACATGCGTAATTCAGCTCACAGATACGGACAGAATGGTGTCTTCTGGGAGCTGGAGGGGCAGGAGGATGGAGACTCAGTGTTTCACAGGCTAGAGTTTCAGTTTGGGCAGATGGAGAAGTTTTGGAGATGGATGGTGACATTGGCTTAATATACTTAATGACACTGAGGTGTGTATTTAAAAATAATTAAAACTGCAAATTTTATATTGTATATATTTTGCCACAATAAAAATAAAACACAAAAAAAATTTTTTGGAAAAAACTGTTGCCCACAGCAGTGACACTTCCAGGCAGTAAGGTCGTCATTTACCAGGCGCATGTGAAGAACTCTGGGTGCTGGATTTGGGGTTTTTTTCAGAGCTCCGCAGGCACAAATGTGGAGAAACAGCACGGACGGATGGCAGGAACTCCGCGTGAAGGGAGACAGCCACGTTTGACAGACGATGGCTCATTATGTGACTAGCAACAAACCTCCAGGGCACAGACAGCACATTTTTTACTTAAATTCTCTTTCAGGAAAGCTCTCCAAGACTCAGTGATGGTTTTTTAATTCTCTCACCTCTAAAACACAAGGAAATTTTTACCCCTCAAGTTAAAAAGCTTAGCTTTAAAAATTCCCAAGGATATAACCACCAAGAATGATTTCAGGATGAAACTGAGAAATACTAGTAAAGCTAATTAGGAAATGTTAACTCTGCCTGAATACTCTGTCCTCACACTCTTCTTCACACAGGGATCAGGGAAACAAAATTTAGAATCAAGATGCAGGTGGCACATTACTAGGGCACAAAAAAAAACCTCCTTTTCTAATATAAAATGTGAGGCAATAAGGCAGCAATGCTCCTCTGAGTTCTTCTCAGAATCAAACATCCTCCCAATCCTTCATAGAGATAACAAAACCAGAAACAGAGCCACTGCCAAGCCAGTCATGCTTTAACAAATAAACCCATTTATTATTGGGTTTTCAGGGTGCTAGGAGATGATACAAATGAAAAAGTCTCATGCGTTGCCCTCCAGGAAATCGTAATAGGAAGGATAATGATTTGCACCACACATGTTGGCCACGGAGTTAGAAAGCAGCCACAAAAAGAGGGAGAGCTCTGGAGTGAAACAGATCAGTGATCTAATCCCAACTCTGCAACTTTTTAGCTGCACAGTCTTCATAATAACAGCTAAATTTCTGAGGGCTTACCACGCACCAGAAAGTTTGTTCCCTAATCCATCCCAGTTAATCCTAACAAACCCTGTAAAGTAAATGCTATTATTTGTCCACAGAAATTCAAGCTGTTTAATTTTCCTGAGCCTCAGTTTCCTTGAGGGGGGAGGGTTAATAACAACCTTATACCATTGTTTTGAAAGTTATGTGAGTAAATGTGCAAACAATAGCTAAGAATCTGTAGGCTCTCATTGAATGGATATGATACCACCATTTAATGAAATGCTTACAGAAGTGGCATACATTTAGAAAATTTACTCTAAGAAAGCATCTTAAAATCACTACTTTTAATTGAATAATCTGAACTCTTTATAAAAATTTAATTTGGAAAATGTGTGTTCTTCTTACATACAAAACATTGCTATACCCATATTAATTTGAAATTTTAAAAAATAAGTTGTGCCAAGTACCACATAGCCACAAAGATACATGACACAATTCCTATCAGTAAAGGGTTTCTACTCCAGAGAATGTATAAGAGAATATATTCTGTCTTAATTTAAGGCAGCTAACCGATGGCCCAGAGGTTGGGGCACTTGCTAAAACACCTCTGTTCTGGAGCACATTCTGTTATACACCCATCACTTTTTTGTCCTTTAACTGCAAGAGGACTTTTTCCCTGAAAAATATGGCTTTCTCCAAGTTAAATACCAGGTAATTTCAGCAAAGCATGACTGTTCTTGTTTTTCACATTAACATGGCCTATATTTTATAAACACCTGTACCAGCTGAACACATGCTGATTTCAAGCATCAGGAAGTGATTCATTCAGTAAGGAGACAGGCAGCCACACTCAGAAACCATCACGATGACAACCAAACTACCACCCCAACTCATCGCCCTGTGTTATAATTATCAGAATGAACGGAAATAAGTGGCCAAAACCGGGAGCCATCTTACCCACCTTGCATGACAATATACTTTCAATTCCTAGGGAGATTTCCCAAGGCACTTATGGAGAAATCCACTCAGAACATTGATCTCAATTGAAAACTTACAGTGTGGGAGAAGGTGGAAAATTTCCCCATGGAAATGGGGAGAGAGATGATATAAGATGCTGAGTGTGCCCACAGTAGAGGAGAACTGAGCGAGTATAAAATGCTCGTGTTATAATGGCCCCGTAATTAATGCGCATTACAAAATGCCGCCCATCTCTCCAGGTAAACTCCACCAAAGAATAGTTTTAAAAGCAAACTTGCTGGAACAGCACAATTATTAGTCAAAATCCATTAAACTTCACTGTGAAAGCTCCATTATTAACACTGTCATCTCTCTCCAGAAAAGAATACAAACACCGTCTAACTGGTGTCACCATTTATCCACACACAAGCAAAGACTTAAAGACAGTATGACTTCAGCGGGTAGGGCGCCGGCCACAAGGACTGAAGCTGGTGGGTTTGAACCTGGCCCAGGGCAGCTAACGCAACAATGACGACTGCGACAAAAAATAGCCAGGAGCCGTGGCCGGCGCCTGTAATCCCAGCTACTTGGGAGGCTGAGGCAGGAGAATCACTTAAGCCCAGGAGTTTGAGGTTGCTGTGAGCTGTGACGCTACAGCACTCCACCGAGGGCAACAGCTTGAAACTCTGTCTCAAAAAAAAGACAGTATTTCTTTAACACATTTAGAGATTTCAATTCAGCTAAGTTTGAAATTTAGTTTTAAAACTCATCTTTTACACCATACATGATGCTTTTGGTTCTTGAGTTTCCAATTATTTGCAAGTTCTTGATCATACTTACATTTTCATTCAGTTTTAATTTTATTCTTTTCAAGGCTCAACCCTCAGGCTACCTCACTGTAAATATTTAAAGATAATCTCGTCATTGTAGATTAAACTGACGCCAAGGCATCTCAACAGGATATGGAGAATTTACCTTCAACTGAAAACATTTCATTTTATTAGTTTGTTACTAAATGACTACGAATGCCAAGTTCCATACTGGCAAAGGCACATAAAACTAACTTCAGAACATAGCAGAAAACAGCAACACAACAAAGATAAGCATTCAAATACAAGGTGAGAAGTGCTGTGCTAGTGATGTCTCCAAAGCCCCACAGAAATACTCAGGGGACGTAACTGTACCACCACCCCCAGTCCTTCACTGCCACCTAGAAAAAAGGAGACGCTACTTCCAAAATAGGTAGTTTTGAGCTAAATTCTGAGAGACAAATAATAACTCACTATGTAGAAAAAAAATTCTAAGTAAAGAGATACAAGACACAGGCTGAGGCAGAAGTAGGCACGGTGTTTGCGGAGACTGAGTTAGTTGTGCCGATGACTTCCAGCCCCGATGTCAGGAAGGGGCAGGCTGGACGGGTGGGCGGACAAGTAGGGAGGGCGAAGGTTAAAGTTAGCTCCCTCAGGACCAAAGGCGAGCGCTAAGTGATTCAGGATCCGCCCTGTTAGACTCTACATCAGAGTCAGATCGCATTCACTGCAGGCAGCAGATAGCTGTAAGGAGTCTCCCTGCATCTGAAAATGATTCCCGTGGAAACCACTCCGTCACTCACTTCCCCACCACCTGCATGTACTGAGCACCATCTCTAGCTTTTTCCTAGGCCAGGGATGGGCAAGTATCACACAGGCCCTGGTTTCATCTGACCCACAAACTAAGAATCCTTCCTACATTTTTAAATGGATAAGATGATCCAAATAAGAATGCTATTTCGGGCGGTGCCTGTGGCTCAGAGGAGTAGGCGCCAGCCCCATATGCCAGAGGTGGTGGGTTCAAACCCAGCTCTGGCCAAAAAAACTACAAAAAAAAAAAAAAAAAAAAGAATGCTATTTCATGACACATGATTTCTTGAAATTCGTCAAGTTAGTGCCTGTAAATAAAGCTTTGTTTGAACACAATCATCTTGACTCCTCTGCATGTTGCCTACGGCGGCTTTTGCGACACGATGGCAGAACTAAATATCTGCAACAGACACAGCCTGGCCTGAAAATCCAAAAATATTTACCAAAATGAGAAGTTTGCTGATTCCTATGCTAAACACTGGGGAGAATAAACCAAGGGCTAATTGGAGAGGAACAAAGAAGCAGGTGCACACGGCTCAGCGCGGGAGGCCATGAGGAGCTCGTGACTTTATGTGCTGCGGGAGCATATGGGAGCCACAGCCCAGGCTCTGGGGAAGGACTGTGAATGAGGAAGGGCTGCTGAAACTGGGAGAGATGAAGTTTAGACACCAAATGATGGGGGACCTTATATGTCCCGCTAAAGACTTCAAATTTCTCTTGTGTGGGAGGGCATTAGACCATCTACTGGCTTCATGTTAGTATTGAATACTTTGGATTCTTGCTTTTCCATTCTTATGATACTTTATTAAAGAGAATGTTCTCCAAATCTATCCAGGTTAACACAAAAGATATAAAGTCTCAATCTTTTTATGGCTGAATAGTATTCCACGGTGTACATATGCCACAGTTCATTAATTCATTCATGGGTTGATGGACACTTGGTGTTGATTCCACATCTTGGCGATTGTAAATTGAGTTGCAATAAACAATCTAGTGCAAATGTCCTTACAATACAGTGATTTTTTTCCTTCTGGGCAGATGCCTAGTAATGGGATTGCGGGATCAAAAGGAAGGTCTATTTTGAGTTTTTGCTCTCATCTAATGGGCACAATGTAGGGTACAAGGCACACCTCCTGGGTGAGGGCTGCAGCTACAACAGGGGCTCTACCTAACAAACGCAAACACTGTAACCTGTTTGCACCCTCATACTCATTTGAATTTTTTTTTAATAAAAAGACTTCAACTTTCATTTTGAAGGCCATTGCAAGTCTTTGCTGGATTTTAAGAAGCCCTGAGACATAATCAGTTTCATATTTTAGAATAGCAAACCTGTCAGAAGCAGTCTAACTGAAGTTAATGCCTTTTTTCTGGCACGGCAAACACAACATTGTGTTTTGGGTGGATTATTTTGTCTAAAAAGAATAAGCATTCTTATCAGACAATCCCATCATTCTCATTCATTTTTTCTCTCCTAATAAAATAATAATCACAGCAATAAAAGCTGGTACTTCTGGAGTATTACTGTGTGCCAGACAGACACTTCCCGGATGCTTTAGATGCATTAATTCACTCCATCCTCACTCATATCACCTTGGCAAGTAAGTCTTGTTGCACTGGATATATAAAATATCATGATTAGGCTCAACCCTTTTCTGGATGGAAATTTTTTTTTTTTTGTAGAGACAGAGTCTCACTGTACCGCCCTCGGTAGAGTGCCGTGGCGTCACACGGCTCGCAGCAACCTCTAACTCTTGGGCTTACGCGATTCTCTTGCCTCAGCCTCCCGAGCAGCTGGGACTACAGGCGCCCGCCACAATGCCCAGCTATTTTTTTTTTGTTGTTGCAGTTTGGCCGGGGCTGGGTTTGAACCTGCCACCCTCCGCATATGGGGCCGGCGCCCTACTCACTGAGCCACAGGCGCCGCCCCCAAGTTCAAACCACGTATTTTTTTCTTCTCTCCAGTGAATAGACTTGAACCACTGTAGCACACCTTTAACTGTCTTTGTCAAGCAGGACAGATATTGGAGTGATCACTCATTTGTCCACTAAAGCTACTGACTCAGTGTCCACCAGGCAGGGAGCTGTGCTGAGAAGACACCAGCACACACCGGAGGCAGGCCTCATGCCCAGGGCCCCCCAGGGCTGAATGAGGGGAGCAACACCACCAGCCTCAGACCCGGACCAGTTTCCGGGTCCTTGCCAGTTTCCTCACCCAGCAGTATACTGTCGGGGACATTTAGTCCATGAAATTCTTCTTATATAGTATTAGAACTACCACCTTCTAAGTAGCTTTGTGGGTGGGCATGCTGGCGAGGAGGAAAAGAGAGACTGTGGCAGAAAGAGGCAGAGTCAGAGAGAAGGGGAATTCATGAGCACTGGGCAGAGGAAGAGAGCAGACCGCCAGAAGTCACCGCTTCACACAGAGCCCAGGGCTGGCAGGTGGGGCCTGTTTCTCGAGAGTAAAACTAATGACCAGGGACTGCTACTTCCAGTAACAAGGCTGCAGTAGGGGGAATGGTTAGGGTAAGGGAAGGTGAGCAGCTCTGCTGTGGACAAGAGAGGGACCTTCCTCCATGCTGGGCATCCTTTGCCTTCATTTACATGATAAAAGATGCAGGAAATTGTTCTGGACCTCTAAATATTTTCCTTTATCAGATAAATTTATTTTTTCAGTTAAGACCTAAATTTGGTAACTATATATGCATTTAGGATATAAAGTACGATGTTTTGTTTTGTTTTGTTTTGTTTTGTAGAGACAGAGTCTCACTTTATGGCCCTCTGTAGAGTGCCATGGCATCACACAGCTCACAGCAACCTCCAACTCCTGGGCTTAAGCGATTCTCTTGCCTCAGCCTCCCGAGTAGCTGGGACTACAGGCGCCCGCCACAACGCCCGGCTATTTTTTGGTTGCAGTTTGGCCGGGGTCGGGTTTGAACCGGCCACCCTCGGTATATGGGGCCGGCACCCTACTCACTGAGCCACAGGCGCCGCCCAAAGTACGATGTTTTTATAGACATAAACACTTTCCTGGAAAATCAGATGAACTCGATGACACGCAAGACCTCTCCATTCCACTGGAGACCGCACACCAGTGCAAGGTTACAAACTGAGTTGGGGACCAGGAATTTGAATCCAGGGTTTTATAACTAGCAAGGTGCTGAAGTGTATCTGGAATTTCTTCTAGATCTCCAGAGATTCACCAGAAAACAAGAGGAGAGGGAATGACAGCATTTTGTCCAGCCGCGCTGTTCTAGCTCACCAGGGATGGACAGCGTCACAGCGACATCTGCTCCTCGCACTCCGAACTTGGCCTGCTGCCAAACTGAAGCAAAAAATTGAGTATAGGGAAAATCACAGAACTCTCAAAAAAAACTGCCCATTTATGTTTATGTCTCACTCGGGTTTTTTTCTTCACTGCACATCACACCATCTTTATCGCCAGAGGGCAACTAACCTCAGTCACCTTATCAGAAGGTTTACAGAAGAGTTAAGCAGACATTGATTAAGACTGTGGAAAGTCACAAGTTTTGATAAGTTCCAAAGTGTCTTTTTGTGTCTGACTTAATTAAAAGTCTCCCAATATCAGGACCACTTGTCCTGCCACTGCTGCTTGAAAGGACTGTTTGTGGCTGTCCCTCTTACACGACTCCCATGTGGACACTCCTGCATCACGCAGGTGCCTCCGCCCCCTCACCCACCATAAATCTCCATGATCATTCATACTTGTCTTACTAGCAGAATCTGAACAGTCCACGCTCTCAGCATTCGCTCCCCCCAGTTCTGAGCACAGACTTGATTTACACTACTGGAAAAGCAGCCCCGAAACCCACAGAGGGCGTGACCTGACTTTGTCATGCTGATAGGAAATGAATGATGGTTGATGGACGGGTCAGGTGAATGACCGCCTAGATAGAGACAGGAGTCCCACCAGGCACAGCTTCCTTTAAAATGCTTGTGTGCAGGCTGGCCGGTTAGCTCAGTTGGTTAGAGCGTGGTGCTGATAAAATGCTTGTGTGGCGTGCTCAAGGTGCCTGGTGCTAGATTAGAGCCCAGCTGCTGCAGTCTGTTCTTCCTTCACAGCTAGATGAAGTCAACGTCCCACATGAGAAACCATTCTGATTCACGCTTGACGACAAACGCCTGTCAGCCTTCTCTCAGGGTGACACAGATCCAAAAATAATGTTATCTTGGACTGTTTGTACATATAGGAAACAGTTTCTACATCAAACCTATCAACCATATTCAGGCAGAAAGGGTATACTTTAGCCAAAACATTTTCTTGTTGTTGTTTTGCTATTGCTATTGTAAAAAAATTAAATAAATCTGTTTTAGCTTACTCTTTATTACCCTTACTAGAAAATATTAAACATTATGCATTAAAAGCATCTAATAATGACAAATACGTTTTTACAAGAAAAATTAGAACAATTCAAATTTCATTTTCTGGCTCTGGTTTTTAAAAATTGGTTGTTCTATCTTAATAAAAATGCAGACCAGAGTCTTCACCTATAGAAAAATATATCAAATAAAAATATTGAGGACCTACTATGCCTACTGCAGAGGAACACGAAATAAATAAGTGCTCTAGGCAGGACGGGAACAGGGCAAACAGCCAACCCCGCTCTGCCATCATCACATGTATACTTCAGTACCTGCAGGAACTCCATCCGTGAGGATCATTAATCATTTACATTCCAAGAGGGAAAAAAATCTTACCAAAAATATAACAATTAGGAGAGATTTCTATATCATCCTTTTTAGATGAACATAAACATTAACCATGAAAAGGATTAATTAAAATGAGTTGATCACCTTCCTCCAACCCTCTGATAAACCACCTGTGACCTGAGAAGGTTGCTGAGGTGCTCCCCTGAAGGCTTCAGAGAGGTGTACCTGACTAGTTAGACATAAATGCGTCCAGTCAGAGAAGCCACATCAAGAACAGAAGAAGGAAAACGACAGCCCCCTGGGGGTCTGCCCCCAAACCCCCTGCCAGGTCTCCCCGTGAAATACAACCAGGCAAACCCAGAGTGGGTCTCATTCCCTCTCATTCATGTGAATTTCCAAGTTTCTTAGTAAATTCTGGTAACAAGCCTTGTCATTAGAAATATCAATGTACTCAATACTAGATGATCTAATGCACACCCACTTAAGAGACAAACTCAAGTCAAGTCACGTGTTGGGGAGGAGGAACAAGGGAGGGGAGGGAACTGTGGAGCTCCCACCCGATGGGAGCAGCGTCAGGGTCCACGGCAGACCTCCCAGTGCAGGACAACCACAAAAGGGACTGTACCTAACAAACTCAAGATACTGTAACCTCGTTGCTTGTACCTTCGCATTAACCTGAAATAAAAATAAAAAACACAAAGAAGAATAGAACAATCTGATTTTCTCTCTCCAGCTACAGCTCATCTTCGCCTTTCCAGGTGTGCATTTCCTGTGTGACTCCACCGGTGGACAGTGTCCATCTCGTCCACCTGTGTGTTGGTCCCAGGCCCGGGGCATGGTCTGTGTTCTGACGTGCTAGATAATGCTATTATTCAGTTTATTCTCTTCAAAAGGTACTCAAAATTGTGATAAATATCATGGTGACTTTGAGCTTAACCAAAATGGCTTCAGTGAAGAAAAGCATTTAGAATTATAAATTTGCATTTAAACGCTTGACCCTGCTAGCAATCACTTATGCGGCAGTATCAAACAGCATGAGATCAATCAGAACGCAGTTTGAAATTACAGGCCTAACTGACTTGATTTCGTAATAATTTTAGGGTTTTTCCTTTAAAAATCAATAGCTCAAAGACAGACTTTTTTCCCAAAGAATTCTCTTCTCTTTTCAAATAATGACTCCCCCACGGTTTACAGAATGGCATGTACAAAAGCACCATTTCTACAATAATTATTTCTAATTTTTAAATTTAGCTATGCAACATCTGCCACATATTTATAAGTATAAAATCGTTGAACTGAAAGCAGACTAATTTAAAATATGTAAATGAAAATGTTCTAGGCTGGACCGATAATTTGCATATAAGTTTCTATTTTGAACTACATTTGTGTGATTGCAAGACAAAGAATTAATATTCAGCATACACCTCTTCGGTGCTGCCCTAGAAACGGGATAAGAACTAAGAGGATAATATTTACAATCAAACAAATTAACAAACTAGAAAGTTGATGAGGGCCAACAGAGTAGCTACGAGAAAAGCGACTGGGTAGATTTAACTTATCCTCAAAAGAAGTTACGCAAATTTAAAACTTCTAAAAAAGTGAAATTTATTGTGACAAACAAACTGAGAAAACATTCTTAGTTTTCTTTTGTGCCTATGTTACGATTGATAATATTTATAGCTGTATAGCACTTTTCATATAGGAACCCCAAAACAATCTGATGAGTTTTTTTCTGACTCAGTTGTTCTACTTTAAAGAGAATAGCTTTTAACCCTTTCTCCCAAAAAAGAAGCTGCTAGGTAGTGTTTTTTACCACACACCAACCTGTGCCTAAGGTACATTTCTGTATTCTAAATCTTCTATGTAAAAGATACTATGCCCATCTTAAAAACAGAGAAACTGAATTATATAAGGATTCATTGATTTGCTCAATTCATCATAGATAGAAAATGGCAAAGTAGAGATTCTACCCAGGTATCTGTCTGTAAAACCCACGGGCTACACGGTATATTCCCTCTGCACCACCAGCACCCTTGGCAGAATCACAACACCAGCTCCAGATTCCTGAGGACAGCAGGCTAATCCCAATTCCACCTACCCAATCAGCCATCCTCTTTCTTTGGCAAAGGTTTGTGACTATCCAGTGTGGGTCTTTACTCGCTAAATCATCTGCAGCAGACACAGGCGCCCATGTAGACTAATCAAGTTCAATTTTCATGTGGCCATGTTACAGTTGAAGTGAGGCAATGCTCCTGTGTTTTTACTCTGAGAGAGAAAATCCCCCCCGCCCAATTTCCCTATTAACCTCGTACCCAGAGTTGCACAGGAGGGTGGTGAGCACATAACCTAGCACCACATCGAGTTGTCAAGCCATGTATGCAAAATCAAATGTGCCTACTTGTCTTCTGTGGATTTACATGGCTCACTATGGAAGTTCTGAGACAGACTGGTCCTTCATTTCACTTCCAAGAAACAGTTGGCAGCGACCTTTGGACTCAACTGTGCAGGTTTCAACTCACGTGGTAATCGAGGTGCTGGGAGGCTTCGTTTGCTTCCATCAGTGCAGATTTTATGTTTCTTGATTTTTCTGTCTCAAAATTTCCATAATGACCCACATAGCCTGTTCTTATACAGTGGCAAGCTGAGCTGGGCTCAAGGACCTAGTCCATGTGGACCAAAAGCTGGAAGACAATTCTTCAGCTCCTGCAGAGTGAGTCCCCACACCCTCCTATTCACACCTTACCTCTCTGTCTGCAGGAGGAACCCGTAGGTCCTGGAGAAAGAGCTTTTCTCCTCAAGGCTCAATGCAGAGACATCACGGGACAGTTGTCAGCACCAGCTATGGAATGCTCACCACGTGGCTGATTCTGGAGTCCCCTACAGCCAAGCAAGTCAACACAGCATGAAAGAAAATCACATGGATTCCCCAGAATCTCCGTGAGTGTACAGGTAAGTTGACACCAGCTATGTAAACTCAGTTCTGACTTCCCTCTGAACTGTTCTGTAATCACAGCAGAAGGCACTCAGAGCTCCTGACACCAGCAGCTCCGCAGCCGAGTACAGCCTGACGGGCCACCTGTTGTGAGGTGGGAGCCAAGAACAAACATGAGTAAAACCAACTTTGTTTTCTAAGCAGGAGCAGGGACACCTGCCATCACAGCCAGCACAGCCACCCCAAAGGACAAACTGGGGCCCATGCCACTCCCCTGTGCCTTGTTGTTTTTGTTCACCCTCCTTCTCATCCAAGGAGGAGTCTCTGCCATTTGTTATCTGTACTGTGGTAACAGGCTACTAAAGCATAATCATTTTCCCTTTTAAAGCATAGGCCAAAACTTGTGTACATAGTGTGTAAACAATAGATCTGCTTTAGAAAATGAATAAAAATCAATAGCATGTGAATAGTATGTGTGCCAAATGCTGAAAATGAGAAATGTCCTCACCATATTTAGTTTTTTAATTTAAAATTAGGTAACATTTTAAGCCTCACTAGTTGGTTTTCAACAATCTTTTTATGTTCTGAGTCTAAATGAAATCAGATGAGCTATGTCAAATCATTCCGTTACGATTTATAATCTGTAAAGGAAACAGCCCATGGCAGTAAGGGTTTTTTGGTTGGTTGAGTTGACTGGACCTAGCATGGGTCTGATGTACTGGACAGATTCACTTATACATTGTCTTTTTAATACTGATATAATGTCTGTTAGGGAGGTATTACCATAACCATTTTATAGGTAATAAAATTGTATTTCTAAGAGGTTAGTAAACTCATCTAGGGTCATACAGATAATGACTAGCAGGTCATCTGCTTGCAAAGCTGCCAACTCTGGTATCCTAAGCACTAGATCGTTTCCATGGCCTCTGCCTGAGGAGACTGAACTCGCACGAGAAGCTGGGTAGGTATCAGACAACATGGCAGGACAAGCCATATTGACAGGATAACTGTTCTTTTCCCCTGAAAATGCCAAAACATTTGGACTAGACAGACAAGAAAATGGGCAATAGCCCCAAAGGTTAGTTCAGAATGGGTGGAGGTCTCTCTAGAGTAACCATGGACTGAGGTGCCGAGTCCAGCCCTTGTCACGGCCCCAGAAAAGGACCATGTAAGTGGTGTCTCCCACTGTCTCTCCACCCCACCCACACCAGGCATACTGCAGAGAAGTTTCTAGAGAATCAAGACAAGTACAGCGACATCACCACAGTGATGTCTGGGAAAAAGACGGTCTTAGGACTAACACAGGGCACATTTACCACCTTCCAAGGGCCCATCAGTCCTCTCATGTAAATAAAGAATAATCACCATGACCTGTTCCATGATTTCATCAGTCTATTTTAGCGATATTAAGGCACAAAATCACCCTATAGGGAGAACCCGCGATGCCCATTCCTACCACCCTTCTCTTCCATTTTCTGCTGCTGAGAAGATAAAGCTCAGATGGAGTCACAGACACAGTGGAATCTGTGGAGCCCCCCGTGATCGGAGTAGGAGTCTGGGAACGGAGACCAAGGAAGAGCTGCAACTGTGTTTGGACCGAGCAAGGACCTGCTGAACTGAGGTCAGAAGGCAGGATCACGGAGAAGGGGGGTCCTGGGAGCTGCGAGGGCAGTGGGTGGATCGTCCAGGCACACATTTAAATGCCCAATAATTAAGACACAGGTGATATGGGACAGGGGGAGCGGAAGCCACAGAGCCACTCTGAGAAATGAGGAGGGGACCTGAGTGCTTCTGATCCCAGCACTATGAGAGGCTTGGGCAGTAGGTTGCCTCAGGCCAGGAGTTCTAGACCAGCTTGAGCAAGAGCAAGACCCCTTCTCTACTAAAAATCGAAAACTAGGCGGCGCCTGTGGCTCAGTCGGTAGGGCGCCGGCCCCATATGCCGAGGGTGGCGGGTTCAAACCCAGCCCCGGCCAAACTGCAACCAAAAAATAGCCGGGCGTTGTGGCGGGCGCCTGTAGTCCCAGCTACTCAGGAGGCTGAGGCAGGAGAATCGCTTAAGCCCAGGAGTTGGAGGTTGCTGTGAGCTGTGTGAGGCCACGGCACTCTACCAAGGGCCATAAAGTGAGACTCTGTCTCTAAAAAAAATAAAAATAAAAAAAAAATCAAAAACTAGCGAGACATGGTGGTGTGTCCCAGCTACGTGGGAGGCTGAGGCAGGAGGATTGATTGAACCCAGGAGTATGAGGTCACTGTGAGCTACGATGACACCTCTGTGTGCTAGCCTGGTTGACAGAGCAAAATCCTATCTCAAAAAAGCAAACCAAACAAAAGACCCTTGAGGCCAGATAAATCCACAGAAAAGAATAGAGAAAGCACACTGCCCGTGCAGACATGCCTTGAGAACTTGGAGACTGCAAGTTTACTAGTCAACTCTACTGCAAATTTCTCTCTTTCAGTGAAAACCCCAGATCTCCGAGTTACAGAATGGGGCTCGCTCCGGGGCTGCACACATTTCACAGCACTTGAAGCATAATTCAGATATTTATGGTGGCTGCCTTTACTGCCCATCTTTTTTTCATGTTTATATTGCACTCTTATTCTCAGATGCCTTTTCCAAGCCAATTTAGTTTCTTATCTGATAAGAAGAATAGAGCTAGCATTTTATGAGGAATACTGTGAGGAAACAAAAAGTTAATTCTTCTTAACATTAGCAGAGGTTTTAATTAGGCCCCGCTTGCCTTTTATCTTCATACTGGGAAAACATGGTCCATAATGTAAATAACATTGAAAATGTGCCTGGAAATGTGCTTTGTAGAAAGCAGTGTGGATGGCCCAGTACCAAGCTGGAAATTCATAGCCAGTGTTAGTCCCAGAGGTCTGTGGTGAGTGGTGAACTGCAAACATCTCTGTCAGTGATTTTAACAACAAAATCATATTCAAAATAGGAAGCAGGAGGATGCGGCCATGGTGGGAAGCACACCCAGCTGAGAGAGGGTGCAGGGGCGAACATCATTAAGGAATATGACCTTTCCCAGTTTGGTTCGACCCCAAATTTCTCTGCTGGAATCCAGCATAACATATTGGCAATAACTGGCTTGCACATTTGAATTTAATCGAGCTTTGCCAATATCTCCCTCGACCATTCTGAGAACCATTTTGCAAATCAAACATATGTCAAAAGGCCGTAAGGAGTAAAATGCATTATGTTTGTACTAACACATGTATCTGTCATACTATTAATAATTTTAGCATTATTCCTATTCGGACTAATAGGAAGTGTTGACAACTTCAGGACCATCCAGCATGGTAATCATATTATCTGTCTGAATTTCTTTATTGTTTAAGTTCCATAGCAGTATTCAAACAAAAAGAAAAGAAACCCTCACAGAAGACTTCTTCGTGCAACAATAAAATCTGTGGTCCCTTTTTAAACAGGGTAAAAACAGCACACCTGCCTGGAGCCACCTGTATTTCTGGGCATCGAGAGTGTCCTCAGCTCCTCTCTGTATTAATCAAGTAAAGAAAGTAGTGCACGAAGGTCCCCATAGTCTTCTGTTTATCTAAAAAAATAAAATCAGAAGAGGAAGCAGTATTCTCACCAAAGAATAGGTCTTTCCTCACAGCAATGATTGGAATTTCCTCATGGATCTTTTTCTACCCTCGGGGGATTTAGAAAGTAAATAAAAATTTATGATGCAAACCTCAATCTCTTCTTCTCCCCTAGCTAAGGACCTGCCCTGCAGGGACTGTCCGTGAACGGCCAGCCCACACACAGCCAGCTCAGACAGGCTCTGCAAACGTTATTTTACCCTGTCCGTGGAGCAGGACTGAGCTCAAACTGTCACTCTTGCTTCTCAAAGGCTGGAATTGCGAGTTGAGTCGCCCTCTGGCAAAAATATCACCCCTCCTGGTCTCCTTAAGAAATGCAGCCACATGCCCGCTCACTTTATGGGGTTTTTCATGATCATACATATATTCTCGAGAGCTAAATGTCCGTGAACTAAGAATTCCCAAAACCCTAAGATCAGGAAATAGATAACGATCAAAAAGGGCTTTCATTCTGGCTGGGCGCGGTGGCGCACTCCTGTAATCCCCGCGCTCTGGGAACTCAAGTGGGGAGGATCTATAGAGGTCAGCAAGCAGTTCAAGAAGCCTGAGCAAGTGCAAGACCCCATCTCTGCTAAAAATAGAAAAATTAGTCCAACATTGTAGTGGGTGTCCGGGGTCCCAGCTATTCAGGAGGCTGAGGCAGGAGGATCGATTAAACCCAGGAGTCTGAGGTTGCTGCGAGCTGGGCTGACTCCACAGAACTCTAGCCCAGGTAACAGAGACTCTGTCTCAAAAAAAAAGAAAAAGCTTTCATTTGATGTCGATCACTGAACCAGTACGTAACCCCTACGAAAAAGGTTCACTTTTTATAATTTCACACATTTTTCCTGCATTTGATCAGATCCCAAAAACCCTGCTGCCTAAACAAAGTTTGCTCAAAAAAGAAGCAGCCAACATGTAGAGAATATTTTGTAAATATTGTGGAAAATTCTGTCGTGAATATTTTGTACATTTAGCTCCAATGTCCCTTTCTCCCTGCATACGGTGACCTTAGGGGTGACTTTGGGACATCCTTGTATATTATGGTCTATAACTCAAACTGTCTTATTAGTCTCTTTAGCTGTAATGCTCATTCTAATTTGTTTCAGGTAATAAATAGATTAATCAATTTAATAAGGATATTCAGTCTGTTTTCCATCTGAAAACTCGAGAGGACAAACACCTGTGCTTTGTGTAAGCTGCACAATTACACTAACCGTGTCTGACTGAGTGGTGTCAAACAGGGGAGCTGAGCAGAATGCAGTGCGATCCCTTGTTCCCTCCTCCAAATCACATTCTCAATCTTCAGTTTAATTTCTCACAGATTTCTCCATAGTCACTAGTAGGTTATGTTAATATTTTTAAACTCTTATAAAATTATAGCTTAGGGAATCAGATTATATAATCTTAGACTCTGGTCTGCCTTCAATATAATTATAAACTTTTAATCATCTTTCTTATTATAAAAGCAATATTCATTAATTTTTTAAAAATCAAATAATACAAAAATAAAGGAAAATTGAAAGTCATGTATAACTGAGGTGAGAGAGTGGAATAAAGAGAGCATGAAATGCAAATTTTTAAAAAGGTGGCTTTACAGGCAGTGCCTGTGGCTCAAAGGAGTAGGGCCCTGGCCCCATATGCTGGAGGTGGCAGGTTCAAGCCCAGCCCCGGCCAGAAACTGCAAAAAAAAAAACAAAAGTGACTTTACATTTGTTGTATCAAAATAATCACATCCACATTCTACTTTGCCTATTAACTACTACACACACATACATATAAAACCACATGTGATTAACATCAGATACTGGTTTAAGTAGAAATCCATTATACATTTAGAGGAGAGAAGTCATCTCACTACGTGTCAAAAATAATTACAGGTCTAATTCTTTGTAAATCACTGTCAGACACATTATCTCACTTGATGACTCATTCATTGAAGAGATAAGTATTGAGTAACTATCAAGGGCAAAGAACTGTGCCTTCCACTGAGGACACCGCAGTGAATAGCACCTGCCCTGCTGAAAATTCTATCCTAATGGGAAAGGTGAGATATGAACAACCAATTACACAGTCAATTATTTAATTAGAAATGCTGATAAGGTCCCAGACACAGAGTGCATGGTGCTCTAAGAGGAAGGGATCTAACCTCACAGAGGTATGGATGCATAGTCCTCTGAGAGAAAAGGGGTCTAACCTCACAGAAGTACAGATGCATGATGCTCTACGAGGAAGGGGTCTAACCTCACAGAGGTGCAGGTGCATGGTGCTCTAAGAGGAAGGGGTCTAACCTCACAGAGGTGTGGGTGCACGGTGCTCTAAGAGGAAGGGGGTCTAACCTCACAGAGGTGTGGGTGCATAATCCTCTGAGAGGAAGGGGTCTAACTTCACAGAAGTGCAGGTGCCTGGTGCTCTAAGAGGAAGGGGTCTAACCTCACAGAGGTATGGGTGCATGGTGCTCTGAGAGGAAGGGATCTAACCTCATAGAGGTACAGATGCATAGTCCTCTGAGAGGAAGGGGTCTAACCTCACAGAAGTACAGATGCATGGTTCTCTAAGAGAAAGGGGTCTAACCTCACAGAGGTGTGGGTGCCTGGTGCTCTAAGAGGAAGGGGTCTAACTTCACAGAGGTGCAGGTGCATGGTGCTCTAAGAGGAAGGGGTCTAACCTCACAGAAGTGCAGGTGCCTGGTGCTCTAAGAGGAAGGGGTCCAATCTCACACAGGTGCAGGTTCATGGTGCTCTAAGAGGAAGAGGTCTAACCTCACAGAGGTGCAGAAAGCTTCTTTGAGGGGTGCTGTTAGCTGAGCTCGCACAGGTTCAGAGTTAAGTCCTCCTAGGCAAGTCAAAGAAGCAGGAAGAGGACCCATGCAGGGAGAGCCACAAACAGAAAAGCTCTAATATAAAAGAGCGGAGGTTTGGCACAGAATATGAAGGGACCAGCATGCCTGGCAGAGAAGAGTGTGAGGGGAGGGTCGCTGAAAATGAAGCTAGTGAAGCCAGCAGGGGCCAGAGCCTTTAGCCCCAGGGTGTCCAACCTTTTTTCTTCTCTGCTGAAAATTGAAAGATTAAGATTTGCCTTGGGCCTACATTAAATACAGAAACACTAATGAAAGCTGATGAACACAATAAAAGGTCCTTGCATGTATTTTTAATGATATCCAACACCATAGATAAGCAAAATAGTACTCAAATCATCAGCATGTGGCCCGCTGGCCATGGGTTAGACACCCCTCCATGCATGCTGGACTTCAGAGCCACTGACATTTGGGGTCGACGATTCTCTGTCGTGGTGACCTGTCCTGAATAGTGTAGGGTGGTTAGCAGTTTCCTGGCCTCTGCCCACTGGACCCCAAAAGCACCCCTTCCCACCCTCATGGGGAGAAACAGTCACATCTCCAGGGTTGGCCAAGCATCTTCTTGGGGACAAGAGCACCCTGATTAGGAACCACTGCCCTAGGGCCTCACCGGTGAGGTCAATAAATTTGCCCTTTATGCTTAAAGCAGTAAGAAGGGAATGAGTCATTTTCAAACAGTCTGGGTAGGACAGGAGGATATTCTACAGCTTCCAGACAAATGAAAGCTCTCCAGGCCCGCAGAAGAGAAACCGGAGCTGTTCCAGAGCAGGCACAGTGCTGGAGCACCCGCCTGCTCTGTGCTCCCACTGCCTGCTCAGGGGTCTGCAGGGAGATTTCAGCCTGGCAGTAATGGTGGTTGATGAACGGTTGGAATTCTGATCTGCAGGCTGGGAGAAGGGTGGAAATCAACCATAGACGGAGATTATTCAAAGAGAGAATGTGTAGCAATGATGATGTATTATGTTCCTTTCAGGATACAGCACAAAACTAGGAAATCAATATCAAAACCAAAGTATATATCAAACACTGACATCAAAGAACTTGTGCCTCCAGAAGCAGGAATTCTGTTTTCTGTAGAAGTCTCCGATGTGCTCACGGGAGACTTGACTGGTTAGAAGAGAAAGCCAATCACTGTCTCCGCCCCGGTAACACAGTTCCTTCTGATCTTAGGAGAAACACATAGTCTCCCACTGAAGTGTCTGTCTATTCCGATTCTGCTACATTGTGAGTTATTTTTATTTTAATGAGTGTCTGGAAGGTGTTTATTATGCAATTTAATGGCAAATCTGGATGAACTCCTAATAGCTTTGCTACGTGCACCAGTATGTACAGTGAGAGTCGGGCGCATTCCTCAATGACCAGGCGGTGTTTATTTTGCTCGGCGCCCTGGCTGCAGCCTTCATCCTTCTCCTGCTGTTCCCACGTGTGGGCCCTGCAGTGAACTCGCTGTTCCTGCTCCATCTGTGCCCACAAACAGCGCCGCTCTGTGCCAGGTGAGTGTCGCTCAAACCAGTAAGCACAAGCCAACGGGGATGAAAAAACACCAGCAATGGAGCCCCCCAGCCCACGAAGCAGGTTCGGGCTCCACCTGCCAAAATTGTCATTAAATTGTTCTCTCTTGAACTCTGCCTCAAAGTTTCAGGCAAATTCCTAACTTTTTAAAAATTATATAATTCTTGGGCGGTGCCCATTGCTCAGTGGTTAGGGCACTGGCCACATACACTGAGGCTGGCGGGTTTGAACCTGGCACAGGCTAAACAGCAATGACAACAATAACAAGAAAATCGCTGGGCATTCTGGTGGGTGCCTGTAGCCCCAGCTACTTGGGAGGCTGAGGCAAGAGAATCACTTAAGTCTAAGAGTTTGAGGTTGCTGTGAGCTGTGACACCACAGCACTCTACCAAGGGCAACAGCTTGAGACTCTGTCTCAAAAATATATATATATTATATAATTCTTAATTCATCCTTCAGGTAAATGATAAATACCATGCCTGCTTCTAAGCACTTAAAGCAGAGAGTCATGAACTTGGCAGGAGTTACAATGACCTACACTGTCCCTCACGAATATATACAAACACAATACCCACTACAGACTTAAAAGAATGAAACTCACCAGAAACAGGGACAGCCCATCTTCGCTTTTGAAATATCACCAAGAGAATGTGCATATCAAACTGTAATGCACACCAAAATTTAAAAGTAACTACTTTATAAATCAGTGGTTCTCAACCTTCCTAATGCTGCAATGTATTTTCATGGTTAAAAAGGGGTCGCAACCCACAGGTTGAGAACGGCTGTTATAGATAAAGCCATAATTAGCAATCATGTGGCAATTAGCATCATGTGACCTTAAGCATAATCGATCAGGGATAAATAAATGTAAGTGACAATAATAAATTACGATTTAATAATCTCCTCTACTAAAATAGGTTAAAATCTTTTTGGAGGAACAACATATCTTGATGATCAATATACCCTCAGATCCAGTTATACAGTAGTTATTCAATAAATGTTATAAAAATAAGTATGTACACCCATATCTACATTGATGAATATCTACTTTAATCACTTTTCTTATTCCATTAGTATGTAAGAAAACATCTCTACCACAGAATCTCAACTATACATGAAATGCTTTTTTAAAAATGTCAAATACTCAGAAATAGAGAATAAAAAATAGTGGTTACTGAAGTGAGGGGAGGTGGGAGAAAATGAACAGCTATAGGTCAACGGATACAAACTATCGAACACACAGAATAAACTAGTCTGGAGATCTAATATACAACATGAGAACTATAGTTAATAATATCGTATTGCATTAGGGATTTTTTGCAAGAATAGATTTTAGATGTTGTTACCACAAAAAAAGAAGTGAGTAAGTAATTATGTGGGATGAGAGATACATTAACTTTCTTGACTGTGGTGACTATTGCACTACCTGTGTGTCTATCAAAACATCACACGGACCTTAAGCATACGATCAGCCCTGTGTTTCTGCAGGCTCTACACCTGCAAGCAAGAGCAGACTGAAAATATTCAGAAAAAATTAAAAATAATAAGACAATAAAAATACTAATAAAAATGCAAAATAACAACCCTTTGCATCACATTAACATTGTATTGGGTATTATGAGTGATGTAGTTATCATTTGAGGAACACAGGAGGACATGCGTGATTTATATGAAAACACTACACCACTTTATATAACACACTTTGATATTTGCAGATTTTGATAGCTGTGGGGGGTCCTGGACCCAGTCCCCATCCCTGCCCCATACCAAGAGATGCCTGTCTACAATTTTTAAAAAGCTTCTAGACATACACAAAGGAAGGGGGAAAGTGAAATACCGTGAGCCTCACTGTGTTTGAGCACTTACCAATGTTATGGGAGAAAGTACAACATATTGGGTCCCCCATTCCCCCTTTCCACTAAGAGTATGATTCAAGTCTTGATTTTTAAAAGAAATGGAAATAACTCACGTTATACATGACAGTCATAAAATTCTCAGGAACAAACTGGATGCCTCCCAAGCCCCACGCAGCCGCTGTCCACCCCGTGTGCGCTGACCTGACAGCACGTCATCACCTCGCTCTTTGGCAACATCTGCCTCTTTATCTTTTCAAAATCAAGGTTACAGTTTCTGTCCTTGCCACAAGTGATCCACACACAAAAAAATTCTAGGCCCTACACTGGATTTGAGACACCAGTATCTCAACTGCAGGGGAAACGCAGACTCAGAGCACTACCATGCGGGCACAGAGGCACCCATCCACCGGCTTGCAATGACATACAAATTTCATGCACATGACACTTGGTGTGTTAAACTCTATGCAATAGTTCTCTGTTTTATTTATTCTGAATCTGTTCTGACAAATGTTTTCCTCCTTACAGAGCACTCCATGAAGCTGCTGAGTCAGGGCACTAGAACAGGTTCTTCGTTCCTAATAAATCACTATAATTTATGTTGCACATGTCCTCGTGGAGAGGATAATAGGAGGCTGATGTGCATAACATATTCCTCAAAAAAAAAGACATTTTATTGGGCCCTTCCTCACTCTGCACAAGCACTGTAAAGCAGGGACTCGATGGTCCAGAGCAGGGCGTTAAGCAATGTTGAGAGAGATCAGTTGCCAAATGGAGCTTAGAATAGAACTTTTAAAGGTAACTCAGATAAAATTAATGTTACATCACCTCAGTATCAATGCTGCCTTTGTAATAAATGTGCCTGGAAATACTGCTAAAACTCAAGGAAGGGGGGATTGCAGGGGAGAAGGGCTCTCCCACCTGTATGCCGACCAGGGCTGAGATGCATGTGCATTTGTGCAATGAATTCATACATCCCATTGTTATCACCAAGGCAGATGTGTACAGTACAGCCCTGCAGATTCTGGTTCAGCAGGCTGGAGTGAGGCCCAAGAATTTGCATTTTCAAAAATCTCCCAGGTAATGCAAATGCTGCTGATCTGTACAGCACATTTGAGCAACATTTTTGCAGTTGGTATTTTCTGATTCGTTTTCCACCTCAGGGTGGCTTCTGGGTGTTTATTTTAACCTGGTAAACTAAGCACGCTGAAGGGAAACACACTGGGGGGATGTGGCCTGTATTCTACCCACCCCGAGGCCTGCAGAAATAAACATCTATGATGCTTACATTTCTCAACTCACTAGAAAGTGAAATATAGGCAGGGTCCAATGTATGACAGTCCAACTCCAAAGACCACACTCTTTTCATGTTGTCAAGAAAGTCACCAAGCAGATTGAAATCACTTAAGGAGAGAGAAAGGACCCCGAAGAGAGAGAAGTCAGAATCGTTGAGAACACTGTTAACGGGTTGAACTGTGTCCCCTCACCCAGAAGTATGTGGATGTCGTAATCCTCAATAGCTCAGAACACAAACTCACTTGTAAACAGTTGATCAAGGTAAAATGAATCAGTAGGATGAGCCTCAATCCAACAGGAATTTCCTTACAGAAAGGGGACATTTGGACATGGAGACAAACACATGCAAACAGACGATAACAAAAGACAGATGGAAAGGGGCCCGGTGCAGTGGCTGACCCCTGTGGTCTCCGAACGCTGGAAGGCCGAGGCAGGTGGATTGCTTGAGCTCAGGAGTTTGAGACCAGCCTGACCAAGAGGGAGACCCCATCTCTACTGAAAATAGAAAAACTAGGCAGGCGTTGTGGTGGGCACCTGTAGTCCCAGCTACTCAGGAGGCTGAGGCAAGAGGATGGCTTGAGCCCAGGAGTTGGAGGTTGCTGTGAGCTATGACACCAGAGCACTCTACCCAGGGCAACAAAGTGAGACTCTGTCTTAAAGAGCTATGACACCAGAGCACTCTACCCAGGGCAACAAAGTGAGACTCTGTCTTAAAAACAAACAAAAAAGACACATAGAAAGAAGCCGTGTGACGAGAAGCCGGGGATCCAAGCAGTGCTAGAGGCTAGAAGCAGCAGAACGGGCTCCCCGGGGAGACCCCAGAGACAGCACATCCCTGCAGACCCCGGAAGCAGCAGAACGGGCTCCCCTGGGAGACCCCAGAGACAGCACATCCCTGCAGACCCCGGACGTGGAACTCTGGCCTCCACACTGTCTCGCAATATACCTGTTATTTCAATTGTCAAGGTTTTTGTACTTTTCTATGGCAGCCCTGTGAACCTAATACACCAATATTTACAGGAACAAAAGGAAGCCCGGCAAAGGGGCGAGAGGCCCGACTGCAGGCGGGGCACGGCCTGCACAGGACAGAGAGAGAGAAGGCGGGGTGGGAGAGCTGCACGCCATCTCCCCAGTAATTATCCTCCTTCTAAAATGACCTTTCTAGTGAGGAGAACAACTTCACCTGGACATGTGATTAGGAAACCTTAAGACATTTTGGAGCATCTGAATTGTTAGCAGGAAAGGATAAGGAACGTGTCTCACATGACCTTATCTTTGAGAATGATTTTATCACAAATTCTCAAAACCATCTGATGAGGTAGGCAACTGTTTAAATCAGAAACTGAAGCTGAGAAAAATTAATCTCTTCATGAAATTATAAACATGTAGTTATTACTGTATTAATTTTTTTTTTTTTGAGACAGTGCCTCAAGCTGTCGCCCTGGGTAGAATGTCGTGGCATCACAGCTCACAGCAACCTCCAACTCCTGGGCTCAAGCGATTCTCCTGCGTCTTCCTCCCAAGTAGCTAAGACTACAGGCGCCCGCCACAACTCCTGGCTATTTTTTTTTTTTTTTGGTTGCAGCTGTCATTGTTGTTTGGTGGGCCCCGGCTAGATTCTAACCTGCCAGCTCAGGTGTATGTACTAATTTTTAACTGTTTCCTTATTTAACATCTGCAACACTCCGAGAGAAGGGACTCATTCACCTTTCACGGGTCAGGAAACATAGGAATGTTAGGTAAATTGTCCGAGATCAGGGACCTGGTAAGAAGTTAAAAAAAAAAAAAAAAAAGATAGATAGATAGATAGATCTTCAAACGGAACATCTGTTGCTCCTGAAACTCAAGTTCTCTGCACAACACCGCACCTGGCTCTTCTGTGAGCTGATGAACTCCATGAAGTAACTATTGAAATGAGACAGGTCCACCAAGTGGTTTTATTAAACTATAGCTTTAAAACTTCACGGCAATTGGAGGTGGCTGGTTCATATCCAGCCCCAGCCAAAAACTGCAAAAAAAATTGTAAAGTCCTCTTGGGCGGCACCTGTGGCTCAGTCAGTAAGGCGCCGGCTCCATATACCGAGGGTGGCGGGTTCAAACCCGGCCCTGGCTGAACTGCAAACCAAAAAATAGCTGGGTGTTGTGGCGGACGCCTGTAGTCTCAGCTACTCGGGAGGCTGAGGCAAGAGAATCGCTTCAGCCCAGCAGTTGGAGGTTGCTGTGAGCTGTGTAATGCCATGGCACTCTACCGAGGGCAATAAAGTGAGACTCTGTCTCCACAAACAAAAAAAAAAAACTTCACAGAAATTGTCAAAAGACCTTTATCTGAGAAGGCTTATGTATAAAGTGATTGACGAAACCTTCACATAAAGGTAATCAGAGTTTATTGCTGTCAAAATAAAATATTTTTTTCCTACTAACACATTAGTAAAGTGGCTTTTCTAGGAAGGCGAACAACTTTGACTAGATGCCCGGGAAATCTCCAGGCAGAATTTGGAGGTCACCATCGGAATCGTCTTCCTGATTCCTCTCTTTGATAATGAGTACAAAATCATCTTGAGACACAAACCATATGGCACATTACAATATCAGATTTAAGTATTTTTATTAACATCATGTTTTCTTGCTATACTCAAGATTAAATAAAGCTTTATGGTTTAATAAAGATTTCTCACAGGACTAGAAAAACTTTTTCAAAGACCATCCTGCTTCATTTTAAGGCAATTTTTCATTCAGCTGTAAGGTCTAAAAGATTTCAATATTGCTTAAAACACAACAATACAGAAAAGCAAATGACATTGCTTCCTCTTTATTATTAAATGTCTATTTTCAGAATCACAAAGCTATAAAGGATCTCTAAAGGCATTTAATTTATCCATGTAGCCGCAATACTGTATAAAATGCATTTAAACACTGATCAGAATGGAAAGTCTCTAAGATGGCTCCCTCCATCTTCTGCTGCAGGTGTGAAGGACAGCAGGGAGTCCTTCCTGGGGAGTAACATCTGTTCCCAAGCTCTTGTCTCCCCACAAACAAAACCCTTGAAGGCTTAACTCTGCCCATGTCCAGGCCAGTCCTGACCTTGCAGAGGGAGACTGTGAACACTTCTGGCCCAAAACTTACATTCAGGCAGAACCAGCATAAGCATCCTTGGCAACTTATCCAGTTCAGATGATTCCACCCAAATCCTGATCACTGGGACTAGTCCTAATTTCTGCAATCAAGGCTTTTTTATTTTGGTAACATGCGTACGGCATGTACTTTTCCAGAATTGAGATTTTAGTTTCTATTGGCTAGTCTCCCGTTGAAATAGGCTTGCCCTGAATTCTGTTCTAATGGCTGAAATCCTGCAATTGGCTGGACATTTTCTCAGGTCCTAGCAGTCTTCATGTCTTCCCAGAACCCTGAGTACCTGCATCGTATCAGGTACTATCAAAGCATGTATAACTCTGTATACATTGTATCTTACCTATCAAAGCATGTATCACTCTGTATACATTGTATCTTACCTATCAAAGCATGTATAACTCTGTATACATTGTATCTTACCTATCAAAGCATGTATAACTGTGTGATGAGCCTATATTTTGTCTGTTACTATACAGTTTTATAATGTATCCAGCATATCATCAGCTGGATTGAACACATCTATCCTCCCAAAGCCTGTCCCATTCCCGTGAGGCAGCCTTCACCTGTCATCTTTCCTGCCAAGGTTAACTGTGCTACATCAGCCAGTCTTGAACACGGTCTACGATGACAGCCACTGCTTGCAGATGGCCCAATGCAGACCTGTCGGCATCTTTCCTCCCCTTCCCTAGGGTACTCATCATCAAAACTCCATAATTTCTACAGGTATCAGTTTTTTTATAAAAGAAAAATTCTATCTTCAAAAAAAGAAGAGACAGATGTCCCTCATGATGACAGAAGTGACATTTATAAGTGGCTATTTTCAATCCTAAAATAGAAATTTTAAATATTATTTTACTTAAAAATATTTGTATGTTTGTATTTTGCTTCATTTCAGAAGGATTAATAATAGTTTCATTTAATTAAAAGCATGGCTTCTGGCCGGGTGTGGTGGCTCACACCTGTAATCCTAGCCCTCTGGGAAGCTGAGGCAGGAAAATCACTTGAGCTCAGGAGTTAGAGACCCGCCTGAGCAAGAGCAAGACCCCATCTCTGCTAAAAGTAGAAAAATTAACTGGGCATTGTGGCCAGCACTTGTTGTCCCAGCAACCAGGAGGTTAAGGCAAGAGGATCACTTAAACCCAGAAATTTGAGGTTGCCATGAGTCAGGCTGACAACACCACGCTCTAGCCTGGGCAACAGAGACTCTGCCTCAACAACAATAACAAAATTATATTTATCATCAGAGAAATGCAAATCAAAACCACTGTGAGATATCACCTAACCCCACATCACAAAATCCCAAAGCTGCAGATGCTGACACAAATGTGGAGAGAAGGAAACACTTTTGCAGCGCTGCTGAGACTGCACACTCACACAGCCGCTAGGGATGAGGCTGGAGGACCCTCACAGAGATAAAAGTAGACCTTCCATTTGATCCTGCAATCCCATTATGAAATATCTACCCAGAAAAATACAATCATCTCACCATAAGCACATTTGCACTAGACTGTTTACTGCAGCTCAATTCACAGTCGCCAAGATGTGGAATCAACCCAAGTGCCCCTGGGTCCACGAATGGATTAACAAACTGCGGCATATGTATGCCATGGAGCACTCCTCAGGCATAAAACCAGGAGACTTTACATCTTTTGTATTTACCTGGATGGAGGTGAAACACATTCTTCTTAGAAAAGTATCACGAGAATGAAAAGGCAGATATGCAGTGTACTCAATACTCACATGAAGCCAATAGCTAAACAACTACACCTTCACATAAAACAAAAACACAATTAAAATCAAGTTGGGGGAGGGGGGAAGGGAGAAAGGGAGAAGGGGGTATTGGTAAACTCACACCTAATGTGCACAATGTAAGGGTACACAGCAAACCCCCAGGGGAAGGGCTCAACGGCAACTTGAACTTTACCTAAGAAATATAAAACAATGTAACCTAATCATCTGTACCCTCATATTAATCTGAAATTTTTTAAATAAAAACAATTAAAATTTAAAAATTTTAAGAAAAATTAGAATGGTAATTGAATCCAAAGAGTTAATTACATATAATTTTAAATTTTACTTATTGGTATCTTGTTTCTCTTCAAGTAATTTTAGAAATATGTCATCGTACATTAAGCATTTTGCAAGGAGCCTAAGTTCTTCAAAGGAAAGAACTGTATCTTGCATAAATGTGATAGCTCCATCCTATATTAAAATCATAAATCCCTACACATTGATTAAAACCACATGCTGGGACATTTTATTAAGATTTGTAAAAGCTTTGATGGCATTAGATTGAAGGCAGCATTAACAATTATGATAACTATTTTGAAAAAATAAAGGAAAGTACAGAAAAGTTACAAGTGACACTTGTTCTAACATTCTAAAGCAAATTTAATCCTCTTTAATTCAAAAATCTCCTATTAATTACTCACGAGGCTTGTAACTATTCTACATATTTTATAAACCTTTTTTAAATCTTTGAAATGCATATTTTCAGACGCAGAGTGTTTGAGAACCCACTAACAGGATGAGCCAAGGCTTCTGTATCTCCTTACCTTCTTTCTGAGAAGGAAAGCCAGCAGTGGGTGTTGAGAAACCTGTAAATTTTTTTTCTTTTGAGATATCAGAAAAACTCAGATTCCAAAATCTCCTCTAGTCCTCCTGTTACTGCCTGCTGTTTGAATTGCCTGGAGCATTTTAGGGTAGCAATTATTTGAGTGTTTTAACTAACATATTAAGGTTGCTATCATTTTTATACAATTTAGAGTGACAAAAGCTCTGTAATTACAGGCAAAGTAGTAAGAGGAAATGAGTCCCCAGGACACCAGTAGTCAGAGTCTGGGATGGGGACCACCACAAGGGAGCAGCCGGCACCAGATGCTGGGCCTTAAACAAGGCCAGGCATTCTCATTCCTCCCAAGTAAGGAAAGCTTAAATAATCTGGGTTCTGGCTTACACCAGGCAGCCGTCGCCTGACACAGCCAAGATTAGTGAACACAGAGGTGCCAAGTGATTTTCCACTCAGACCCCTTCCCGCTTGGCCTGGCTCTGCCGTCTGTTTCCAGCCTGTCTGTGAATCAACAGTCTTTAGCAGGCATCATTTGACATGCCAAACAACTTGGGGGCCGATTGGTTTTGGAAAAGTCCAGGAGAAGTAGAGAGTCTTTCATCTTTACTTTTCTCGTCCTTTTTAGGTACTGCTGTCCAAATACTGATTGAACAGCTGAGCTGAAAATCTTTCCCAGTTATGACAGAAAAAGAAGGCAAGCAATCAATCCTTTGCAAGCTTCTAGACCATGTGAGAACAGAAAGAGACCCAGGCTGGTCAGACTGATTTCTGCTTCTCCCTCAAATTTGGCAGAAAAGTGTCTCCATCTGTGTTTCTTGGGCCCTTCTAAAATCCCTGTACCTGATCTGTGAAGGCCCCAGATACCGGAAACAACACCCCTTTAGAAGGAAAAACAGCATCAACCACTGCCCGGGTACAGCAACCTGTTTCTTTATGGGGAAACCTAACAAGCTTGTGTGGTGGACATGGAGGCCAGATATTCTCCACTTCGTGGTCATCCAGAACAAGAAATAAGAACATAATTCTAAGGAAATATGAGTTCCTACAAATTAAATTATTTCATTCATGCTCCAGCTGCCCGGGTCATTTCCACCATTTTTTATGCTGATAACTTCCCTCCCAACTTCTCTGGTCATGCTTGGGCTCACACATTCTCTTAATCTGTTAATTCTCTGTATTAGTTATTCATCAAATACTATATGCTTTGGGTTGGAACTTGACTGAGAAACAAAAAAAAAAATGAGTTCCATGCTCTCCCAGGAATAATTTATAAGAGGCAGATCTAGACTTCATCATACAAGGCACACAGGGTCCTCCCCAGAGAGACGTTACGACTCCAACAAAGCTGCTGATCCCTCTCTTTGCAAGCAAAGTGATGTGGATTCTGAAATTTTAAGCCAAAAATAAAATATTCAAAAGTAACAAAAATATTTATCAGAAAAGATGTTGTACATTCAGAATTATGCTCTACAAACTTCCGCCCTGACTCATGTTAGAAAACACCAGCCTAATGCTGGAATACCAGATATTAACCTGGGGCTATTTTAAATGCTCCTGTTTTTAAAAATTGACAAATACCATGTGTGAAGAATCAAAACGCTTTTCCCTTTTCCTCTCCCCTTACCCAAATCAGTCACATTACAATGCCGGCCCAGGACCATCTGCGGGAAGCCTCACCATTCAGGACACAGGCCTAACTCACAGCAAGGAGGCTTCCCCACCAGCACTGCACGCGGACTCAACAAAAGGCAGCAGAGAGTACCAGCAGCCTGCCTGAGAAACGCCAGAGCGAGAGATCTGACAGCTGACAGAGAGTAAGAACTGTGATCCAAAGATAATCTGAGGAAAAAAACAGAGGAACGGTGAAATTAGAAAGGAAGAAATCCAACCAGGGAAAGAGGTGGCCCCAGAAAGACAGGGATACGAAGGTCCGAGTCGCTGATGGCCATGATGACAGGCTCAGAAAGCAAGAGTTCTGCAATTTGCACTTTAAAAACTAAGACTGGATGCAAAAGATGAAAGTGTGTTTCTGATCATATTTGATCCCAGAATTCAACCTACTCCCATGTTTGTTATATATCAGAGCGAGGAAAAAATGAGTCAGGATAAGTCAGTTCCTATGCTGATTTATTGCTACCCAATTAGGAAGCTCTTGGCTCACTGATCAGAAACAAAGATTAAAGCGAAAAAAAGATACTATAAAACCTAAAACTTCTGCAATCTTCTATCTCAACCGACTACACAAAAAGATATGCAGAACCTAATTTAGTATGGGTTATAAATCACTGCAAGTGCTAAAGGAAAAAAAACAGATGCTAACATTTAAACATGTTTCTTCTGGATCTGGTTTATTGTTATCTCACTGATAAAAATATTTTAAAATGAAGTTTGAAATGCCCTTATTTTTACTGTCTACACAGAACATATTCATTATAAAACAATACTTATGTTAGTAAAGAAACTTTATACCAATGTATAATCTAGTACCAGTTTGAGCAAATGTTGCTACAATTGTTATTTGGCCTACTTCATTCTAACAACTTAGGCCTCCCTAATAAGCAGAGACACCGGTCGGGATCAATACATGAATAACCAACAACATGTGGTTAAGGGGATCTGTATTGGTTTAATGGTTATTTGACAGATTATACCTCCGTTCATTAGGAGATCTTGATATTTCAACATACTACTTACAAAATCTCAAGAATTTTAAAGCACACTTCTATTTTTTTATTCATTAGGCTAACACACATCTAAAATGCATGTGGAAAAAAAGATCATCTTAAAATGATCTTTAGGAGATTAAAATAATAATAATAATTAGTTCAGAAACCACAGCATAAAAAATATACTGATTTATCAACAGGCAAGGAACATGCTCTTATCAAAAGATTTTGGTCAATCCTGATGCCTCTTTACAACCTCTGTGACACAGACATAAAGTAGAAAATGAAGGAGGGAGGAAGGCAAATGAAGGGAGGTGTCAGAAAACCTGGAGTTTGGAGACTCTATAGATAAGTGGCATTATACCCAGGATTTGGCAAGTCATAACCTCTCTAAGCCTCAATTTTCTCTTAATGTGTCAGCTCAGCTTATGTTCCAGGATCATCGTGATGATTAAATTAGATGGTGTAGGTAACATTGTTTTATAAATGATAAAGCTCTGCATAATAAACATTTATTACTACCGCCAATATTCAGGTTTACAGAGGAAACAACCTCAGAAATAAGGAAGAACAAATTTGGTTAGATGTCAGGGTTATTTGATCACAGAGTACAGTTAAGGTTTGTTAATTTAATTTCCAATGTAGGTTTTCAAACTTATTTATCGAAAGTGTTAGCTGGCATATTTTATAAAAACCTATTAAGCAGAACAACTTAATTTAACCACATCATTAATAAATTATTTTCTTTAAGGTCTACGCAGCCTTTATAACAAATATAAAGTTACTGTCATTTTACTACCTAGGAAGGAGTTTTAAAATAGTGAAATAACCTACTGATTCTGCCTATATCTACAGGCCTTCCAGAAAAAGGTAGTCCCAGATTCCCTGGAACGCCAGGATGTGTCCGGATAAAGGTTAAGATGGAAAATAGGCAGTTGGAATGTTCCTGAATAAAACCTTTCCACAAGTGCTAGATGTGAAGGTCTTCAAAATACTATGACAAGAAAAAAACAAAAAACACAACCACATACTGCTTTAAAGGAAAAAAAACTGTAGTATGATAAAATGATCTGAGGCAAAACTTGTCACATGATTCTCTTTCTCGTGACCATCTGAAGATAGAGGTTTCTTCTTATCAGGAAATAGTCTCTCAAACATCTGAGTTGAAAAGCCTTGGTAAGAGCAGATGTAAGACTAACAATACTTGTGAGATACTGGGAATTTAAATCCTCATTTAGCAGTTCATTTTTTCCAAATTCTGTTTCCCAAATTTGAATCTTCACTTATCACTCTTTATACTGTTCGACATTTGATCATAATGTTGTTATATCAAATCATTACTACTTATGATTACTACTTTTGCCCCCCACTCGTTTCATTCTGTTATAAATAAGTCTTATTATAACTAAACTCAATATGCGAATTTTCCAGGTGATAGATTAATAAAATAGAGAACTAAATGAGTTTGCACAGCGCAAGGCCTCGGCCTAGTTGTCCAGATTGAGTCATGGCAAAGCAGACAGCAGCTCCACTCACGACGTGTGACTATTTCAGCTGGGACTACACACACGGGCACGCACAGACCAGAGGACAGGCAGACGTCCAAAGACTGAATAACACAGACAAAATATCTCAAGGTAGAGTCACAGGAAGAAGCAGCCAGCCACCAAGCCACTCAGTTGCCAAGAAACTATCAGTAGACGCGTAGTTAAGTGGAGAAAAGTATATTTTTACACCAAGTCCTCTCGGGAGGGGTACACAGCAACATTTCTCAAGGATGTCAATTCACACACCTTCAAGATGGCCCATTCTTTCAGAGAGAGAATTTCAAGATGCTTTTACTGTTACTACCACCGAAGAGCAAATCAAATTCTTGAGACATGCCCTCCAGCCTTCTGGGAAACACGGATTTTGAAAATTACAATTGCCTCGCTTAGCAAGATGTCGAAAGATAAAACGGATAAAAACGTTATTGAAACATTGCACAATTCTACACCTTCCTCATGAAAATAAAATGCATGGTCACATCTACACTTAGTGCTTAATTACACAGCTCCCACTAACCTGGCAGTGAACCACCCCCAGCCAAGAACTAAAGCTGCCGGATTTTGCTGGATACGATGCACACTTTTTAATGCCCTGATTTTTGAGGAGAAATTAAGAATGTGCATTGTTGTACTCATTCCATATCTACACAAATGTTTTTAATTCTTTTATGTTTTTGCTTTAAGAGTGTAACTCTAGGGCGGCGCCTGTGGCTCAGTCAGTAAGGCGCCAGCCCCATATACCAAGGGTGGCGGGTTCAAACCCGGCCCAGGCCAAACTGCAACCAAAAAATAGCCGGGCGTTGTGGTGGGTGCCTGTAGTCTCAGCTACTCGGGAGGCTGAGGCAAGAGAATCGCTTGAGCCCAGGAGTTGGAGGTTGCTGTGAGCTGTGTGAGGCCACAGCACTCTACCAAGGGCCATAAAGTGAGACTCTGTCTCTACAAAAAAAAAAAAAAAAAAAGAGTGTAACTCTAGAGAACAATAACTATACCAATATATTACAAGGAAAGATTTTTTTCCGAAAAGTTTTGGCCAAATACATGGGTGCACATTATACTCTGCAGTGCGTGATGCACAGCAAAGTACAGAACTTTAAATAGCCATGGACTAAGGCTGCTCATGCTCCCTCCTGAGAGCCAGTTCTGTGCCTCTTTCCAACTTGGTGTACAGTAATGTCAAGTCATCAGCAGTGCTGGGAGTATCTGCACCATGGAAACTGGCAAACACTACATAGCAGAGCTTTTCTTCCCATCTAGAGAGCTGGTTGTTAGTCCTTTACCATCAAACTACTAAGCATCCTTAAACTAAGCCTCCTTTTCATCAGTGCCAAAGAAAGCAGACTTGAATCCCTTCCCATCTCCCAGTCTGGACGAGTTCTCCAGGACTTCCAAATGCCAACATCCTCAGGTCTGAAAGCCCACTCTCCCTAGGGAATGCACCTTAACAGCATCATTAGCATTGCTGAATTAACCAGAGGAGGAAAAAAACAATACTTTTTTGGTAAATCAGCTTCTGATATTGCTCTAATAGTTCAGAGCCGGGCTTCCTGACAGCTAGGAGTCTAATTGCCATTCTCCCATCCATGCGTTCAGCAGTCCTTGACTGTCTTCAGCCCAGTGAGCCTTACACACGGCTCCTCACTCCTCCTCCTGCTTCGTGGAAAAGGGCTTCACGCAGATCCAGAAACACACACCGGTACTTCATGGTAAAGAACACCAACCACCCAGCTGGTCAGCTGGCTTCACAAGCACACCAGACCACACTCCTTGCTGGTGCTGACAACAGAGATAAACCAAGCACTGTCTCTTCTTACAAAGGGTTGCAAGGTCAGGGGTAGAAAACAGATATTTAAAATTATTTTCCTACTGTATTTTACATAAGCTTCCGGCAAGAAATGGAATTCTAGGAGAAATTCAAAAATGCACAGTTTCTCCTTAATGAATACTTCAATTCAATGTAATTCATTTCTTTGGTGCCCACAGTGAGGCAGGCACCAGGCATACCTGTCACCTGTCCACAAGAAGACAGAAACTTGAAGCGATCTTGCAAATAAGTTTCATATATAATTTAGAACATAAATCAACAAGTATTTTCTTTTTAGAAACATATAGTAAGTATTTGAGGTTTTGCAGTCCATCTGATTTCAGCTGCACTGAGTCTATTCTTGTAGAACAAAAGTAACACTATATAATACAAACTAATGACCATGCTATGTTTCGATAAAACTTTATTTATAAAAGCAGGAAGTGGCTGCGAGTAGCCCAGAGCTGTAGTTTGCCAGCTCTCATTTCAATGGTAAGAATTGAAGTGACTCAGACACCTTGATGACATTTACCAATATCTCCTTTTGGTTCAGTTTCTCCCCTCTCTAGGAAGACTTTCCTGTGTACTCTAAGCAACTAGTGATTAGACCCTTTTAGATATTAATATTTTATTTTGGACAGTCCTCTGCTTACTTACCTCCACTTGTCTTCCTAGCACTCGGCAATCAATAACGGGCAATGGGCTCCATCAATTCTGTTAAAATGATGGAAATTATTGTGCCTAAATTCTAATTGTTACAGAACTTTGTGATCTGAGCCAGAACATAAATACAAAGATAGGTTTTAAGATAAGCCAAGCACAAGAAAGATAAATCTCAGGTCTTCTCACTTATATTAAAAACAGTGAGTCTCACTGAGACAGTGTGTAGAAGGACGGTTAGCAGAGGCTGGGAAGGGAGGATAACGTGGGGATGGTTGATGGGCACAGACATACAGTTAGATAGAAGGAACAGTATTTGATAGCACAACAAAGTGACTACAATCAACAATAAGTCAGAGTATGCGGTAAAGTAACTAAAAGAGTGGAACTGGAATGCGTCCAACACCAAGAAATGATAAATGCCTCTGTGATACATACCCCAATTATCCTGATTTGATTAATTCACATTATATGCCTGTGTCAAAGCATCGCATGCACCCTATGGATCTATCCATAATAATAAAAACAGAAAATGGCTTTAAAATGTATGATTTACGAGAACCTTCAGGATTTATGGAGATATTAGTCACAAACTGGACATCATGATGATTGGGAGTGCAGGTTTAGCATCAATCATTTCTTTAAAACAAGTTATTAAGGTAACTATTACTCGAAACTTTACAGAGAAATCGGTTCATTCTGACTTTTTTCATAAATTAAGTGACACTTGATCTTAGCAAAAAGACCAGGAAGTGACCATGATACATTAAGTTAAATGGGCATTGGTTCATTTAAGAAGTAAAAGGGGGCTCGATGCCTGTAGCTCAGCGATTAGGGCGCCAGCCACATACACCAGAGCTGGTGGGTTTGAACACAGCCCAGGCCTGCCAAACAACAATGACAACTGCAGCCAAAAAACAGCCGGGCATTGTGACGGGTGCCTGTAGTCCCAGCTACTTGGGAGGCTGATGCAAGAGAACCACTTAAGTCCAAGAGTTGGAAGTTGCTGTGAGCAGTGATGCCACAGCACTCTACCAAGGGCAACATAGTAAGACTTTGTCTCAAAAAAAAAAAAAAAGAAGAAGGGCGGCGCCTGTGGCTCAGTGAGTAGGGCGCCGGCCCCATATGCCGAGGGTGGCGGGTTCAAACCCAGCCCCGGCCAAACTGCAACCAAAAAATAGCCGGGCGTTGTGGCGGGCGCCTGTAGTCCCAGCTGCTCGGGAGGCTGAGGCAGGAGAATCGCGTAAGCCCAAGAGTTAGAGGTTGCTGTGAGCCGTGTGACGCCACGGCACTCTACCCGAGAGCGGTACAGTGAGACTCTGTCTCTACAAAAAGGAAAAAAAAAAAAAAAGAAGAAGAAGAAGAAGAAGTAAAAGGGATGGGCAGAAAGAATTGAAAGGCTTGTGGTTGGGGTTTTTTGCTGTTATTGTTTTGCACAGAAATTCCTGAAATGAACATTAAGTCAAAATATTACAAACATCAAAATTTAATCTCCTAGGACTGGTAAACCAATTATTAAGGGTACCATGAAGACAAACAGAATGAGAGTTAATTTATTTCATTGTCATCCAAATCAACATTTTGAAAGCATTTTAGTATATTTTCCCAAGCAATAATTTTCCTTTCTCCAAGTTTCTTGTATATTCACTACAACCCGGATTAGTACTTTTTCAGTAGTAGATTTTTACTTGTTTGGTCAGTCAAGTTGCTGCTCTGAAAAAAAATATATATATTTATGTATATATACATTATCCTGGTATAGTCTTTCAGAATGATCTTATTCTTTCCTTATAATTTTGACAGAGCATCTTTACACATAAAAAATTGAAAAGATCCAAAATAAAGTTAGATACAGAGCATATAAGATTATTACATGAATGTCATAAATGGTGTTTTACTAACTTTGAAATGAAACCAACTGATATGTAAGTAAAATTTTTGTAACTTAGACTAATGTGATCCGACATGAAATGTTTATTGGTTAGCAAAAAATAAAGAAGAGCATTAGCAATGCCAACACGATGGGTTTCAATAACTCCATGTATTAAGACAGCGTTGAGGGACACCTGGACCCTTTTTCACTCTTTTACAAGGTGAGGAGCCACACCACACAGTGGAATGAGAGTCTCCAATCTGAGAGCCGAGTGACTAAGCAAACAACAGGTTTCAACCTATGAGATTTACATTAGATAAGATTAGTAATCCGCATAAACACAGCTTCGCACATTTTTTTAAAAAGCCAATTACAACCTAAGAATAGGGGGAAGGGGGAAAGGGAGGGGAGGGAGGGGGGAGGTGGGTAGAGGGAGGGGGATTGGTGGGATTACACCAGCGGTGCATCTTACAAGGGTATATGTGAAACTTGGTAAACGGTCTGTGAAGCTAGTGAATGATGCCCCATGATCATATCAATGTACACAGCTATGATTTAATAAGAAAAAAAAGGAAAAAGAAAAGTTAACAGCAAACAAAAAACAAAGCCAAATGAATGTAAGTAATTAGTAATATGTTCATTTTTCTTTATTATATGCAATTTTACTTCCTATAGTTTGACCTCCCAAATCACAGAGATTGTAGCCACACAGAAAAGAGAAGTAAGATCCAGCAGTTTGGAGAAACATCAGAGCTAAACTCAACACGTGTGTGTGATGTGGCCGTGTGTGCCAGCAGATGACAAGGGCCTCTCAACACACATGTGTGATACGGCTGTGTGTGCCAGTGGATAACCAGGGCTGCTCCTGCAGGCAGGAGACCAAAGCAATGTCTTTGGACAGCAAAATCAAGCAGACCCAAAACCTGAAAAGCAAAGGTCTGCATGAACACAAACTCAAATGTGGGTATGACAGTAAAAGGTTTATATTTTCACTGTTACTACTTTAGATTTAATATAACGACTTGCCTACTGTGTTGCCAACAAAGCAACATTTCAAAATTAAACTTCCAGGATACTTAAATCTCAGTCCATGAGATCTGACAGAGCACCTCAATGTCTTCAGCCTGAAGAAAACAGATAAAAGACACAAGATACTTAAAGCGCCAGTCAACTGAAACTCATTTTTAAAAAGAAAGAGAAGGTATATTTTAATGTGAATTGCATTTTAAAGCAAAGGCCATAAAATGGAACGTCTACAATCTCATAAACTTTGAATAAAAATGGAGCAGTTCATATTTAATGCTTTGTTTTATAAAGCTCTTCCTGATACTTGAAATGTGAAAGCTGCGACTTTACATAAAACAACACTCTAGAAAGCTGTGTTCTAGATATGTAACACTGTGCACACTTCGCGGCATTTTAAAATGCATTAGTTTCCGAACCTCCATTTACTGGTGGTGTCAGGGATGGAAAATTATAAAATGGTGTGACAATTTAAGACACGAAACATTATGAGTTGATCATAGGATCTTATTTTTAAAACAGTATTTTTATCTTCTAAATAAGATTAAAAAACAAAAAGTATCCTCAAACATGTATGTTTTTCTAGATCACTATTGCTATATGCTGAATGTTTGCATCCCTCCAAAGTTTATGTGAAATGCTAATGGCTACTGTCCTGGGAGTAAGAGGTGGGACATTTGGGAGGTGATTAGGTCATAAGGGTGAGGGTCTCACGAAAGGGTTGAGCACCCTTATAGAAGAGGCCCCACAGAGCTCCTACCCTGATTCCATCCTGTGAAGACTCAACAAGACTTACAAACCACAAGGCTGAATCTACCAGCACCTTGATTTTGGACTTTCCGGCCTTTAGAACTATAGGCAAACTAAATAAACTTCTTGTTTGTAAGCCACACAGTTATTGGCATTTTGTACAGTGGCACAAACAAAATTAGACAACAGTCAACACTTAACCTGTGTATTCCAGAATGATAAAAAAATGAATGCCTGAAATAGAACCTGCTCATCGGATATCCCCACATACAGGCAGTCAACTCTTTACTATGGTAAGTATAAATATTTTAACATTCAGTTTCCACTGTCATTAATTACAACGTTCAATTGCAGAATTAAACTTATCAAAGATGATTACATGTTATGCAGGTCACAATTACTATTGTGCCACCATTGCAATGACAGACTAGAAAAATTGAAAAGAAATGATTTCAAGCGACTACACCTAGATTTTGAATAATAGAGATCAACAGTTATCTAACGAGATTAGCAATATGATTATATTTTAGATAGCATTTTTTAAACTGTGGGATATGACCTATTGACGGGCCCTAAAAATCAATGTAGTGGTTCACAACCTGCATTTTTTTTTTTTTTTTTTTAGTAAAATGACAGACTAGAATAAAATAGAAAAGAATAGAGGCATTAGAGTATATCACTACACAATAAAAGTATCTTTTCAGAAAACACTTTTCAGTTAGGTGAGTACATTGGATTACACTTAGCCTACCTGGACACACCCCATCATTCCACGGAATCAGGAATGATACTGTTCTCGAAGGCCAAGAGAGGTAAGTGGAATGAATAGGTTATTATTACTATTTTTAAAATCTCTCTTAGGTAGTAAAATGGAAGTTTCTTTATATCTGTAGCTATGTATGCCTCCAGAAAAGAAAATAATTAATGATTTGATTAAATTAAGCATTTTTGTTTAGTAGGCATTTATAAGAAATGCCAGCTAACACCCTGGATAAATAAGCTTGGAACTCCACACTGGAAATTAAATTAATAAACCTTAACAGTATTCTGTGATCAAATACACCTGACATCTAACCGCGTTTGTTCTTACCACAGGTTACTGTCAAAGACCTTTGATGAATAAATGTAAGAATCAGAGTAAAATACAAAACTCTCGACTCTTGCTTTCAATTTATCTATGTAGTTCTCCTACTCAAAACCAAAGAATTCAATACATTCCCACAATATCTATACTTCTAACAAATATAGAAAAATTATCTTCTGCCCTAAAGCCCAAATTCATTGCTGATGTCACGTCTTACGTTTTTGAAACATGAAAATAATACTTTTTCTTTGTTTATTGCTCTATCTTCTTACTCTAATTCTTTTGAGGGGTGGTGAATATTTGAAGTTGAGTAGCACAAGGAAGCCCACACATTAGCTTGATACCTCCCTAAAACATTCTCAGTTTAACAATATGCTATTATAATAACCCACATTCCCTCTAATTGAAAGTGTGAATAGAATATCATTACATAAAAGCAACTAAGCAGAAACTCACCCGACTTACAAAAGTTACCCAGATGTACACAACCATCCGTGTATCATATAATAACTGAAATAAATTTTGTAGTACAACTAGTATCTGTATGAGGTCTGACCAGTGATAAGAGAGTGTATTGGCAGGAGAAATTATTCTAAGACTCTGAGGAACCTGGAAGCTCATGATCCATACCCCCCTCAAAAAAAACCTCAGCTCCCACACAACACCCCTGCTGTCCTGAGGTCCTTCTCTGTAGCCTGCCACTTCCAGGGCAGCCACTGGGCACTGTTCTGATGTGGATCTTCACACCTAGACATACACCAGCCCTTCCTCAAGGATACCCAACAGTGCGCAGATCACAAATATTTGGCCATGAAAATGAAACTACCTCAAGCACGCTGAGCACTGCACTCACCAGTGGGCTAAGTGAGACCCGCCTGCCTCCTCTGTAACAGTAACAACCAGAAGTCTTCTCAGAAGAGGCCAGGAGGGGATCTTAACCCTTGTCAGGAAGCGATTAGCCAGTATTTGGTTTAGCATTTTCTATCTGCATTCTTGAGAAAGGGCGACAGTTTTTCTCTCTTGCACTGTCCTTTCCTGGGTCTGTGTCATGAATGTGCTGCACCTCCCACTGTGAGTCTCTGGAAAAGTCTGTGGGAGACCGAAATTACCTGTCCCTTGAACGCTGGGATGGCCTTCCCCGGGATGCAGCATCTGAGCCTGGTGTTGGATTCGTGACATCCTTCTTACTAGCTGATTTAACTTCTTAAATGCTCATAAAATTTTTCAAGTTTTCTATTTCTTTCTGAGTTTCTGTAGGAAGTGATTTTCTAATATTTTTCCACTTTTGTCTAAGCTTTCAAATTTATCACCATTAAATTATTTCCAACATCTTTCTGATCTTGCTCCTTTCTCATTACGTCCTCTTTTCCCTTCCTTATTTTGTCTCTTTCTCTCAATCCCTTTTGCTAGATGTTTGCTAATTTTGTTAGTCTTCTCAACGTTGTGGCCCCTACCTCTGTTTTCTAAGTTGTTATTTCATCTGGGTTTATTCTTACTCTGTTTTGTTGTGCTTTATATTTTTCTGTCATTTTCTGTGCTTTTTGTCTCCTTTTCTTGCCTTATTTTAAAAGTTTCTTTCTTTTTCATTCCACTTTTTTACTTCACCCAATTTGGAAAATATGTACCCGAACCCTCTTCTTTGAGTCTTATCCTTAAAATTTTACTATGCATACTTAGCAAGGTAAAATCTAATATTAACCGTAATCGCTTACCTTACTTTCAGAAATTAGAAAGACTTTAAGACATTTGTTACCCTCCACCCTCAATTGTATGCTATTGCCAAGATATTTAAGTTCTGCATTTTAACCACACTAAGTAGACGTTATTGCTAACGATTCATGCAGTGGGCATCAGTTTAGCCGTAACCACAGTTTCTGATTTTCTTCCACCGCCACTTCCTCCTGCATTCAGATCTCCCACAAGAAATAATTTTCATGTTCATTATTCATAACATCCTTTAATGAAGGGACCATTGATAAAGATCTCTGTTTAATTATCTGAAAATCTCTGTTTTGCTCTCATTCTTGAAAGACTAACTCGTTGACTATAAAATTACAACTAGGTAATTGTTTTATTTTAATAATTTAAGATATTATTCCACTGTCTTCCAGCTTCCGTTCTTGCAACTGAGATGTGAGCTACATCTTTCATTCCTTTGCGGGGAATCTGTCTTTACCATTGAGGTGACTATAAGATCTTACACTCTGTGATAATGCAGTGACATTTCCACTGGTTCACCTGGGACTCCTTAGGTTTTCCTAAACCCAAGAATTAGTATCTTTCATCAAGTTTGCAAAATTCCCAGCCGATCAGCTTTTCACTGTTGCCTCCTCCTCATTCCCTACTTCTCCCAAAACTGTGTTGAGATAGATACTAAAACTGTCGCCGGTTATTTTTTTTTTTAATTAAATCATAGCTGTGTACATTAATGCAATCGTGGGGTACAATGTGCTGGTTTTATAGACCATTTGACATACTTTCATCAAACTGGTTAACACAGCCTTCACAGCATCTTCTTAGTTATTGTGTTAAGACATTTATATTCTACACCTAGTAAGTTTCACATGTACCCTTGTAAGATGCACCGTAGGTGTAATCCCACCCATCACCCTCCCTCTACCCATCCTCCCCTCCCTCCCCTCCCTCTCCCCCTTCCCCCTATTCTTAGGTTATAACTGGGTTATAGCTTTCATGTGAAAGCCATACATTAGTTTCCTAGTAGGGCTGAGTACATTGGATACTTTTTCTTCCATTCTTGAGATACTTTACTAAGAAGAATATGTTCCAGCTCCATCCATGTAAACATGAAAGAGGTAAGTCTCCATCTTTCTTTAAGGCTGCATAATATTCCATGGTATACATGTACCACAATGTATTAATCCATTCGTGGGTCAATGGGCACTTGGGTGGCCATCCATGACGTGTCGCTGGTTATTTTTTTTTAAGCAGTGTGTACAGACAATATGCCAGGCACTGAGTTAGGCTCTGGGAAAGCAGCAGTGATCAACACGATCCCGGGCCTTCCCTGGAGGTCTGACCTTCCAGGAGGCAGAGAGCAAGCAAACATGTAAGCCAAGCAGCAGTGGCTCTGGCAGCACCAAGTGTTTCACCATCGCGGCCTGGCTTTCCTGTTTTCTCTTTCTTTCTGTGCCTTTCATTCATTCCTTCATTCAAGAAGTAATCACCGAGAATCTGCTGTGAAATGAGGGTTATTGTAGCACGTGGGTCTGCTGCACCAGGCGTGGAGAGCAGTCCCTGGGGGGCTGGGAAACAAGCAAGGCCAAGTTGCTAAGGAATGACGCACCACCAGGAGGAAAACACTGTCAAGAGTGAGCACCGGGAGAGAGACCAGAAGCTCAAGAGGGGGCCAGAAACCTGAACGGGGCACAGGAGAAGCCTTGAAGCAGCCTGAGGGAGCAAATTCCAGCAAAGTCAGCCCAAGACTCGGGTCCGTGCATTCTGAGCAGTGCTCAGCTCTCCTCAGAGGCCGCAGATACCGTTTCATCTATGCCTGTTCTGTAGGCTGCCCCTTTTTAGTGTCAATTTTTATATTTTTCATTTAGATGCTGTATTTATTTTTCAAATGTGTTTCATCGGTTCTGTATTCTCTTGTTTCTTGTGTGTATTTTAATCCCATCTTTATTTCTTTAAACTCTATTGAACCTATTTTGTATGTTGTGTCTACTAATTACAGTATCTAAAGCCTTTGTGGATCTGTATTAGTTATCTATTGCTTTAAAACAATATTACTATAAACTTAGTAACTTAAAACTACATACACTAATTATCGCACCCTTTCCGTTGGCCAGGAGTCTTGTCCTGATTCTCTGCACAAGGGTTTGAGCTTGTGGAGGTTTTCGCTCAGGATGCAACCTCTGGAAATCCTCCACTAAATATCCTCTCGCCTCCTCTTCACCAAGCAGCCACCAAATTGAAGCCCTACAGGCAGCTGACTCTAGGGACGTTGTTGTAAATACCGTCATGCACCATATGACGGCACCGGCACACATGAAGGACGTCCCACAGATCATAACAGAGCTGAAACCGTCACACCCCCTATAATGTCCCCACGGTCACCTCCGCGTGGGGATGCTGCCAGCCTCCGTGCAGCATGTACAGTGACAGACAGTACGTGACACTTCATAACGGTAACAAATACTAGTTACTGGTTTGCACATTTACTATACTATAACTTTTATCTTATTTTAGAGTATACTTTTATACTCTAAAAAAACAGTTAGATGTAAAATAGCTTCAGGTAGTTCCTTCCATAAGTATTCTAGAAGAAGGCATTATTTTTTTTTTGGGGGGGGGGGGTTGAAACAGAGTCTCACTCTGTCACCCTCAGTAGAATGTAGTGGCATCATCATAACTCACAGCAGCTTCAAACTCCGGGACTCAAGCAATCCCTTTGCCTCAGCCTCCCAAGTAGCTGGGACTATAGGCACCCAACACAACGCCCAGCTGTTTTCAGAGGCTGGGTCTTGCTCTTGCTCAGGCTGGTCTCCTGAGCTCAGCCAATCTACCCTCCTCAGCTTCCCAGAGTGCTGAGATTACAGGCAAGACCCTCCCTGCCCTCCCTCCCCCTCTTTAATGAATTTAAGTGTGATTAGAATAAAAGTGTCGGGGGGAGGAGAGAAATCAGTTAGGAATCAATTCCTATAATGGTAGATCCACGTAACGTCGGGCCCTTTATGTTAAGGGATCTGAATCTTACCCCCAAAATTTTAGGACACCATTCATTGATTTTTTTTTTTTTTAAAGACAGAGCCTCTAGCTGTCGCCCTGGGTAGAGTGCTGTCGCATCACAGCTCACAGCAACCTCCAATTCCTGGGCTCAAAGGAGTCTCCTGCCTCTGCCTCCCAAGTAGCTGGGACTATAGGCACCCACCACAACGCCCGGCTATTGTTAGACGTGGGGTCTCACTGTGCTCAGTCTGGCCTTGAACTCCTGAGTTTAAGTGAATGACCCGTCTCGGCCTCCCAGAGTGCTGGGATCACAGACGTGAATCGCCCTGTGCCAGGCCCAGAAGAAGGCATTATTGTGGGAGACAATAGCTTTGTGTATGTTACTGCCCCTGAAGACCTTTCAGCTGGACAAGAGGTGGAGGCCAAGAATAGTGACACTGATGCCCCCGACACTGTGGAGCCCTGGCCTCGTGTGTGTGCATGTCTCCATTTTTGACAAAATAAGTGTTTGTGTAAAAAATAAATTAAAAATTTTTAAATAGAGAAAAACTTATAGAATAAGGATATAAATAAAGGAATTTGTGTGCAACAGTACAAAGTGTTTGTGTTTAACTAAACTAAAAAAGTCAAAAGTTAGCAAAAGTCAAAAGTTGACAAAGTAAAAAAAGTTAGAGAGCTGAGGTTAATTTATTATTTAAGAAAATTTTTATCATAAATTTAATGCAGCCTAAGTGTAGAGGTTTACAAAGGTTACGGCAGCAGGCAGTGATGCCTTGGGTCCTCAGAGTCACTCACCGCTCACTAACTGACCCGCCCAAAGCAACTTCAGTCGTACAATCCACACTCATGGTGAGTGCCCTGTACAGGTATTCCAGATTTTATCTTTTATACTATATTTTTACTGGACCTTTTCCATGTCTACGTATGTCTAGATACAAAAATACTCACCATGGTGTTACAGGTGCCTACAGTACTTAGTGAAGTAACATCCTGGACGTGTTTGCAGCCGAGGAGCAGCAGGCTGTTGTATGGCACAGCCTGGGTGTGTAGGCTGTGCTGTCAGGTCTGTGTAAGCACACATGCTTTCATGACAAAATCACCTAACAGTGCATTCCTCCAAACGTGTCCCCATCACTGAGTGACACACGGCTACAGATGCTACAGTAGGGTCATGGAAAAGCAGCCACGTGACATGAGGGAGAAAAATATGCTATGTTTTCAGTATAACCCCACAATAGGATTTAATCAGTTTGCCACAGGAGAGTGCTCATTTAATGAGACAGGAGAATTAGTTGGAAAGTGGAAGCACCATGAGAATCAGCACAACTGTAAGGTGCCGAAGAAACCCCGGGAAGCTTCGCATACATTCGTTCGATGTTTACGGAGCACCCACAGGTGTCAGACCAGAGAACTCCCCAACTTGTGAAGACAGATCGGCGAATACAGGTGGCTCACATTCTACCTAGTAATAAACCTTCTAGTAAGTGTGAGGGCAGTGAGAGTGGGGAAAGAGGCCCCAGGGAGGCTCAGAAAACAAAAAAGAAAAAAAGAGAGAGAGATGCAAAACAAAATTCCCCTCCTTGGCCATGTTAATTAGAATCAGATGTGACTTCTCTCTCCAGATCAAATCTACTGTCTCAAAATGTTCACTAACTCTCTCAATTATGTGCTCTCTATCCTTGAGGGAAAACTCAAGCTTCTTGCCTGCAGTTTGGGAATCTTGCTGGGGGATAAGATTAAGACTAATTTCTGGAATAGGATATGGGGTTTCCTTGTGACCCGACGGGCTTCCTGACTCTGCTGCTCCAGGATTCAGCAGTAGAGGGTCCAGGCCAGGCCAGCTGGGCTTCTCCCCACCCTGAGTTGCATCTAAGAAGGTCCACCCCTACTTCCTTGTCTCAATCTGCTGGGAATGGTGTGGAGAGGTAAAACTTAGTGACCTATAACAATACAAATGTATTATCTTACATTTCTGTAGGTCCGAAGTACAATAAGCGTCTCATCAAACTAAGATTAAGGAGTTGACAGGCTGAGTTCCTTTCTGGAGGCTCCAGGGGAGAATCCATTTCTTGCTCATTTTTGTTGACAAAATTCTGTTCCTAGGGAATGGCGTCCACTATTACCTACTGGGAATGGCGTCCATTACCTACTGGGAATAATGTCCACTATTACCTTCTGGGAATGACGTCCACTATTACCTACTGGGAATGACGTCCACTATTACCTACTGGAAGCGGCGTCCACTACTACCTACTGGGAACGATGTCCACTATTACCTACTGGGAATGACGTCCACTACTACCTATTGGGAATGACATCCACTATTCAGGTGATGGGTGCACCAAACACCCAGACTCCACCATTATACACAGGTCACTACAAAAGTTTTGAGACAGACTGTGCTGTGGTGCAATATTTCACTACCATGTACATGTAATGGAATTTAATTTATACCCCCTAAATCTATTAAGTAAAAAACTATCCAAATTGAACTACACTATATCCCAAAGGTCACCATACATACATAGGGAAAATGAGAAATTGTAGCTGAATGTACCTTTATTTACAAAATATTCATTACAAAATTTTATAAAATATTTCACTACATGTTAACATATGAATATTAAAAATATAAAATATAATATGACTTTGTTAATTTTTTTTTTTTTTTTTTTTGTAGAGACAGAGTCTCACTCTATGGCCCTCGGTAGAGTGCCGTGGCCTCACACAGCTCACAGCAACCTCCAACTCCTGGGCTTAAGCGATTCTCCTGCCTCAGCCTCCCAAGAAGCTGGGACTACAGGCGCCCGCCACAACGCCCGGTTACTTTTTGGTTGCAGTTTGGCCGGGGCCGGGTTTGAACCCGCCACCCTTGGTATATGGGGCCGGCGCCTTACCACTTTGTTAATTTTTCTACATATGATGACCTTTGGGGCACCCTGCATATTTCTCTTCAATAGAATCATTAAATATTCTGTTTACTACAAATACAACATAATTTTTCTAAACAGTAACTTATATGACTGCATTACATTCCCCAATAAATAAAGATGCACATTATTTCACTATATGCCTGCGAACCTCTAACAAAATGGTCATCAATAATCACTTTCAAATGAGCCTACTTTTCATGTAATCCACAGAACTTCCAGTAATTCACTACAGGAACACAGGGAATTACGGACAATCCTCACATTAAGTCTGCATTAAATTTGCACCATTTTATAAACTAGAGGTTCAGCTTCTGTTGTAAATATCATTCTAACTCATCAATATTAATTTTACTATTTTGACTAACAAACTGGAGTCATATGCACACATAATTCCTAACTTTAGATAGCTGTTTTTGTTATATTTTAACACCACATTCCTTCAAGATTAAAATCATGCAGACTCGTTTTTCCTCCAAGGAATTTAGTTCCAAAAAACAGTTATGGTACAAGCATTATCTGTAAGGTATTTTCATAATGAGTACAAGCTTTGCATAAAATCAGAATGTAATATGCAACTGATATATTTTACAAAGAAAGAGTTCATTAAGGTGATATAGCTCACTTCCAAGAAAAACCTCCATACCAAACAGCTGTCCAAATGTCAACAATACTTGTATGAGGAATGAACAGGACCAGGCATTTCTAAACCATGAAAGTCAAACATTCAGCAACCTGCTGCAGGTTAAAGTTCTGTGAACAAGGAATCACCAATCACAGTGGAGAACCCCTGGGTTCTCATTTCCTCCCTTATCTTAGTGATGAAAACACCATAACAATATTGAAACATGGGCAGTTGAAAATTCCAAATCATACCCAGCCTTGTAGAATCAGTATTGAGAGTTAAAAATGTGACTACCAATAGTCTCTGGGGATGGGCCCAGAGCCTAAAATAAACTTTTTCATATTTATTCTTACTATGTATCATACAAAGGATCATCAGACGTGGTCAATCTTTAAAATCATACAGTTTGACCAGCCAGGAAGCACTAAATACACTGATGAAAACCCCAAGTGTGCGTGCCCAGGTGTGTGTGTCAGTGATTAGTGAGGGGGGAGGAGAACTCTGATTCTACATGTACGCTCAGCCTTATCATCCACAAAATAACAAAAGAAAAATAAAGGGCCTTTGCCTTGCAAGTCAGTTACAGAACACACCAATAGCCTCCAGGACCACATCACTTTATTAAAAAGCTGGCTACAATTACTAATGTCAGTGTCATCTGGAGAGCACTAGTGCGTGTAGGAAAAACTGCAGATAAGCCCCGTCACTTCCGTGTTGGAACGGTAATTTTTTCAGAGGGAAAGGATTAGTAACTGAGAATTAGCAACTGAAAAGTAAAAACAGAATTCCCCATCCAAATAAAAGGCTTAGATAACCCTTCTTCTCCAAAATAATTTTTTTTAAACAGTAAAATGTCAGACAGAATATGTACTCTCCTTACAATATCAAAAGAAATGTTCACAAAATATTCAGGTGGTCTTTTAAATATCTAGATATCACTAGAAAACTAATAAAACATCAGACTTTACAATTATATTTGCATTTTTACATTATTTAAATGATTTATTTCAACCTGGCTGTGTGTCTTTATTACCTGCCCTTTTTTTTTTCCTTTTTAATAATTTTTCCTTTTACTTTTTGCTTTCTTTGGGGAAGAAGATTATAAGTCTCAAATCTTCACTTCTACAAATTCTTTTCCACAGTTCCATAACAATCCAATTCTACAGCCACTGGTCTATCATTCCTTTTACAAAAATAGAAAAAAATAAGGCTTACTTACCAACCTCACCATGAAAATACAAACGCTGGAGCAAGTCAAAACAGATCTGTGTATTTTTTTTATTTGAAAATATTAGGGGGTACAGACTTTTTGTTTTTACATATTTTGGTTTTGTACAGATTGAGTCAAAGTTATAGGTGTGCCCTTCACCTGGATAACATGCATTATACCCAATGGCTGTGACCTTGCCCCGCCCTTCTCCTCCCCCACCCCAGCTCCCTGCACAGTTTTCATAGAGTTTTACTTCCATATAGGCACTGAAGTGTTGATCGATTAGTCCCCATCTGGAACTGAGTACAGGTGTTTGTCCCTCCATTCTTGTGACATTTCACTTAGGAAAATGGTTTCCAGTGCTCTATATTTTTATTTTTTGATGCGGGAAACGTGATAAATGTTTTCATAGATACATAAACGAAAGGTAGGAACTAGACCTGGAAAGTTAATCTTCTGGAAATTTAAAACTACAAACACCCCCCCACCCACCCACGCTGACTGCAGCTCTCTGGCCTGGCTTCGGTTCCCATGCACAGAGTCAGGTACCCAGGAAATTCAGCCACAGCAGCCTCTCGGCACTGACAAAGTCGTAGGGCGGGACTGTGAAAGAAAGAGATGAGAGGGAGTCATCCTCTTTTTATAACCTCACTCCTCTCTTTAAAAAAAACTGAAAAATAGTGAAGCTAAGCTATTTTTCCTGCCGGTACCCAAAGAGCAATTATCTTGCCTTGCACCTGCCTTCGTAGAACAGGGCTTACAACAGTTATGTGAGGGGCTCATACATCATGCCAGCGAAATCATCAGATGGGCTCACTTGCCGTTGGAATACAGAAATGGAAAAATTTAAAGTCTCAAAATATTATTCAAAAAAATCAATTTAGAGAATTCCTCCTTCACCAAGCCAAATATTATCTTAGAAAGGATTTCGGATGGTCTGTACTGCCCGGCCATTGTCAAGAATCACTGGGGAATGAAAACCACCCGTCTCCATGATTGCATCCATCAGAAATATTAATGATCATAGGCAATCATTTAAGAGCAGAAATAATGAATTACTACTAATTGAATGCATCAGCGTTACCAACTTCAATGCCCACTCGGAATCATTAAAGCCTGAATGTCACAAGTTTTCTATAAATCTTCTAAGTTTTAAATTGCTTAGGTAGGGACATCACAAAGCATGGACTCTAGAAATGAACAAAGCCAGCTTGGAAGCCTCAATGACAAAAGAAGCAGAGTGATTTTCTGCCGCAATTTCCACAGCGAGGATTAGTTGAAGTGATCTGTGGACGCCCTTGTTAAATGGCCTCTGGGCTCCGTACTGGTCTCTCACCTTCTGGGCTGACTCCTTCTTATACTCCATGACAGCCTGTTACCCTTTCTGCTTTATCTGTGACCCTAACGGCAAATCCCCAACGGCATAGGGACAGGAAAGAATCAACACAGAGATTTCTTTATAATATGTTTTGTTTATTTTCTGAAAATCACTAATCTAGTGCTCTTGTTATGAGTGGAAGGGGACAGGGATGGCCTCTAATCCTTCACCCTGCACATACCCAATGCATCCCCAAAGTTAGGAGCACACCTGGACACAGCTTCCCGGGGCTTTAGCACCTCTTGGACAAATAGCCACCTTCAGAAGCTACATAGGTGAGGAGGATACTCAGATTGTACTCTGATAGACCGACAATTCCCAAGGGCATGGGGACAGCAAACAAGAAATGTTTCCTGTTCTCACAACTCCAGCTAACACATGTTGGGCTGCTCCTCAGTACCAGGTAACGTGTAAGCAAGGTCCTTACAGGTGTCTGTGGAGTCCAAATTCCTGTTTTTCGTATTTGGGATAAAGGAAACAAGTAATATTACATATTGCTACTCAGGACTCAACTAGTCCCTTGGGGAGTTCAAATTTTAGTTCATCCACATGACAAGAACAACGCCAACAGGGACCAAGTGCGCTGCCTCGGTTCCAAAGCGCACACCCATGGTACTCACCACTAATTTGCAAAAGTTTGCTGACCCATTCTAAAATAAATATGCCTTTATTAGGATTAAATACAATGCTTGTCATAGTCCATGCACACGTGTTAAGTTCTTCCTAATACTGACGATGTTGCAAGGTGCTCTTTTTCCTGAAGACATTTATATGCTCCCCTTACTTACTTGTTAGTCTTGAAAATGATATTAATTCACCCATTCATTTATTCTTTCATGAGTCATCTGAGACTAACTCTCAGCAATCAACTAGAGCAGCGGTTCTCAACCCGTGGGTCATTCGACCCTTTCACAGGGGTCGCCTAAGACCATCCTGCATATCAGATATTTACATTATGATTCATAACGGTAGCAAAATTACAGTTATGAAGTAGCAACAAAAATAATTTTATGGTTGGGAGTCACCACAACATGAGGAACTATATTAAAAGGTCATGATGTTAGGAAGGTTGAGAACCACTGCACTAGAGGAAATTCCAAAGACACAGAAGGCAGTTTCTTTTTAAAGATATTTATTGCTTGTGCCACTTTATTTTGAGAACATTATTGGGGAATTTGAGGTTAAAAGGTGTATTGAATTAGGTATGATAACAGCAATGGGTTACAGAGACATCTTAATCTCTTTCCAACACTGACACAAATGACAATTTTTTAAGCAAACCTCGAAGGATACAATGATTTTTAAACAGACAAGAAAAGTGTGTATGGGGTGGCGCCTGTGGCTCAAAGGAGTAGGGAGCTGATCCCATATACCGGAGTTGGTGGGTTCAAACCCGGCCCCAGCCAAAAACTGCAAAAAAAAAAGTGTGTATGAGAGAAAAAATATGTTACTAAACTCATCAAATACATACCAAAAAAAAATAGGGATTAAAGTAGACCAGCTAAGAGCAATAACTGCAAAAACAAATATCATTAACAACCTCGTCCTTCCCTTCCACTTCATTTAACTGAAACCCAAAACCACTGGTACCTGCTCTTTGCCTGGGGAGTTTATATTGAATCCCCCCTCACTGATGGAGAGAATGGTGTAGCTTTATTCTCTAGTATCTGCTAGTAGTTACGTCTACACTTAAAGCAAAAAAAAAAATGGAATTATCCAATGAGTTAAGAATGATATGAGTCAAATTCAGAATCATTTGCAATTCAAAAACAAAAATAGCATCTCAGTTTCCCAATTAAAAAGAAAATCCCCTAACTGCCTTGGACTCTGAACACCTCACTACCACTGTGGTGTGTCACAAGTTGTCAGTACACACTTGATTATTTACTTTCTCTGTTTTTGGTTTCTCCTGTTCATAATTGCGGGGGCAGTGTCTGGTTTAGTATAGTCTGGTTGACCAGCTTCTAGTTATAAAACATGAATGTTTCGACAGCACCAAATTTCTACAGAATTTGAACATGTGAAATAAATCGGTACAACCCACTGAATCTGAATGCTCTTGCATAATTAATGTGAAAATGCAAATTGGAAGGGGTGTTACTCAAATAAAAGGGGGGTAAAGTCCTTCAGTAAGATGCATTAAGTCTGTTGTGGACAGACACAGTTCAAAGTGCCGGGATGCCGTGGGGAAGAGAACAGGGCCCCTCTCAGGAGGCTGGAGCCCAGGGATCAGAGGGTGATACCCACTATGGAAAAACTAAAAAGCAACAAGACCGGCCACTTGGGAGAAGGGTGCCGGTCTTTGTATGTTAAGAAGGAAACCATCTTTGAAGATCCAGGGGGAGTTTAGCATGTGGCCAGGGCCTCAGAGCGAGGGCAAGAACAAGATCTCAAAATAAGCAGAGAGGAGGCAAGAGAACCACCACGTGGGCCATTGCAAGCCTGAAGAAGGGGAGGGATTTTCTTCTAGGTGACATGGGGAGCAGTGGGGGAGTTTAAGCAAGAGAGTAAGGTGATCTAACTTACATTTCTGAAATGTTACTCCATGGAGAGTGGATTGGTGGGGGAAACAATCCAAGGGAGGATTATAAAGAAAGATGATGTTGACCTGGACAGAGACGTCAGAGAAAGAGATGAGACAGATGTGGGGCACGTTTTAAGTAGAGGGTTAATCACAACTGTAGGAGACTGAGCATCAGGCTTGTAGAAGTGGTCACCAGTTCTTTTGTTGTTGTTATTGTTGTTGTTGCACATAGGATAATTATTTTATTCTTTGATGTTGTAAAAAGGTGCAATAATTTTAATAACCTAGGTTGTATATACCACAGGGAGGCGCTGGGAGCGGGACAATCTCTGGGCCAGCAGGGAGATTTTTGCAGCCCAGAGATAAGCCCTCAAGCAACTGCATGTGTTAATAAGTTAAGATGGGTCGGTCACTCGTTACCAAGCAGGTGTTGTGCCTTAAACATTTGTGGCGCAACAGGGTGGGAGTCAAGCCAATGGGGAAAGAGCACATAGTGACCATTAAGCAAGTGGTCCTAGTACGTGGGCCCCTATTGAAGCTTTATTTAAAGCTTCAATAAAACGCCAGGACAGAGGTGATTCGGGTCTTTCCCTGCATCTGTGGGAAGCCCATCTCTTGCAAGCAGGTACTTCTAATCCATGTCCCGACTGTTTTATTCATGCAGTGATAGGGTGCCACAACGGGCCAGTGGAATGACTGTATGGAGGAAGGCTGACTTCTAGACGTTTGGGTTGAACAACCAGGTACATGACAGTCCCAGCACTGAGATGGGAAGGTTAGGAAAAGTAAGATTGAGAGGGTGGGGGGAAGGTGGTTTGGTTTGGCTGAGTTGGTTTGAGACGCCCAGGCACACTAGCTCTTAGTGTTTTATTAAGAACACACCTGTGATTTGATCTAGCCTGATATTTATAAGAATTAACAGTATCTGACAGACAAGGAGACTAAACCTCTTTCATTATGTTTTAGGCACGACTTTGTCAGACCCATTGTTGTCTGAATATTCTGGCTTTGACAAAGCTGAATCTCCAGAGAGAGACAGGTACGCTAAAACGTAAAATAGACGTGAGGATCTGTGCCAGGGCATATGTGCCCTCAACACGGAAAACGGCCCACCCAAAGATTAAAATGCTGAATGACAGAAACAGGGCGGGGCAAAGTGAAAACAGACAAGTCCCCATCACCGAACAGCTGACTTCCACTCAAGATGAGGACGATTTAGGTAGAGGGAGAAATCAGTGTGAGGACACAGTTACTGGATGATAAGAGCAAGACCATCAACCTGAAGAAAAGTTTTTGCTCCTTTCGGAGGCCACTGAGACCTTCAAAATCCCTTCTCCATGATTAGCGGAGGACAGAGTAAACGCTAAAATGAATAAAACCAAAATATTGCTCTTAGTTTTATTTGTTTTTTAGTTTAAAAACTAAAATACCAGGAAGTGCTATTCATTCCATGGTATTACGGAAATCGAAAGCAGGCACCAGAGATCAGGGCCAGGAGGAAGGCCAGAAACAGAGACTGGAACTCAGACACTGCATCCCGATGCTCCCTGGACACGGCCCTGCCACTGGGGCGCTGCTCCCTCCATCCCCCGTGCATTTAACACGTCTCCTCTTCCCCCCGTTTAGTCTTCACATCGGGCCTGTGAGGTGGTGGAATTACACAGAAAGAAAACTCACGTTCAGAAAAGGTAATTTGTACGGTAGCGCAGCCAGCAAGTGGCAGAGCACAGATTTGACTTCAGGTTTATTTAACGGCAAACTTCAGGTGAGTGCTTTCCCTGTTTTTTGTAATTTGCTAGATCCATTTGTGATTACAGAATAGGTGCCCAGAACAGTTTTAGTTATCTACCATGATAAAGTGGCAGGCCCAGAGCCAGGTGGACTCAGACAGCACCCAGATCGTCCTACACAGAAGGACATGGATAAAAATGAACCCTTTTATCCCGTGGCCAGAGAGGTAACGAGATGTGACAGCCCTCCCACATACTCAGGGCCATTGTGACTGCCTGTTGGTTTAAACGTAAGTAGTGTACACGTCTGAACAGGAGGTCTTTGTGTAGCTTGTTTTCAGCTGATCAACCTGCCTAGCACAGCATTAAATAGTAACTGAACTACACCTACTTCTTACATATAACAATTCAGGTAACAAAAATTTAAGTTTCATATGTGTTATTATCCTTTTCCTTCCTAGAGGTTACATACACACAGGAGAAAGATACTTTATAGGAAAGTTGAGATGGATTTGAAAACTGTGTGCCCCACCAGGCACTACTGCATTCCAGCCGGCAGGATGTCACACCCACAGAGTTTTACCCACATACATCATTATGTTTTAGGCACGACTTTGTCAGACCCATTGTTGTCTGAATATTCTGGCTTTGACAAAGCTGAATCTCCAGAGAGAGACAGGTACGCTAAAACGTAAAATAGACGTGAGGATCTATTTTTTTGCAGTGCAAAAATTCCAATACTTAATCTTGCTTAATCTTGAAATTAAAGGATTCATTTAAAAGGAAGGATTTTTTCTAAATGCCCCAAATTCTAATCTCTAATGCATTTTAATTGTTTGGGAAGTAACATGTCTTATGAACAAATACATAATGTGTGAAAACTACTGAGTAGGGATAAATTTATTAACTTTAGAACATTTGCAGCAACATGACATATTTGAAAGTTTTTTTCAAAGCTAACAAATACAACAAGATACAATGCCTTGAAAATAAGAAAGCCTATTTTACTCCTACTTCCGAAGCCACATCCTTCAATCATCAATTTATTTTCACAGAGGCAGCATGAAGCGAGCTAATAAACGCAGTATTCACATCTAGCGATCCAGAGTCCTTTTATCTACAGGAATTTTAAATACTTAATGACTACAGGAAACTTGTCACAGATGAAAGACGGACTTAGCATTATTACATTTTCAGATTCTAAGCACTGTACCAAGAATACAACACTCTTGTTGATTACCATTAAATGACTGTGTAAGTAGTAATAGCTATCACTCGAGTACTTGATACTATGTGCCAAACACTGTTGTCAGGAGTCCTCAAACTTTTTAAACAGGGGGCCAGTTCACTGTCCCTCAGACCGTTGGAGGGCCGGACTATAGTTTAAAAAAAATAAACTATGAACAAATTCCTATGCACGTTGCACATATCTTATTTTGAATTAAAAAAACAAAACAGGAACAAACACAATATTTAAAATGAAGAACAAGTAAAGTTAAATCAACCAACTTACCAGTATTTCAATGGGAACTATGGGCCTGCTTTTGGCTAATGAGATGGTCAATGTCTGGTTCCATATTTGTCACTGCTAGTCGTAACAAGTGATGCAAGTGTGCATTAGTTAGTCCCGAGACTGAGAGGAGGAGTCGAGAGACAGAGAGGCAGGGAGTCGGAGAGGGCCGCACACATTCCACACATGCGCACTGTGGCAGGACAGGCAGCGGTGGCAAAGACACCTGGAGGGCCGGATCGATGTCCTCGGTGGGCCGCATGTGGCCCGCGGGCCGTAGTTTGAGGACCCCTGGTTTACATGATACATCATTTCATAGGTAAACTGCTCCCTGTCCTATGTATTCCATTAATAGAGAAGTAAGTAAAAGTAGTGCCCATTACGCTGGGCACACAAGCATACTGCCTACCCACTGAAAATGACTGTTCTCTGATAGGAATAAATTTGTAGGTGGGACATGGATGCCAAGCTAGAGGCCATACAACCCCAGACTCCCTCGTGGCTGGTGTGGCCGCGTGTCTAAGCTCTTAACAATGGGGTACGGGTGACACCAACATGTGTGAATTCCACCATTCCTTGAATGAAAGTCACTGGACCCCATTAGACTCCCTCCCTTCTCATAACTAGAATGGCCATTTCAGCCGTGCTCCTCAAAGCCACCAGTCAGATAAAAACATTTAATGTTCAGAAGCATTCTCTCTTCATTACACTCCTTTTTTTTACAGGGACCTTAGACTACTATTTAACCATCTGGTGTCTACTTGTTAGAGAAGTTTAGCCTACCCTAACCAGCAGGTCATATATTTCTATGCACACACGAGCACACACATATACATGTGTTTTATAGTTAATTAGCAATAAAAGCTTTTGTTTTCACTCTTGCAGGCTTATTAATCCATCACATTATTTAAGGATAAAGGCTGGGTGTGGTGGCTCCTGGATGTAATCCCAGCATTTTGGGAGGCCAAGGTGTGAGGGGATTGCTTCAGGCCAGGAGCTCAAGACCAGCATGAGCAACCTAGTGAGATCCCATCCCTACAAAAAAAAATTAAAAATCAACCAGGTGGGATGGCATGGGTCTATAGTCCTAGCTACTTGGGAGGCTGAGGCAGGAGGATCACTTAAGCCCAAGTGTCTGAGTCTACAGTGAGGTATAATCACACATACCACGGCACTCCAGTCTGGGTGACAGACACCCTGTCTCTTAAGATAAAAAAAAAAAAAGTACTGATCAAAACACTCGCATGAGCTACAAATAAAATTATAATTTTCTGATTATTCTATTGCTATCATGACTAACTTCAATTATACAGTTTTAAACTTGATTTTTTTGTGTGTATAGAAAACATTTACAGAAGCATTCTCTCTTCATTATACCCTTTTTTTTATATACCCTAACCTAAAATTCACACCAGTTAGGTGACTTGTGAATGTTACACAGCTGTCCACTGGCACAAAAAGGAAATCAACCAAAACCCAGCTCTCTGGGCTCATTACAGTTTCCCTTGGTGATAATATCTTTAATGCTTGACTTCGTAGATAACACTGATTTAAACCCTATATCTCAAAACGGAAGTGAATTTTGTCTGTTGTTATATTTTACATTAGCTAGGATCAGACTTTCCTGCTTCTTCATATTTAAGCATGTCTGGAATAATTTGTAAAATTCTGAAAGATCTAACGAGCCTACGTGGAGAGATCGGAAAAGAAAAAAGAAAAATGTTAAAGTTTAAAGTCTCTTAAGATAAGGCCTCCACATTATCTTCAGATTTTATTAGAATGGAGGGTGACTCAGTGAGACTTAAGGCATTATAAACAGAAACTGATTAAAAATAAATATTTCCAGTGCAAAAGCTTTTTTTTTTTTTTTTCAGTGCAAAAGCTTTTTTGAAAATCACTTTTCTGCCACACATTTCTGCAAAGTCTTTTTGACAACACAGTTGGGATAACTACCTATTTTTCTCTGCATCTTAAAGTTTTCTTTAGGGTTTTCAAAGTATGTGCCCCAGTTAAATCTAATAGTCTTCTCGTTACTCCCCCAAATTCCTCTTTTGCTAAGGTCACACACGAGCCGGTGTGTAATGACCAAGAATCTTCCAAGAGCATTCCTCACCCAATCTCACGCTGTATTTAAGTATACTTCTACTCACCAAAAGGAGGAAATAAAACAATCGCTTCCATTAAATTATTTTTCCAACAGGGTTAGCCAACAATTCTATTGTGCATGCGAAGCATAGGAATAAAGACATAATTTATTCCTTAGCCCTATAAGTATCGTGGTGGTTAGCATTCAGATTGTGTAGCCTTTCCGGAGGCCCTGAAGATGTAAATAGCTGCTCGAGGCAGCATCAAAGTCCAATAATATAAAACTAGGGCCTCTGAAAAGGAGAAAAGAACCCATGAGTGGGAATCTGAAAGAAATGAAGCCTCAGTGAATTTTAGGTTCCTCATTAGACTAGGTTTAGCTGATTAATTTTCTGGAATGTTTCATATAAATAAAAATATTGCATATTCTTCTAATCCTAGACAATTATTTATGGATCCATTAACTATAAAAGGAATTATTCAACACTAGATAAATTATTAAAGTCATTAATTACCAACCCAGAGAATTATTCTTGGCTGACTTGATGAGGTCTCTCCTTAAAACCAACAGTGTACAGACACTTCTCTCAATTAATTTGACACTAGTGGTTTTAGAAGCTGAAAAACATATGAGCGTGGTTTAATGAGGAGGCTTTTATTCGGCATTGTTTCCGTTAATTGACGAAGAAATATTCACTGATATTTTGGCTCAAAGTCATCGCATAAGCTTTCTTTCACATAAAAGCAAATTAAAAATTGAAGTTCCTTCTTAAATTAGCAAGTAATGATTGTTTAATTAGAAAAGAGGAAACGCTTGGTTACTTCTTCCGGATTTTTAAAAGGAAAGTGATATTGGTGGTGAAGGAACCAGAATCAGCATTAAGTGGAGCTGATTTCGAGAAGCAATTTCTTTTAATGACTGGATCATTAAATTCCTCCAGGACTCTGCAACGGGTATTATAAAGCATGCAAGAAATGTTACAAAGATATCAAATCTCTTTTCTCCTTGGCTGTAAGGATATCACTTTGTCACAATTTTTGTCCAGACTCTGTCACAACTTACCAGTGTTTTCCAGCGTCTCCTAAGATTATCTCATCTACATCCAAGAATTCAACTGGTATCACTATGTTGATTATCAAAATCTTCAACACAAACCTCATTCTGAGTGCCGAAGCTGTATGTTAAACACCTCTACTTCTGAATCATAGGGACTTCAAACTACAGAAGGGCTCTACTTCTATGTGATAAGGACTTCAAAGTCAACGCCTTCCTAATTTGCTACATACTCTCCACTCACATTCCAATCATGTTAGCTGTCCTGCCTGTCCCTCTTCACAAACAGTCTCAGGCTCCTTCAGCTCCGACAGGGTGACTCTGGGCACCTCCATCGTTACCTGCACCTTGTGTCACCACAGCAAGGCCACACACCTCCCAAGAAGAGGGAAAAACACTAACATTGTCCACCTTGGTTCACTCTGCTTCCTGCAGATCCACGTGGCTGAGCTTATGTCTATGTTTTGCAAATTTTTCTTAGAAATTATGCCTTGGCTTTCAACTGTAGCCTTTCCCTTTGTAGGGCTTGTATGTTGCCCTTGGAGTCAGACTGTGTTCATGATGCCGTATCATCACTGGCAAGGGCCCTCCCTCTCTGCAAGAGCCACACACTAACACCCCCTAAGACTCTTCCCTCCAGAGACACCTATCCATGCAAAGACGCCCAGAGAAATCGCTGGTCCCAAAGACCGAGACACATTTGAATGTCTGTTAGTCTCATCTGTCTCTCTTTCTCTCACACACACATACACATACACATCTCCCCAAATCAAATATAAGAGGTCAGACAAAGAAGTTTGCAAATCATCCTAGAACAAGGGTTCTGTACCTCACTGCTGAACATCAGTAAGGTCCCCTTCAAAGTGCTCCCCTCGGGAAGCTGTGCACCTACACCAGCACCTAGTCTGCTTCAGGGAAGTTTTGGAACTTTTTTTCTGGAATGGCCATTGTACACAGTCTGACGATTGTGAACTCACGCCAGGAAAAGTGCCTTCAGGGTGGACTAGACACAGGTGTCACTGCGTAGCTCCCCAGGGGAGCGCCTCGGAGGAGTCTGTAGTGATATTCAGCAGTGAGGTACGGAACACTTTTTCTAGGATGAATTCACGAACTTAATTGTCTGACTTCCTACACTGTATCAATTAATATCAATAATGTCAAATTATTTAATATTCCTGATATACCAAGGAGACTGTAGGCAATACTGACTCCATAAAAATTTAACTGAGTGTTGTTACTAAATCCATGATCTAAAGTCAATATTTCTGGCTCAAAATAATCCACAATATTCAGATTAATCTCATCCAACCCATTCACTTATCAGATGAAACTTCTCAAAAAAAGTATTTCAAGTAGGACACTAATGGCAAAGCCAGTCCCTTGGCTCCTTCACTCTTTTGTTAACTTTTCTGCTGCCACATCACAAACTATCACAAACCAATTCATCAGCTCACAGCGCTACAGGCCAGGAGTCCAGGCACAGAGACTGGTTTCTCCATGTCAGTCCCACCAGCCAAAATCAAGGGGTCATCCAGACCGAATTCTCATCCAGAGCTCGGGTCCTCTTTCCAGACCATACAGTGGGGCCGAAACTCAGTTCCCCAAATCTGTAGAACTGTGGTCCCCATTCAAAGCGCTGTCAGCAGAGGCTGCTGGGCTCCTGGAAGCCAGCTGCATACCTTGCCATGTGGCCCCCTCCACCTTCAAAGCAAGCAACCAAGAGTCTATCGTGGGTCAAAAAAAAGAAAACAATCCCACTCACCATGAATGTCCTTCTCTAGGAAGAACTCAGTCTCTGTGAAAGGCTTGCCTGATTAGGTCAGGCTCACCAGGGATAATTCCCCTATTCACAGAAGACCACATTTGAAGGCAGGGGTCCTCAAACTATGGCCGGTGAGCCACATGCGGCCTGCCGAGGACATTGATCCGGCCCTCCAGGTGTTTTTGCCACCGCCGCCTGCCCTGCTACAGTGCGCATGTGTGGAATGTGTGCGGCCCTCTCCGACTCCCCACCTCTCTGTCTCTCGACTCCTCCTCTCTGTCTCGGGACTAACTAATGCACACTTGCATCACTTGTTACGACTAGCAGTGACAAATATGGAACCAGACACTGACCATCTCATTAGCCAAAAGCAGGCCCATAGTTCCCATTGAAATACTGGTAAGTTGGTTGATTTAACTTTAGTTGTTCTTCATTTTAAATATTGTATTTGTGCCCATTTTGTTTTTTTAATTCAAAATAAGATATGTGCAATGTGCATAGGAATTTGTTCATAGTTTTTTTTTTAAACTATAGTCCGGCCCTCCAACAGTCTGAGGAACAGTCAATTGGCCCCCTGTTTAAAAAGTTTGAGGACCCCCGACATAAGGTATACAGAGAGCAGAAACCGTGGGAACTATCTTAAAATGCTGCCCACCACACTGAACTTTCTGCTAATAACAATTCTTTCCTGCCACATAACCGTGCACAAAATGGAATTATTCTCTGGGCAGGGAGAAGCAAGTAAAAATAGGACAAAAGACTCATAAGCCCAGGAATGGATGTCTACCACTGGTTAGGCTTCTCCAACAGGACCCTCTGTGAAATTCGCAAAATTCTAAAAGCTGTACATTGTTCAACAGAGATCTACTGAATCCTTGAATGTCTTTGGCCTTCAGTTTCATAATTTATAAAACCACGATTCTCATTTTGTATGATTACACGCCACACGTAGCATGTTTATGTTACAAAATTCACATAATTTATACAACCAGTCGAAGAAAAGAAGCTCCCTCCTAAGCCTTTGACAAATGGTCTATTTGATCTTGATTTAAAAGATTAGCCTAAATATCACTCCTACTTGTAGAATTGTAATAATATCTTTTCTTTATTATTATTTTTTATTGTTGGGGATTCATCGAGGGTACAATAAGCCAGGTTGCACTGATTGCAATTGTTAGGTAAAGTCCCTCTTGCAATCATGTCTTGCCCCCATAAAGTGTGACACACACCAAGGCCCCACCCCCCTCCCTCCTTACAATTACTTTAACTTTTGAAGCCACCTTTGCAATTACTGTAGTTCATTTTATCATTAAAAATCTATATAACACAGGTTTTTCACAGGTAGAAAAAAAACAAGTCTAAGAAAGGTGAACTAATTTTTCCTTAGCATGTGAGGAGCAGAGCCATGAGCAGATGCCAGTTTTCTTTTCCTGTGGCCTGAGGTTCTGATTACATGGCTGCTCCCATCAGCTCTAGTGGTGGCAGCTTATTTTTCGTGTATGAAGATCACATCTCGTTTGCATTACTTTCCACAGGGCAGGGCACATGGGCAGAGCTAGCTGATGCAGCTGACACTGGGCCCTGCTGAGTTCCAAATGTGGCTCCAGACAGTGAGGCACTGGGGCTACCCCAATGCACAGGACACAGCCCTGACTGCACACAGCTTAGCAAGTGCAGACGTTCATCTGTGAAGCTCGATTTCTCACTCAGTCTCCAAGGAGAGCCCAAACATTGGAGCACATGGGGTCTCTCCATGTAGGATAGGAAGTGAAGCAGAGAAGACAGTAATCACATCACGTACTGAAATAATAACCAGTCAGCAACTCACCATAGTGGATCCTCTCAATTGAACTCTGAAGGATGTTCAATAAAAATTTAAAATAGAGCCTCTAAGAATAATTTGTATAATTTTATCACTCACTTAAAAAAAACAGTTAACACATAAAACAGTGACTGTGGGTCTACAATATTCTGTAGTATTTTTTGCTATTTAATCTTTGCAACAACCCTTCTAGAGCAGATGCTACATTAAGCTCCTCTCACAGCTGAGGAAACAAATACAAAAATAGAAATTTGCCCAAGATCCCACAGCCAGGAAACGGTAGAGCTGAGACATGGATCCAGGCTCTCCACCAGGAGCCCTGTTGCCGCCATAAACACTTGCCAAACTTCTTCTAAATCCAGGCACTGGGGAGTAAAGTGTGTTCTTTTTTTGTTTCATTAATAGGATTATAACTGAAGCAGCAATCTGATCTGATAACGAATCTGGAAGGATCTGATGTGGCTGATCTGATCTGATCTGAGTCATTGCTTTGGGTGGAAAATGCATTGTTAGAGTTTCTGCAATTTTCAGAATGGTGGTGACTTCTTCTTTCTCTGCATTCCCACTATTAGAAGAGCGTTCTCCCCAAGATGGGGAGAGGGAGGGAGAGGGAGGGAGGGGACAGGAGCGCTCTCACCTAATGGGCACAACGTAAGGGTATACAGCACACGTCCTAGGTGAGGGGCACGACAACAGGGACCTTACCTAAAATCATAAACATCATAACCCATTTGTACCTTCACATTAAATCTGAAATTTAAAAAAAAAGGGGGGGGGAGTTCTTGTAGAAAAAAAGGAGTTTCTACAAAGTAGGATAATGTTTACTGGACAAGGCACATCTCCTGGGTGACGGGCTCGACTGCAACGTGGACTTTACCAAACAAATGTAAACACTGTGACCTAATTGTATATACCTTTATTATTAATCTAAAATTAAAAAAATTACTGGACACCGCCTAGTCAACATCCAGTTACATTTCTCTGATGTATATCACATCAGGTTTTATTGTTTACCTCTGTTCTTCCTGAAAACCTCTCTCCTTCCCATCATCAAAACAAAATAGGGGTAAGTTTTCATCCATGTTAGCCTGAGCAATGCTTCAATAGTTGCAAGCACAAATCATAGTTGACTGCAAAGACATGACCATCTTTTACAAATAAAATTTTATCCTGCCATTCACAACTTTGGTTGGTCTCTCAAAGTTTTAATATGAGACAGAGAACTATGTTTCCTATTTTTAAATATCCCCTTTTCTGTATCAGTGGCTAGCTAAATAGTCTAGAACCCAGTGTAGGAGCATCTTTAGTGTACTGGCACTTTGACAGACTTTTCTCTGTCATTAAAATATCTAGAACATTTCCACCATGTTAGTAACCTCAGCACTTACATGGCTTTTTATATATTTTATCATCTAATTTGAATTCTTGACCACTGCTGACTGTCGCTTAGAGAATGCCTTGTTCTCTTTGCGTGTGATTGAGTGAGTGTGTTTCAAAACACACATAAGAAGAGCCGCGTCAGTATTCCCAGGGTGTTTTTAAACTGAACTCTACATTCAAGAGATTTATGGTTTAAGTAACAGTACACAGTACATTTGCAAAAAAAAGGCCAGCCTTTCATCAGAATCTGTAATAGGTATGCAAAGAGAGACAAAATTGACCGGCAATTGTGTTACATTTTTCCAGTATCTTCTCTTACCTATTTATATTCCTTCCCCTCTTAAAATTTTCAAATTCAAGTTTACAGGAGAGCTTTCTTGAGAGCACAAAACCATTTCCCAATTACATGCTTAATACTTAAATACCTAACAACTTATCTAATACCTGTTTAAATAATGAGCTCCATTATGACAATCATTAGCATTTTTCTATTTGCTCTTCTCTGACAATAACAGAGCCACACAAAGGCAGGTATGACACAAACCACACGGAACGGAGCCATGCAGGGTGGCCCATGGAGCGGGGAGGTCTCTCAGAATATTTACTAATGCAGAGCTGAAAATATTTGCTAACACCTGAGAGCGAATTTGGAGTTAAGTCTGCAACTGCTTCTATAAGAAGAGAAATTTTGTGACCCAAGAGGCGGGAGAAGAACAGTGGAAGGCGAGGTCTCCCCCCGTGGCTCCTGTACGTCTGTTGGGCTTTTCTGTCCTGGTTAGAGGCCTCGTGCTGGGCCCGTCGTGAGCACTCGTGCCCAGAGGTAGAGACAGGACACAGACGTGGCAGAGTCCTCAGATTCATACAGACACATACACAGGCCCCCAGCTTGCAACGACTTTTCTCTTTTACGGTGCTGCAAAAGTGGCACATATTCAGAGAAACCACCCTTCGGATTTTAAATTTTGGTCTTTCCCAGGCTCGTGATGTGCCACACGACATTCTCCATGACACTGGACAGGGGCAGCAGGCGGCAGCCCCAGTTCCCACTCGGTCATAAGGGTGAACAACTGGGTTTTTGTTTGTTTGTTTTTCCTAATGATGAGAGGAATAAATAAACCATTCGGTCCAGACTTGATACCTTCCTGAAGAACACAACACCTGCTAAGCCATCCACAAGGGAGTGCCCCCCACCTCCTCCCAGCCACCCTCACCCTCCTCAGGAGAGAGAGCAGGTGACCTGCTGCTGCCGCGTCCCCATCATCCAGAAGGTGAGAGAACCGGGTGACCCGGTGCTGTGGCGTCCCCGTCATCCAGAAGGTGATTTTAGTTCAATGCTTCAAAGGCTAAGAATGGTGAAAACAACGTGATTTCCCCGGGTAAACAGAGACACTAGCCAAGATGGAAGGGAAGAGACATCTGCTACGAAACGTAAAGAATAAAAGGACTGGGCGGCACCTGTGGCTGAAAGGAGTAGGGCACCGGCCCCATAGGCCAGGGGTGGTTTGTTCAAATCCAGCCCAGCCAAAAACTGCAAAAAAAAAAAAAAAAAAGAAAGGACTATTCTGAAGTTCACTGCCCTCACTCCTCCTTCAGATGAAATAAGAGTTTTCAATGTTATATTCATGTCATGTTAAATTTGTCCCAATATGGTTGGACTGAGATAAGTTAAGTCTACTTAACAATGCTTCCCAGAGTATAACTTCTAGGCCACATGTTTACAAAAGAAACAAAAGTTGGCCCAGAAGGTGACTGATATAATTTAAATTAAAAAGTAAATTCTAATGTTGGTACAAGATTTTATGATTTTGAGCAGTGGCCATTTACTGGCTTAGATATTTCTAAGATAAGATATGTCTTATTAAATGCACTTGTCCCATATTTTACCATATGCCAATTTCCAATTAAAGGACTGGAGAGGAGATGAATGAGTGCATATTTTATTGCAAATACAGAAATGAAAAAAGGGCCTGCACGCTACACAAAAATTAACTCAAAATGGATCAAAGACTTAAGGCAAGAGCTGAAACTCTTAGACTAATAAGAAAACGTCGGATTTGGGGCGGCGCCTGTGGCTCAGTCAGTAGGGCACCGGCCCCATATACCGAGGGTGGCAGGTTCAAACCCGGCCCCGGCCGAACTGCAACAAAAAAAAAAAAAAAAAAAAAATAGCCGGGCATTGTGGCGGGTGCCTGTAGTCCCAGCTACTCAGGAGGCTGAGGCAAGAGAATCGCTTAAGCCCAGGAGATGGAGGTTGCTGTGAGCTGTGTGACGCCACGACACTCTACCGAGGGCCATAAAGTGAAACTCTGTCTCTACAAAAAAAAAAAAGAAAACGTCGGATTTGGCAATGCTTGCCTGGATATGACATCAAAAGCAGAGACAATAGAAGAAAAAATAGATAATTTAGATTTTCACAAAGATAAAAACTTGTGTGCAAAAAGGATATTGTCAACACAATAAAAAGACAACTCAAGGAACAGGAGAAAGTATTTTCAAATTGTATATCTGATAAGGAAATAACATCTAGAAGACAGATAGAACTCCTGCAACTCAACAACAGCAAACCACTCTGATCTGAAAGAGCCTGAGTCGACGTCTCTCCCAAGAAGATACGCAGATGGCCAAGAAGCCCTAATCCTTAGGGAAATCCAGATCAAAACCACCGTGAGATAGCCCGTAAGTGTGGTGAAAAGGAAAAGAAAAATGAAAAGAACAAAAAGAAAGAAAATAACAGGTGTCGGTCAGGATGCATAGGAATTGAGAGCTACTCATGGCTGGCACGCCGAGCGGCCGCCTGCTGAGGAGACAGACCTGTACAGAGCTGCTGTATAACCCAGCAGGCGTTCTTCTGGGGAGTCCCCAAAATAGCTGAAGCCGAGGACTTGACCAGATGCCTGCGCACCTACATTCCCAGCAGCACTATTCACAACAGCCAAAAGGTGAGACCAACCCAAGTATCCACTGACAGATAAGTGGACAAGCAAAATGTGATATACACACGGGATGGAGTATTACTCAGCCTTTAAAAGGAGGGACACGCTGAGACCTGCTACAACACGGGTCAACCTTGAAAACAGTATGCTAAGGGAAATAAGCCAATCACAAAAAGAAAAGATTCCGTCTGAGTCCACTTCTTACGTATGTAGAGGGTCAAATTTACTCACAGATGTGGGAGGTAGAATGCAGATTGCCAGGGCTGGGAGGAGGGAAAATGGGAAGTTAGTGTTTAACGGGAACACAATTTCAATTTGGGAAGATACAACCGTTCTGAAGATGGACCGTGGTGGCAGTTACACAGCAATGCTGTTGTGTTTAACATCACTGGACTGAACACTTCAAAAAGGGCAAACACGGACACGTTTTATGTTACGTGTGTTACACCACAATAAAAAGCAGATGTGTGAGTCAGTTTCAGACAGGGGAAGGGCCATAAAGAAGCACGGTGACTGGATGGACTCGGGGCAGCCGAAGACGGCGGCGCGTGAGAGTGTTCAGCGGAAGCCACATCTGAGGAGACTCAGAGAAGACCTGGGGACAAGCATTCCAGGCAAAGAGAAGAGGGAGGGTGCCCTGCTGCAGGCGTGAGCTCCCCACCTGAAGGGAGGGAAGCCCCCATTGAAAGGCCCGTGGTCGGGCTGACACGGGGTGATCTCCCGGGGAGGGGAAGGAGTGTGCGTTTCCTTCTGAAGGCAACGTGAAACGCTGTAGGATGTTTGAGCAAGGGAATCAAGGGTTCTCATTCGTTTGTAAGAGATTATTCTGCCCACTGCCTAGGAAATGAATCCCAGGAGGGTGAGACTCAAAGCAGAGCCATCAGAAGTGGTAGTGACAGCCGAGGGCAGAGATGGTGGTGCCTCGCTAGACGGCAGCTGCGTGCTCGGGTGGCACGTTCATGGAGCTGTGCACAGAGCGGCCACACGTCCCCATGTGCCGGAGGCAGGCCTGACTTCTGATTCCCCAGGGCCCTGCACTGTCAGTGACTTCAATAGTATCCATGTTTCTGCAACAAATCATTTGGCTGCCTGCCCTACCTGGAATAAAGGAAGAAGAAGAATCCAAGAGAACGCCTCAGCTTGAGCCCAATGTATGATATTGATGTTTCACATATGTGTTATTAACAGTTTTAATGAAGGAAAGAAAATGGAAACCCTAGACTCCATTTGTTTTAGTCACGAGTCCTATTTGTCCACAATCCCCTAATAATTTTATGTTTCCTTTTCCTTCCCAGTTATATATATATTTGTATGTGTGTGAGAGAAGAGGGTGTGTATTCCCCAAAACTCAGTAGGAAAGAAATAAGGCAAATCAAATTAACAAACTAAAGCACAGTTTAAGTAACTGGTCAAAAAAAATAAAGAGAAAAAGACCTGTCCCCAGGCAAGAGCAGCACACACAGGAGTGTGTCTTTGGGTGCCGTCAGTCCCCTGCTCAGACAGACACAGAACGCAGCACTGGTCTGGGGTCTGGGAAGGCGGTGGTGCAGCGGGCTCTGCTGGGCCCTGGGTGCACCGCACCGTGCAAAGAGAAAGGAGAATTTTCCAAAAAGGCTGCTCTGCTGAGAGCCTGCCTGAGCCATGGAAAATGGAGCTGGGAACACGTTCCGAAAAACATTGAAAATGAGGAACTGAGGCTACGTGAGAATTCTTCCTAAGAGGAAAGATTGTGGCACAGGAATACCTAGCATCTAGGTAAATTAAAAGCATTGGGGATAGCTATAAGTAAAATGGGAAAGCAAGAAATGTTTGGATATGGGGAAGTTGCCACCCTCTGAGGTATTTTCAAGGAGTGTCAAATTTTTATTGTTTTGCATCCTGGGAAAAACACAAGCAGATGTGGCCTGCAGAAATACCCGCTATATATTCTCTCTCTCTCTCACACACACACACACACACACACACACACACACACGCAGTTTCTAGAATACATCATAGTTTCCTCTTTTCCTTTATCCAAAGGAGGAGTAACAGCAATGAGTTTTTTCCTTAATCCCAAAGGTCACAGATATCCACAGGCCAAAGCAGAACTCCAGGCCACCCTGAGTGGACCGTAAATTAACACCGAAGCCTGTACTACAACCAGTCCCTTCTGTTAACGTTGGAAAGCCAGTTAGTTGAGATTAAAAACTTAATTGTCATTTACTACTCAAGGCACTGATATTCTTTTTTGTAAAAAGTGATTGGTAATCGACTGGGGACTGTCAGGTGAAAGTGATCTGAGGAAGGAAGCAAACAGAAAGATCAGCTGTGTTTCAGGGGGCGTTTCTTACCACACCTGCTACACAAAATTTCCACGATGTTTTAAGCCTCGGCTTTGTGAACCATCGACATCCTCTGATTTCCAGTATTACCCTAAATAGAAAAACCCTGGCAGAGCCCAAGGACTCAATGCTGATGTTTTAATGTCAGTAATTGGTTGTGTCAGTTGATTGCCTTAGGAGGAGCCAAACAGGATATAGAGAGCACCAGGACTTAAGTAGAGTCTAAATTCAGCTCCTGCCCGGCACGTACACATGTGAAAGGGAGGGGGAGAAAAAGAAGATCACGGGGATCACGGAAGCATCTGAATGATCTTTTGAAAACCACAGAAATGAAACAGATACTTGCTGACAAGTCCATAGATTAGAACGACAGGGGAAGGCCACTATTTTTGCACGTTGTCAAGAAGACCAACAGCTGCCAGGAACGTATTTGAGCGAGCTTTTGCTTATGAAAATATCATTCATCTTGCCACCACCATTGCTTTATCCCCTTAGCAGGGTCTTTAATCACAGAGACTTCCACAGACCTACCAAACCTTTTATTTATTTATTTTTTTGAGACATAGTCTCACCATGTTGCCCTTGGTAGAATGCTGTGGCATCACAGCTCACAGCAACCTCAAATTCTTGGGCTTAAGCAATTCTGTTGCCTCAACTTAGACCTACCAAACCTTACTAACTATTGAATCCTATGCCCTAAATTAAGTTACATAACATTTACATGTCATCTCTGAAGCCTTCTGTGCCACCTAAACATTACGAGTCCTCAGAGACTGCCTAAAAATTGTGATGCACTCACAGCTACCTTCGGGCCACCACAGCGACCGCTCAGTCTACTTAACATTAGTCACCTTTGGTTTCAATTCACATTCAGATCTTGGCTTTTCCAGTGGATTAAATTTCCACTGGATTCCACAACAATTCCAAAATGATTTTAAAATACATTTGCAGCCTCCAGTCTGGTAGAGTTAAACTCTTGAGGACCTTCTTCAAGAATTTCAATTAATGGTCTGAATTGAAAAGCTTTTTCTACAAAGCGGTGATGAGCTATATAGGCAATTGGACTCTGAATAAAATCTCCTGGCAGTCATTTACACACCCATAATCTAATAGTAAATTTTCTTTTTTTTTTTTTTTTTTGTAGAGACCGAGTCTCACTGTACTGCCCTCGGGTAGAGAGCCGTGGCGTCACACGGCTCACTGCAACCTCTAACTCTTGGGCTTACGCGATTCTCTTGTCTCAGCCTCCCGAGCAGCTGGGACTACAGGCGCCCGCCACAACGCCCGGCTATTTTTTTGTTGCAGTTTGGCCGGGGCCGGGTTTGAACCCGCCACCCTCAGCATATGGGGCCAGCGCCCTACTCACTGAGCCACAGGCACCACCCTCTAATAGTAAATTTTCAAACTCTGCCACATATCGAAATTATGCTGCAAAATCAAAGAAAGTATGTTTCTACTTTGGAAAGATAGAAGCCTGCTTTTGCAGTTTGATATTCTTCAAAACAAAACAGTCCGCATCACTTGGCGTCGTCAGCTGATTTGGAAAGAAAGAGCTTGCCTCAAGACTGTAAATAAGACACTTCTCCTTTGACAATTAAGGACTCGTTGGAGATGGAAATAGAGTCGCCATCGATCCCAGTGCTGCAGCCTGAGTGTCAACTGACGAGCTGGTCTGTTGTCACCCTTTTTGCCGCAGTCATTTGATTATTCACTTTTTGTTCTTCCTGAACGTGACAACATTCTTTTGTAAAGAGTATGTAATCCAAATTATAGCATTCGTTTTCCAGGGAGAATATCCCCAGTGAGATCAAGATGAATGAGCCAAGATATCTGGCTCTTGGGTTGCTCCGATCTTTCCACGGATCTGCCATTTCTGTTAAAACATTTCATCAATCCTTCCGAGGTTAGCCAGGCTGGGCCAGAGTTAGACTTCCACAAATCAAGACTGAATAATGCTGGCAAAGCGGGATTTTTATCTTGTGTATGACACAGATATTTACACCTATTTTCCACGGTTCTTCCACTTTCATATAATCTGAACAAAATATTTGAATATCCATACATTATACAGCAAAATCAGTCAAACAGGCCTTTGTGGAGTGCTTAATCGGTACCAAGCACTTTTCCAGAAACAGCTACATTCTTCGCTTATCTCAGACACTGAGACAAAGACTTAGCTTGAAGTCCCAATCCAAGTTCTCCCTTTTTCACAAAAGATGTATCCTGCAGATATTCCAGTCCACAGTGATTTTATTTCTTCCTCTAAGCAACTCTAACACTTTTGTCTATATTTCTTATTTTCACTCCAGGTAGTGAATTCCATTGGACATTATATAACGTCACAACAGAGCCTGGTACATGCTTTGCATACTGTGTTAATTATTAACTTAGTATTAAATGTTAATATTAATATTTTCCTCTCTAACATAATGGATATACTTACATAATTCATAGAAATGTCTTATGTAACATCTCCTTTGATACAGGCCTCTGTGTTTATGCCACGTGTCTTACAATCTTCCCACCACTAGCAGGTGCACCAACCTACCCACAAAGCTGCTGTAGAGGCAGCTAGAACATCATAACCGAAGGCTCGGTTGGGAGTCTGACCCAGCACTCCAAACCCATCACACACAGCTATTTGCCATCGTTTTTCCTTACTTTATTTCCAGTGCAATTACTTGAAGGTCCTAAACTAACAGCCACACCTAGGTGAGGATCCCCCATCTTCAAGGACTTGGCAACCTGCAGGTAAAGCGCAAGCTCAATCGCAACAGTGCCTCAGAACTGCCTCACACCCACTCCAAATTTTAAAGTGCCCTTTGAAGATTTGCTATGAAGATTTGCTATGAGTTTCTGAAGAAGAGTAAAGCATTCTAATGACCGTCAACAGAATAGCCAGTGGAGTGACATATTGTTTCCAGCTAATCATTATTTGGTGCAATACTAGCAACAATACTGAACCCTTTAAACATTTAAATGTATTTTTAAAAGAATAAATAGCACCCGGTGTTAAATCAAACTACCTATTGGAATCTATGCCCATATACTCTACCATTTCTCGATGATTTGGATAAAACCCCCATTTGTGCCTAGACCCCAGCCCCTCATGCCAATTTGAGAACATTGGTCCAGCTCCATTCTGTCTCCCCTTACGTAAGCAGATAGCCCTTCTACTAAATCACTACCACAAACACATAAATATGCTGTGATTTCTCTGTCCTGAATACCAACATTCTTCCCCCTCATCCCTGTACCTCCATCTCCTATCACTTCATTTCTCCTCAACAAGCCGCCTTAAACGGAGGTGTTTAAACTCAGTCTCCAGCTTCTAGCCTCCCATTCTCTGCAGTCAGGCCTTTCCTCCTGCCAAAACCACTCCCATCAAGGCCACAAATGGTGCCCCATTTCCATAAATGCCACGGTCAGTTCTTAGCATCCGTTATACTTGACAGCGACAATCACCCAAACTCCCTGAAACATCTTCCTCACTTGACTCCAGGAACACCAGACTCATCTGGTTTTCTGTTCCACTCTTTCTCAGCCTTCTTTACCGCCTCCTGCTCTTCCCCTCTAACTTCTAATGCCCCAAATGTCTAAAACAGAACCTGGAGCATGGTACACATGCAATACATATTTCTTGAAGGAATCAATCAATTTATCAATCAACCTCGTTAACAAATGTATTGAACACATATCAACAGGAGATTAGAAGGTGGCCTTGAGGTCAATGATAACGATATTTTTTACATTTCCAACTGCAAAAGGAGGTCCTGTCAATGAAAAAAAGAGCATAATGTTTAAACTCACTCAAACCATCTCCCCACTACTATTGTAATTAAATGAATAATTATCCCTTTTTATTGTCAGACATAAGTTTCCAATCAAAGCTGCATATCAATAGAAGTTGCATTTGCTATATAAGCACTTTGTAGTCCACTGATAACCTTTTTATAATCAATATGTCTAGTATGTCTGTGGATAGTCTGTAGAACTTAGTAAACAACTTCATTATTTTAAACTACTACAAGAAATTTAGCTGTTACCATAATCCATTATAATGCATAATTGCTACATCACTAATCTAATTTGCTCTTCAGTTAATGGTTAGGAGAACATCTTCCAACAATATTATTCTTCTGGGAAAATATTAATGGCTTTATAGAACCTTTTTCAGCAGTGCATTGTGATAGAAAACCAAGGCTGAAGGTTATATGTCTTCAACATAAGCTACGCTCGTGCATATTCTGTGGGTTTATCAAGGTAATAGTAATATTGGAAATGAAGATTTCAAATTTGTGTAATTAGACTGATAAGTGTTTAATGGCAAGATACAGCAATGACAAAAAGAGATTGTGTACAGACACTGGTAAAGGATATTTTTAACTGATAGAATTCACACATTCAAAGGAATTTTGACTTCAAATTGGTTATATATCTTAAAAGCAAAGAGTTAATAAGATTCCATGGGGTATCTATAAATGTTAGCTATAAAAACATTAACCACTAGAATGTATATATCCAAATACATATCACTCGCCTTAAGGTGATGGTCTTACAGGGCTGCACTTACTCCACGCTGCTGCTATCCACTCAGGACAGTTTCAGAACTCCACCTTCGAAAGCCCTGCCAAAGCCTGTATCACACTCTGCAGTGTCTTCGAAGGGCACATTTACACTTTGAGAGTGGATACTTTTCTTTAAAGAACCAACACTATTCAGTATCAAGCCAAATAAATTAGATACATGATAAAATTGAATAATTCCATCTTGAATTGAAAGCAAGATTTAGCTCCAAAGGCAAATGTCCTTGAAAAAAACTGTAAATTTGCTCAGAAGGCAAGTCTGAACAAGAAGATTTAGACTTGCTTTGGGCAAGTGCAGCAGGGCTGAAAGGCGCGTAGCCTACGGGCAGCCATTGTCAAGTTTATCAACCACGCTCATTTTAAAGTCGGGAAATTCTGTGTTTTAAAAACTCTTCCCGGGGATATTTTGTAACTTTCGATCCCTAAGACACCAGGAGCTAACGTTCCCCATCCTTCCCAGAGTTACCCTGCCCAACTTTAAAAATATCTGTATCACTGAGAAGGGGAGCTCTGGGCTCTTTATTAAGAAATAATTCTAGAGGGTGGCGCCTGTGGCTCAGTCGGTAGGGCGCCGGCCCCATATACTGAGGGTGGTGGGTTCAAACCTGGCCCCAGCCAAACTGCAACCAAAAAAGTAGCCGGGCGTTATGGCAGGCACCTGTAGTCCCAGCTACTCGGGAGGCTGAGGCAAGAGAATCGCCTAAGCCCAGGAGTTGGAGGTTGCTGTGAGCTGTGTGAGGCCACGGCACTCTACCGAGGGCCATAAAGTGAGACTCTGTCTCTACAAAAAAAAAGAAATAATTCTAGAGAGAAATACATTTATTTTCTAAAATTTCAAATGAATACGTAAGAAAAAACGGAACATACGTAATCCTTAATTTGATCCCGGAATGATCTAACACACATATTTATGCATTTTTGGCTAACAGTGAAAGCTTCCTCCACGAGGCCAAGCACACAAAGCAGATCAGTTCATTTTCTCTTTTTTTGTAATAGAGACATTTTATTGAAAAAGCAAAAATAGGAAATGCATGATATCCAGCCTAAAATACGAGGTTGATGTGATAGCTACTGCACTAACGAGGTACCGAATAGCCTAAATTATACAACACAGTAGCATCCATTCATAACTTTATTTTTTGGTTTCAGTTCTTTCAGTCTAGGAATTTCGACTGCATCAACAATTAAGTGAACTCTGTCCAATTTTTTTAAAGGGAAAAACCCCACTTTCCAAAACTTAGAAAAATACACTGCACTAAATGGATTTCAGATGTGTCATTTCAGGGCGTGCCACACAGTGGCTTTGCTGTCACTTTAAACTGCCCTGCTCCGTCGTGTGGTGTGAGAGGGAAGGACGGCAGGACGCGCTGAATTACCTGCATGGCACAATCACAACTCCTCAAAGGAACTTTACAAGATACACTCTGTTTTACACTTCATTTTGCAAACAAAGAAACTAAAATCAAAGCAGCGCGAGACCATCAAAAATCACATAACTCAAAAGGCCAGGACCAGGGCAAGACAAGAGCACAGACAGTTCAACCTACAGCCGGTTCACTGACTCCAGTGCTGTATTACGTAGAATATCGGCCAGATTGCCAGAACAAATTAGGTCACAATAAATGCAGGGATGAGAAGAAAAAACAGAAAAACATCTGACGGTGACAAATTCTTCTTAGTTGTCCAGGTCTCCAAATGTTAGGACAAATTTGAAATTGTATCGCTGTACTATTCGCCCATCCCCAGATCCCAGGCACTGGGCCACTTACTCACGGCCTTGCGAGGGAATCGAAGGAATATAGTGATCGAATTTGCAGCATGTTAGAAAAGTGTCCTACCTCATGATACACACAACTGTAGCAGCACCCTACGGATGACACTATGAGAGGAGGGTAGGGAAGTCTCTGAGTGCCAGGCCCGGAGCCTGCAAGTGAGAGAAGGGACATAATGGCCACCCTGCTGTGGTGAACATCTTAAGGGGAAGACAGTCAGTAAACAGTTAACAAATAAATAATTATGAGGGACATAAAATGACACTGAGGCAGAGAATAAAGGGAGTGGTTAGGAAAGGTCTAGAACACGGTCAGGCCCAGTGCAGTGACCTGGAAGACCAGGTGGCTCACCAGTGAATGTCATGTAAATACGGCCACCAAGAAAATGAGCGGCCCAGCGGCCGCTCAGCAGCCCAGTGAGATTCTCTTAATAAGGTGCCCCCATGAGCTACTACGCCAAGTTTCCAGTCAAGCCTAAAAACGGTTAGAAGGCACAAAGTGCTCTTTACCTGAAGGGACGGTCATCTGATTCTACTGAGCTTTCAACAAGCCTCTGAAAAATACACGAGGTTCCGGGAATCTGTCTGACTCCCCATCACTGTTCAGCTCATGTGTATTCCTGCTTTGCTTACTTTCTGTCTTTATGATACGGAAGAAAACTAACACTGCTCACAGATAAAGAATCCTTTTCCTCTAGTCCTCCAGTTTGAATCAGTCCTTGTGACTTGGTCGGCCTTGGATCCCTCTCGGAGGTCGTGACACCACAAATTGAAGAGGAAACGTGAAGGATGAGAAGGACCCCGTTCTGCTTAGCTGCAAGCAAAGGAGCGTACAGGTCTGGCCCAAAAGGAAGATTTCGCAAAGACCCATCAAAGTGTGTCTCTGTATCACTATATCTTTCTTACCCCTTTTCTCATTACCACTTCCCAGGACCATAAAACTGGCATCTCTGATAAGATGTGGGGCCATTGTCAAGAGAAGCAGAGGGGTGGCTGCTGGTTTTCTTACTGGGGAATCTTAGCTGCTTTGCGGCTCTTAATCTTTAAGCACAACCCAACTCTCCAGATGGATCTGGGATGGACACTGAGATGGAGAGATGCTCCTTCAAAAGGGAAGCGTCCACATACTTCAAATAACACAAACACGGAAATCACACGAGCACCACGGAGGAGATGGGACAGGTGAAGGAGCATTGCTCTAACTGCACTCGAGTTAAAAGCAAACCCTAAAAATGTTTTTAAAAGCTGGTGGAGCCTGTGGCTCAAAGGAGTAGGGCACTGGCCCCATGTACTGGAGGTGGTGGATTCAAACCCAGCCCCAGCCAAAAACTGCAAAAAATTAAAAAAGCTAAGACATAAAGACACGTAGGATGTCACACTGTGACACTGCTCATAGACAACAAACGTGGAACAGTAGCTGAAAAACCAGAGGAATCATAGCTCCAAAAGGTTTACTAAGCGGAGTGCCCAGGATTATAAATCCCAGCTACAACTGAGTCTCTGCTTTTATTCCCAGAATGAGATGAATGACCAAATGTCGTCTTTAAATTATTTTAATGAAAAACCTGAAGTATACAATGCCATATCCAATATTTTGATAATGATAAGTCAGTATTACGAATGAAGCTGAATCTTCCAGGGAAGCTAGTGTTGAAACACAGGAACGAGTAAGTAACTCCCACACAGTGTGTGACTTACTGGTCACTCACACACCATGGGTGGCTCGCTGGTCACTCACACAATGTGCCATCTCTTCCCAGCCTCTGCACAACCCTGGTTTTCATGCTTCCCCAACATCACACCGACCCGCTCAGGGCTGGTGAGCAGCAGCCCGTGTGCCTGTGCATGTCCTCGGGGACATGTGCCTGAGTCACACCGCTCCCAGCCCTGGGTTGTGACCCTGTTCTGTGGGCTTTTTGTGTTATCTCTCTGACTAGGAGCATCACATGTCTCCCGCTCACCACCCGCTCACCATTCCTTACCTCCGTAGTTGGCTGGTGTAGCTGTTTCTAAGTCCACAATTCTCTTTCCATTTCTTCACTGATTGGTCAAAAAGCACTTATTAAGAATTATATCCCAGACACTGCATCAGGCACCAAGTGAACTAAACAGACCTGGTCCTGAATGGCACAGCGCTCACAATGCAAATGGGAGAGGGGTCCACCAGACCTGGTCTGAATGGCAGGGCGCTTACAATGCAAACGGGAGAGGGGTCCACCAGACCTGGTCCCGAATGGCAGGGCGCTTACAATGCAAACAGGAGAGGGGTCCACCAGACCTGGTCTGAATGGCAGGGCGCTTACAATGCAAACGGGAGAGGGGTCCACCAGACCTGGTCCTGAATGGCAGGGCGCTTACAATGCAAACAGGAGAGGGGTCCACCAGACCTGGTCTGAATGGCAGGGCGCTTACAATGCAAACGGGAGAGGGGTCCACCAGACCTGGTCCTGAATGGCAGGGCGCTCACAATGCAAACGGGAGAGGGGTCCACCAGACCTGGTCCTGAATGGCAGGGCGCTTACAATGCAAACGGGAGAGGGGTCCACCAGACCTGGTCCTGAATGGCAGGGCGCTTACAATGCAAACGGGAGAGGGGTCCACCAGACCTGGTCCTGAATGGCAGGGCACTTACAATGCAAACGGGAGAAGGGTCCACCAGACCTGGTCCTGAATGGCAGGGCACTTACAATGCAAACGGGAGAGGGGTCCACCAGACCTGGTCCTGAATGGCAGGGCACTTACAATGCAAACGGGAGAGGGGTCCACCAGACCTGGTCCTGAATGGCAGGGCACTTACAATGCAAACGGGAGAGGGGTCCACCAGACCTGGTCTGAATGGCTCAGCACTTACAGTGCACACAGGATAGGGGGTCCACCAGACCTGGTCTGAATGGCAGGGGGCTCATGATACAAATGGGGGAGGAGGTTCACCTGCACGTCCCCACGACATGTGGTGCTACAAGTTGGTTAGGGAGTGACAGAGGGAGCTCGGTCCAAGTCCAGCTCAGAAGCCTCTGTGCGGAGGTAGACTAAGCCCTAAGGGATAAGGAGCAGAGCAGGGGAAAGGTGAAGAGGAGGCTTCCAAGGCGTAAGATGCAGCCCAGGCAGAGGCCTGAGAATCAGGGCTCGGCACTCATGAGGACTGGAAGCACCAGTCAGTGTAAAGGGGCACTGGCGTTTAGTAAGGTGGGGGAGAAGCAGGAGCCGGGTTGTGGCTTGCGGGTCACACTGAATATTTTTAACACGAGGGTGGCCAATGAGCAGTACTGATGGAATCTACTTAACTACGTGTTAAACCTTTGCTCTACCTGTTTTGTGGGGAAAAAACTCTGTAAAGGCAAGAGTGAAGTTCGGAGGCTAAGCGCGAGGGACCCGAGTGGTCCAGGCGGGTCTCACCTCCTCTCAGTGACCCTCGTCTGCTCCTTCATGGAAGAACTTGGCTTGGAGACACTGGCATCCCTTAAGAGTTCTCTCTTTTCTTCCATGTAGCAAATCAAATAATCAGCATGAAAGTTCTGGCTCTTCTCAACTGTGTTCACTGTGCTTGGAAGCTGCTTTGTCATCAAAATTTAAAGATGTAAGATTGAGAAGTCAATTCCCCAGACAACCAAAGTCTTTACATTCTCCTATATTTTAAGGAGACATTTCCTTGAATTCTATGGGACAAATATGTATTTTTTAATATATATTTACCAGCAAGAGTTTACTACGTTGGAAGTGAAAATATATCTGCCAAAATTTGGTTTCAATGATGAATGGTTTTGTTTTAACATTTTATCACAGGGGTCTTTAAGTCCATAACTTCCTGAAAAAATATGCAAATGATTCAATGCATTTGTGCTTGGAGACTCTCCTGCCGAGATCTGTAACATTCATCAGAGCTTCAGCAGCATTCAAGAGTGCATGGCAGAGGTTAACCCACCCACGGTTAGCAAGCTCTCCAACCCTCCCCATGGGCAAATGACCAAGGCTGCCAATCAGAGCTTTCCTTGACACTGATAAATGCACGTGAAGAAAAAGAAGCTGCTTTTAAATGGAGTTGCCAGGCATGGGCTGCCCTGGTCATGTTCCCCACCACATAAAAATAATTCTAAAATAGAATGAATGTATGGAAAATATATATATATATATATTTTATATATATATATATATATATATGTAATAAAACAGGCAAAAAAAAAGGAGATAGCTTTCTTTCCATCACTGATTCCTTGGTTCCACTAATCAAGTCTCTGATTTTTATGTCTTTTTCTCCAGTTCTGAAATCTACTCCAGTATTATTCCAACCTACTTGAGCTGATTAATTCTCCTTTTGTTAAGCAAGTTTGAATTGGAGTTCTCTGTCACTTGCAGCAGAATTAGTCCTGGCTTATAAAATTACCCCCAAAATCTTAGGAATCATCTCTTTACGGTAAAGATATGATCTTAGAGACTTAAGTATATTAAAGTTGAAAGCATACAAAAATATGAATTCATATTTGACCAATTAACATTCAGAGATAGTACTATGACTTAGAGACCTATGTATATTTTACTGGATTTAGTTGTAGTGGCAGAAATTAAAGCCTAATTAGACACCCATGGGAAGCTTATAAATTATATTTACATATTTAAATTTTGCCTAATAAATCTAATAAACCATATCACTTGAGGTTATAATGCTCATGGCATATTTTAGATAAATTTAAGGGAATTAGGTAGTGCTCATAAAATTATTTAATTCCATACATACCATAGAAAACTCTATGGCAGAAAGGGACTCTCAATTTGATTCTAGTAGTAATGATGATACAAGAAGTAAATACGGACAAATCACAAAATACAGAAACGGTCTGCCTAATCAATAGTGTAAGTCTCTAGAACATCCTCCAAGTCAATAAGATCTATAATGATGACAAGAACCACCTAAGAGTAAATGAAAAAAAGTGAACTGCAACACACCCCAGAAGCATTATCCAAACTATATTAAAAGTGCATTTAACACAAAAATATGACCAGTCTTCTTAACTTCAGTAGCACTGACAATAAATGAAATTTATCTTTCCTTCTTCACAGAGAGTCATAACATCCCAGAAACCTCACAAAGCTAGAAAACAAATAGTATTCCAAACCTTAGGCCACGCTGGCACTTCACTACCAAGGCGCACCAGTGATCATCTGAAATGTACATTATAAATTTAATTTCCAATCAAAGAAACAGCAATGCAGTGAAATCTCACTGAGAATGAGGTGTTTTAGACAGATAAATTTCACCAAGCACATGAGGAGGCAAATAATACATTCAGAGGCAGCAACGTGCCTGGGCTTCCTGGCCTCTCTCTCTCTCTCTCTCTCTCTCTCTCTCTCTCTCTTCCCAGCCCCCCAGCAGCCCTGCATGGCAGTGAAGCGCCACCTTCACCTTACAGACCAGAAACCAACGCGCATAGGATGGAGCAGCTCCCCACATCACTGAAGTCAAAGAGGAGGATCTAGAATGCAACTCCATCCTACCCCAAGTCCTGTGTTTTCACCGTATCAGGCTGTCTCCTTTCAGCTACCAATTTTTTTTTTCATTTAGACCATGTTTTAATCAGTAAATGCTTATAAAATGGGAAGAAATTTTGGATGTAAATATCCTATTAAAATAGAAAATAATGAACATTTTCTTAATATTTCAGGGATTATTATCAATACAGATATTTTTCCATTTTTCCTTGTTACTCCTCAAGGTAGAACTTCTGATTATTCCACTTTGCTGTCATCATACCACCACGAACACATCCTCTTTGTTACAGCATCTCCCCACACACGCTTTCAAGTTTCCTGTTCCAATCTTCTCTGGATGGGAAACAAGAAGACTAGATTGTTTATTAAGAGTCATTAAAATTCTAGGAGAACTCAAAGGGTCAATTTTGTGTTTTGAGAGCCACGTCCTTGAAATCACTATATTCAGAGGCCCTCTTGGTTTTATTTCCTTACTTCCAAGAAAAGTTATATACTAAAGGATTGAAATTTCAGAGAGGAAAATTGGAGATAAAAAATTGCCTCCACATGCTGTACATGAAAAGTGGCTATAAATAACATTTATACAGTTGGGTCTGAGATTTCTATTAAACTAGCTGACTTCCAAACATAGACTCTAAACAAAGACTCAGAACATAGGCTTCCAAACAAAGACAGTGGCCTGGTCTGAACTGAGGCTAGAAGTTCAAATGGTAGAGACACATCTGAAAGAGAGGTCCCAGTCACTGTGATATGACACTTCTTGTTTTCCTATAGAATATTGTTGAATTGTGTTGGCTTAAAACATACCCATACAGGCACACATTTCAGATACAGGTGTACGAACACTCAAAACTGCACAAATGGCCCAGGTTAGCAGCACATTATCTGGTAATAACGAGTTTTCAAGAGTGCTCTAGAATAAACCAGCACCTAACAGAGGTTCTGAGGATACTAAGCAATCCCTCAAAAATCAGGGCAGCTTAGGGAGCCAGCATGCCACAGATTAAGTTCTTTGACCAATAGCCAGTGCCCACTTGAGATTCCCAAGAGCCCAAACTGAGTTAATGGATTTAACCCACATAGTGCCATGGATGACGCTAAATTATCAGACCATCTCCTTAATGATCCTATAGGCACAACTCTGATCCATAATCATGCTTCTCATGAACTTGAACCTAGGTGGAGATACACATCGAAGGCATTTGCGTTTACCTAGAGACACACACTCATCATGTAGTTCTCGGCAATCAAATTTCCCTAGACTGAGAACGCTCCCACATAGGTCTAATTCTGAAAAACAAAGCTCCATAGTACGCAGGTGGATTCCCAGGAAGCTCTACACCTGGCGGGCCACAAGACAGTGGGTGGCGCCCCTATAAGAGCAGTCCATCAGAGGGCGTGTCCCGTCACCACCTGCACAGGGAGTTCTGCTACACCACAGGGACCATGGACCATTTCTGAAATCTCTTTGAGAGCCCTTTCCATTTTTACAAATTTTACTCAACGTTCATTGCATACCAACTTCACATCTAGTACCAAGTTTAGCATTAACCAAGGTAGACTGAAATGAGAAGGAATCATTCCTGTCCTCAAGGACCTCACAGTCAAAGGAAGGAGGAAAATGTAAAAATAGAGAAATTCTAAAACGCATAGTAGAGCTAATAAAATATGAACAGGACGATGAGAGGGTAATTAGTTCTGGCCGTGGGTGGTACAGGAGGTTAGGGAAAGACCGGCAGAAGAAAAGCAACAGCACTGTGGCTGTGTGTGGGGCAAGCAGGAGTCGGCCTGGTAGGCCGCTGAGGTGGAGCGCGGGCGGGAGCCGCTGCCGCCCCTCACAGCTCTCTCCCAGGCTGCAGCAGGGAACTTACTCCTGCTTTCATTATGCTAATGCTTTGTCCCCTTTTGATGACATGTATTTTCTTTGAGCTTAAAGTAAGTAATCAGGGGAGATTATTTGGGCTGTTACTTGGGATTAAAGTGGAATGGGCTGGGTTCAGGTAAAAACTATTGCTATTTTTGAAATATTTGCTGAATCCATTTTTTAAAAATGGACTACAGTAATTTGACTTTTCAACAGTTTATGTTATGAATGCATGAGGTAATTTTCTTCACAAACTATAACTTAAATGTCACAATTAAATTAAACCTCAACATTTATTAAGATCAACTTAACACTTCCTGAAAATGAGATTACTTTGCCCGGCGTGTATTTAAATTGGCAGCTGGTGATGAGCACAACGTGCTTCACAGCACAGCAACCCAGAAGCCTTCACAGAACGTAAAATTATTGCTGAGATCTTTTCCAGTAAACATCAAGAGCTGAGCTATCTATTGAACAACAGTGTCAGAAGGGTTCTAAATCACCGTGGCTTTATGGAACTCCCGAGCTACCTCCAAAATCTGAACAATACTTTATTATGATACAAGGTTGCACTCTGAACCCAGTTTCCTCATCACCTCAAAGAAAGATAAAGATAAAATATATCATGACATCAGTTCTAAAATATATTATGTATATTAGTGACATAATATATTATGTATAAGATATGTTATGCATAAAATATATTATGTCTACTGCAATCCTTCCAACGAGGAGACAAACTTAGTTTCCAATGTATATTCTGGCGGGTACCCGCCCCTATTTCTCTTTCTACAGCACATCCTCATGCCTCATGCTCACGCAACCTCTAGCCTGTCGTCAATAGATGTGTGAACTCAATTTCATGACTTCCATTCATCTGAGCAGAGTGCACTCAGAAAGGTTGTAGAAAGGCATCTTTCAACACGGCATCTCACATCCGTTACAGCTGAAATCAGAAGCATCAGCACACCAGAAGAAACATTCACCAAAAGCCTGCTCGCTGTTTATTCACGAATGTTGCTGCCCCAGAACTGCTGGCATTCTTGCTAACACAGACTCCTTCTTGGAATCTGTAATATTTTCTGTAAATCTAGCCGGAGACTTTCATTTCGGATCTCCTCCTGAGGTCAGAGTCCCCCACACTTACCCCATCAGAACCTAGCAGCAATGATCTGTTATGCTCCAGTCCGGTCTATGAAGGATGACTTCCAATTAAAGCAGCAACTGGAGTTGTGCAGAATGGCCATTGACAGGCTACATCCTTCCTTGAGAACACCTGGGAGCTGGAGGGCAGAGTGGGATACACACAGATAAAAGATACAAGTGACAAATGAGCAAAGTCTAATTATACAGGCGTTGCTCAGAGTCGGAGACAAAAGCGAGGAAACTGAGAGTTAGGGATGAAACTCCATCCTCCTCTAACCCTATTGTGCCTGTGTACCGCAGTACATATTAATGTAACATCAAGCCCTATTTTTAGACCTCTGCAATTCCACAGGCATAAATCATTCCTGGGCCACAAGTCACCTTTGAGTTAGCAATGCCACGTTTAACATTTTGCAGGATCCTACAACAATATAATTGAAAGCAAGTGATATTTAAAATGAATAGTGATAACTTTAATAGAATAAAATTAGCCTAAAAATAGATTGCTTGAGAGAATTTATTTAGTAATAATTAAAAGGAAAAAGTGACAAGCGTACCACTTAGCTAATCCTATCTTCATAATAGCTTTCACAGTTGAATTTGGAATGCTGTTCTGCTGCAAAAAAAAAAAAAAAAAAATTTAAATGCTAATGAAACAGTCTTGTTTTCCTTTTTTGCACAGTACTGATTAATTCTCAGTGATTTCAGCCACCAGAGTTCTCTCTGAATTGAACAGCTGATTAAAGAAAGACACAGAACAAGTACAGACACAAGTGAGTCAGAGGGTTACTTTTTTACAAAATAGTCCATGTCTGTTGTTGAGGGAGTATAATTAAAAACAAAGTCTTCTCTCAACCCGGAAATCTTACCTACAAGGATAGTGAGAAAACATTTTTTTGTTATTGAATAAGCATTAAACCCAAAAGCAATGTAATCATAGACATTCTGTTTTAGAGATGGCAAAGATTTCGACAGAACTAGACAGAAATAGAACATTTTACGTATTTTCAAGACAAACAAGTTATTCCTTGTTTAAGAGGACCTGACAGCATACCTACTTTGCCCCAAATGTACCTGGTAAGCGGGGTGACCATCTGTGTTAGTGAAATGGCTTTCTCTGGCGAGAAACAAATTTCTCAGATCTTTACCAGAGGAGGAAGTATTGCAAGGAGGGGTCAAGTTAGGCTCTCACCCTGTCGCAGAACCTGGGAAACGGGAATGGTGTACGCCTTGATGTTCACATTTCAAAGGGAAGGCTGTTGGGTCCTCAAGGACCTGACACTGGGCCTCTCAAGTTTTCAAAGGCAGTTAGGTGCCTTTCAAGGAGAGGAGAGAGTATTTATAATTACAAATTTTCAAAAGTAAATGCTCTAAGAAAAAAAGTGGGGGGAGTTTCTTCTTTTGTTGTCAACAGGGAGAATTAGGCCTCTCATTTTTAATTTTTATTTGACCTTAGTGTGATTACCGTAACTCCAACCCATCTACGGAAGTTATGTGACTACCACAAGTCCCCAGAAGAGAAAATCAAAAGTAAAAGGAGCAAACTGAAAATGGTTTCTAAACCATTAAATCAGCACAAATTAATACGTCACGCCAAACCACATGCATTATGGACTGAAATGATTATTGATAATATATTTCACCAAGGGAAAAGCAAATTCTTAATAAGGCTTTGTTTTCCTGTCCATTTCGGACAAGGAAGATGATTGCATTTTTAATTTGTTCAGAAGTAAATTTGTAATGGTAACCAAAGGGAAACAATTGACTCCCCCTGCCTGAGATTATCTAGACCATCATCAGCCATGAAGAATGTATTATATTGAGTACACAGGGGAGTCTTGCTTTCATCTAAATAATGCATGTTACCCTACAAAACGTAAAATGTGTAACAGAGATGAGTTAAGTGAGTCAAATCAGTCCTACCATTAGAACATACATTTGGCGAATGATCCGTCCCAGACAAGTAGTTCAAACTATTTCATGAACTTTGTACCTACATACAGTAGTTTTCCACTAAGTGCTCTGATAAAGCATCATCTAACGTCAGCATTAAGAGGGATGTGTAATACCAATCAATAGCCAAATAAAACCAAACCACCAGAAGTCAGCAGGGGATAATGCAGAAAGGAGAGCCTTCTGATGAGAGCTTGAGAGGGCAGCATCAGAAGGAACCATCCAAGCCGTGGCCATTAATAGTTCCTACGCAGCGCTTACCATGTTGCTGACAGAGGGCCCATCCAAGGAAAGACAGGTGGCATCTTAGTTCTTGCTAAATGTGCTTCAGTTTGTCTAGGAAAATGCTATCATAACATGGAATAGCATAAAGAAAAAAGATTTAATGGCAGCACAAAGGAGGATCCAAATTCAGACATTATCGAAAACGTTGTCTAGTTTTTGGTTTCTGGGAAGATAGAGCAAGAGGCAGAAGGGAAGGGGTGGTTCAAATTCCTGGCTGGAATTTCAATGCTGTCAAACCTAAACCCTGCCCTCAGATCTGATGTGTTTGGCAAATTAACGGAAAGCAGAATGGACCCGCAGAGTCAGTGCCATGAGGATGGCACCAAGGCCTGCCCAACGGGAAAGCGCAGAGCAACAGTAAACCTCCCTTTCCCTGTCGTGTGTTTCCCTTTAATTTACAGGAAGAGAGAAGCTGTTCCTCCAACACTCACCCCATGTCCCACTGTGAAGACAGCTGCCTCATCTGCCTTTCAGCAAATTAAAAGTTAAAATAGCTTCACTGTCTAGAGTAGCAGCAGCAAGTGAGAGACCTGGAAAGAGCTTGATTTCACCGCAGCGGAGTGTTGTTTCCACAGGATCAAGGCTACCTTTTGACTTCAGCAGAGAGTCTCCCAAGAAATGACACCCAGCCCTTACAACTATCACCTTCTCCACTCCTCTGTCCATCAGGAAGGTCAAGACAGGATCTCTGCAGGGAAAGGCGCTGCTCTCTCCAGATTCCTCAAGACTTCCGCATCACGTCCACACACTGTGAAGATTCACCTCTGTCTGCCCCTCCAGTAATAAGACCAATTAATAAACATTAAAGGCAAAAACAAATCAGGTCATTCTCTACTCTGGACAAAAAGTAGAAAATATCTGTGGTATTTTTGAAAAAAAGAAATTTGAGAATGGGGGACCAATAAGAGTTGATAAAGTTACTGGAAAATAAAGCTACTGCCGTTTCCTCAAAATGTGAGATGGAAAAACAGGAAAATCACCAAAGGGAAGATGGAATAATTCCACCAGAGTTCTAAGTTTAACTTGCACTCAATTTCTCTAAACAAACCAAATTCCATCTCAAAAATAAAAGTAAAATAGTGATTTCTGAAGTAGTTTTCAAGTCACTTTTCTTCACTTTAATCTTGTTAATTTTAGTCTAGTCACCTTGAGTCTAAGTTCTCCCGAGATATTTTCCAGGATTCCCACTTACTGAATTGAGGTAAGATTATTCTCTTTTTCTAATTATTATTATTAAATCATAGTTGTGTACATTAATGCGATCATGGGGCACCATACACTGGTTTTATAAATAGTTTGACACATTTTCATCATCACACTGGTAAATATGGCCTTCCTGGCATTTTCTTAGTCATTGTGTTAAGACATTTATATTCTACATTTACTAAGTTTCACATGTATCCTTGTAAGATGCACCGCAGGTGTAATCCCATCTATCACCCTCCCAAGATTATTCTCTTGAGTAAGATTTGAATTAAGAAAGGAAACTAGCCAGAGATCTGGAAGCAGGGTTACTTCATTAGGACGTTACTGGATTTATCAATGGCTCTAGACTGTTTTCCTCAGTACAAATTCATGACTACAACCTCCTCTTTCATACTTAGCATATGAAAGCTTATTATTTTGTTTTGTTTTCTTTTTTCTGAGACAGTCTTACCTTGTCGACTTTAGTAGACTGCTGTGGCATCCTAGCTCACAGCAACCTCAAACTTTTGGGTTCAAGCTATCCTCTTGCCTCAGCCTCCCAAGTAGCTGGGACTGACTACAGGCGCCTGCCACAATGCCCAGCGATTTTTAGAAATGGAAGTCTCACTCTTGCTCAGGCTGGTCTCAAGCTCCTGAACTCAGACAATCCACTTGCCTCAGCCTCCCAGAGTGCTAGGATTAGACAGGCTTGAGCCACCACGCCTTATATTTTTATTTTAGTTTAAAATCTCCTGGATGACTGAAATAAGAATGCTACAAAATAGAATACAAATTACTGTAGTATTTATTATTTTCATATCATCATCAGTATCTTCCAGAGGCTATAAAGTCATCTTCTTTTTTTCCTATTTTCCATAAGAAGCTATAAAGAATATTAACTTGGTAAACGGTCTGTGAAGCTAGTGAATGATGCCCCATGATCATATCAATGTACACAGCTATGATTTAATAAAAAAAAAAAAAATTATTCTTTCATTCACCATCTTTTCATAGTATTTTTTTTTTTTTTGGCCACACTTTGTGACTCATTCCTATATGAAATCTTTTATCATATAAAAATGATTCCTAATGTGTAACAAAATGAAATTGTTTAGAAATGCAGAAATTATATCTATAATTGAAGATACTGTGTTAAAACCAAGCAAGAACAACATTCAATATCATGCTAAAATATCAGGTCAGATTGCTAAAAAATGTGCCAGGCACGTTAATTATGTGATCAGATTGAATTTCCACAGCTATACTGTGGAGCTGTGCTCACATTCCCATTTTACAGAAAGGCAAACGCACTGCCCAGACTCACATTGCTCCTAAATTACAGAGCCATTCTTTGAATCAGAGTCCACTCAAGTCCAAAGCTTGTGCTTTTAAGCCATTACTTAAAACTACCAGGCATAATCATGGGAAGCGTCACTGTTGTATTTATAAAGGTTGCTTTTCCTGGTATGATTCATAATCCCAAGAGCCTCCAAAGATTCCTCCAAGAACTTTATTTTGATTACTAATTTTTTTTGTCATAATTCTTATCTAGGCCGTATTCTAATTCAAAGGCTTCACCTAATTAAAAATTGGGCTGATTTAATTATGGGTTCGTTAAATTACAATGTGAGTTTTGGTCATTTAAGCCAATGCTAATTTTTTAAATATAATACCTTTCAATATAATACCTTTATTTGTACACATTTTCTCACAATACTGGCCTCCTTTGAGTAATTCGTCCCCTATACTTTGGCTAATTTCCATTTTAGTTTTAATTCTAAATCTAGAAGAGAAATTCACCCTGACCAAAATATTCTACAAATGAAAACAACCAAAAATCAGGTCCCCTTTTGTGCCTCCTGAGGGCCCCTGGTGCATGTCCAGGCGTGGATGACCGAGAGGCACCCGCAGAGGGACTCGCGACTGCGCTGGGTCCTCCACATGCCGCTGTGGCTCCAACAGCTCCGCTGAGATCTGTGCCGTTCCTGAGCCTCTAGCCTTGGGTCAATCCATGCTGCACCTCAATCTTTTTCAGTCCTTATTAACAGAGGCCATTGTATCTAAACTAAAATACTACATGGAGTCTACAGTGCCCCAAGTGTGTTTCTGTAACTGTGTGATAGACGTGTCATCTCAGTACATGGAAAGACACAGTCCCTCCAACCTCACGGCCACCCTCACCTGCCCAAGCAGTACTGGTTTCCCCAGGTGTTTGGCTTCTACTGTATGGAGGGAGTGGAATTGTACCAAGGTGCAGGACATCAGGAGTGAATCTGATGCTCAGACTCCATTTATCTACAGCAGTATCCACCCTGACGCACAGATTCCTCCCCATCCTTGGTCACCAGCCACGCAGGGGACTGATGTTCCTCACCACCCATGGCAGCCCCACACAAGGGTGTACCTGCCTCCATCTCAGTAAAATCCCTTGACCCTGATGTTCCCTGTATCCTTCTGTGATCCAGCCTCCCAGGGAAGGGAGAATCAAGGGAATAACAGAAAAGAATACTTCAGAGAGAAGAAGGAATCATTAGCTAATCTAGGAAAATAACATTTTAAAGAAATGTTAGTTCTTTTGTCTATTACTAGAAAAAATGAAAATAACTTTCATCAGGCTTTCTCCAGAATTGGAGAGTATGCTTGGGACTCTCGGACTCCAAATGTGCACTTGCGGTTTACCCAAATTTCACTCTGAAGCACCCGAGTAGTGTCTCACAAGAGACAGGCAGTCAGCTCTGCAGGAGCTACCACAGATGCAAGAAGCCCGTGGGCTACAGTCAGAGAAGACTCAGCTCAGGTATTAAATAAGACCTGTGGACCGAGGAAACACAGAGGTTCCACATATGAGCCCACCGCAATGGCCACAATGACAGATGCTCCTAATCACAGGTGTCCTTCTGCCGGGAGGCTGCACTCTTGTGCTCAGGGCCACGGAGTAAACTCTAGACTCCGGAGGGTGTGGAGCAGCGATTTCTTTATCCAATAGTAAATTTTCTCAAACAGTTAAGGGGGAAGCCTTTAGTCCTTGATAAAAATGACAAGATTTGGAGATAATGGAATTTTCAAATTTAATATCAAAATTTTTTGCTCTTATTTGGGGTTCTCATGTTTTGTACATCGTGACATTCAGACTGTGTCCCAGGGCCTCGAACAGGACCTGAAAACGGCAGGCTCTCATTATGAGAGTTAAGTCATGGAAATCACAGCCACAGAAAGGAATGCCATGGGTGGAACTCTGTTTGCCCAAAATTTGTATGTTGACGTCCCAATCCCCAGGACTTCAGAAAACAGCCTTATTCTGTGATAAGGGATATCAAGGGGTAATTAAGTTAAAATGATGCTGTTGGTGGCTCAGTGCCGGTAGTTCAGTGGTTAGTGCAGTGGCCACATACACCAGGGCCAAACAATGGCAACTGCAACAAAACAATAGCCAGTCATTGTGGTGGGAGGCTGTAGTCTCAACTCCTTGGGAGGCTGAGGCAAGAAAGTCGCTTAAAGCCCAAGAGTTTGAGGTTGCTGTGAGCTGTGACAGCACAGCACTCAACCAAGGACAACAAAGTGAAACTCTATCTCAAAAAAAAGATGCTATTGGTATAGGGTCCTCACCTAATATGCCTAGTGTCCCTAAAAGAAGGGGCTACACCAGAGATGCAGGCATGGGAGAGGCCTAAAGGAAAGCCACATCTGCCTGGAACTTGGATTTCTATTTTAAGAATATTGAGAAGATAAATTTCTGCTTTTATAATATTAGTCAGTCTGTAATATTTTGCTATCGCTACCCTGGCAAACTAATACAGATGTGAATGACTCTCTGGGTTTTATTACGAAACAGGATTTCCAAATTCTAAAGGCTGCTGGTTGCTTCTATGAGCTGAAATTTCTATGCTTCTTATCCACCAGTCCTTGAGTTTGTTTGGACCTGGTATGTGCCCCTGTTATATCCATAGTGTGTTACATTTGCAATAATGTACAGTAGATTTCATTCTGCTATTCTAGGATGCTTTCAATTTTGGTTTCTAAATATAAAAAAAAACTGTTTAGGAAATGTGTTTTAGGAAATTAGATATTTACATCTGAAATTCCACATACTGACCCATAGTATTCAGCCTGAGATCCCACATGTTTCCAACAGATGTAGGTATTTAACCTGATTATTTAAATGTTCAACGTTTTAATTTTTGTCTAAATAGTATTTTCCTTTGTGGTTTTTTACATTGCTTTCATGATTATAAACTTTTTATACTATAAATATTTAAATATTTACCAACATTTTGGTTCATTTTATAGTTTTGTTAAACAATTTTTAATAATATTTTGTTGATCTAACTTGAATTAGTTTTGATTATGGTTCATTTAACATTTACTCTACTATGTTTATATAGATAAAATGTTAATTTATGCTATATTCACATGAATAGAACTATTTACATTTCATAACATTGTGTATAAAAAAGTTCAACATTTTAAATATTTCAATATTTTTATGAATGTTAAATACTTTTACATTAGAAATTGGCTTCAGACAATGCCTTAATTTTTAGGAATTTTCTTTAGAAAATAAGTAAGATATAATTTAAATGAGTACAAAGAAAATTAGTGGAATGATTTTTATGTTTCCTTTTACATGTTATAAATAAAATAATCTGGAAATGAGTTTTTTTAAACTATTTTATGTAATTCATTGATAAATAATATTAAAAAATAGTAACAAAATATAGCCTGCCGTGTCAACTCTTAAAATATAGTCAAAAACTGCATTTCCTTGACATTCTCATATTTGAGGGGCTATTTCATCTTTTCCTTTTTCTTTTTCTTGGTATCTCAGGTGTATAGAATTGGATTAATAGCAACCCTTGGTTCACAAATGCTGTCATCGTTGGTACCTGTATAACCCACTTTTATTTATTCATCCATTTTTAATAATGTAATAAGAACATATACATTTCCCCACCAAAACAAATACTAAGGCTCTGATCACACCCACATCCCACTATCTGGTCACCTCACCTGATGTTGCTCTCATTCTTCAAACCTGAAACAACCACCTACCCCGTCTCAAACTCCTCATTCCCTTGACCTCCTTGTTGTATTGAACAGTTTTATCTATGCATATTTAAAAGGATATTTTAGTTGTTTTAACTTTATAAAATGCATCATCACATGTAATTTTTCGAACTTTTTTTTTGCTCAGTATCATATTGCTAAGTTTTGTCCTTATTTGCATGCTCGACTTCATTCATTTCACTACTGTGTCATATTTTATTGTGACCACAACACAGTTTATTCATCCACTCTCCTCCTGATGCCCATCCAGGTTGTTTTCTGGTTGTTTTTTATACAGCAAAACATGTTTCTTGTTGTACAAAGGTTTCATTGGTTACCTAAGAGTAAAATTTGGGAGCCGCAGAGTATACGAATGTTCGATTTTTCCAAAATGTTCAATATTTTTAAATTGATTATACCAGCTTGCATTCCAACCAGCTAAGAATGTCGAATGGATCTATATCCCCTCCAATAATTGATATTACCAGGCTTTCCAATTTTTCCCCAACAGGAGAGTAATACAGTATCATTACTGTCTTTACCTGGGTATTACTGTCTTTACCTGGGTTTCCATGATCACTAATGGATGTGATGTGATGTAATGAACACCTCTTCATAGGTTTGTTGGTTGTATCAGTTTCCTCCTTTTATGAAATGTCTATGTAGGACTTTTACTTATTTTTCTTACTGATTTGTAAGAGATTATTTTTGTGCTCTTGACACCAGTCCTTTGTCAGTCATACAAATTGTGAACTAGTCTGTCATAACTTTTCATTTTCTTTAAGTGGTCACTTAATGAACTGAAATTCTTAATTTTAATATAATAAAATTTATGTATTTTCTTTTATAGTTAACATGTTTTAGGCATTATTTAAGGCATATTCTTCTATATTTAGGTCTAAAATATATTCATGTATATTTTTAACCAAGTACTTTCTGACAGTACTTTTTAACTAAAATTTGCATTTGACAGTTAAATCCTTAATCCTCCTGGAGGTGATTTTTTTAATAAAGATCTAATTTAATATTTTTCTAGACATTTAACGAATTATTTACTCTTTGGGCATTGATTTGTAGTTATAGGAAGTTATTACTACATAACTGTTTTTTAAAAAAGCTATCCCCATATAATACATACACAAAATTCTAATTACTTATATAATGTTTTCTAAATGAAAGAAAAAATTTTTTTCGAAGAAACTCTTGCATGATAGGAATTGAAATTACTAATTCTATCTTTAAAAAATAAGAGAAACATGAAAGAGATTTCCCTGAAGCATTCCCAATCCTCTCACCAGCACATATTTAAACATCACTTTGGCTAACTGAAATACACACACACAAATTCGCACACACACCAACCACAGAAAGCATCAGGAATATGGAAAAGGCAAGCATCATCATTGCACCACGTATCCACTTCCATTTTCATTTTTTGCATTCCTACTATGATTTAATTTACATCATTTTTACATCAGTTATTATGAAAGCTGCTTTAAAATGAAATACAATTGACCTCTACCTTATGAATAAAGGGTCACAAATGAGGATCTAGCAGGCCAAATATCCATTAGTTAGAGGAGTTTGTTTCTCCTTCCGCCCCACAATATTACTACCTTGCATTTTTGTAAAAGTGAAAGGGTTTAACTCCCAAACTATGCTGCAAACATCTACTGGACATCTACTAGGAGCAAAGCACCATGCTAGATAATTTAAGGAATAAAAATTTGCTTCATAATATAATTGGGGAGTCATAAAAAAATCTACAATGGGGCCACGTATGATAAGTCACATAACAGATGCACCCACAACTTTAATTGGGTTCAATTATGTTTGCAATTACTGAGCACTGAACGGAGATAGTGCCGCACATTTCAACAGTCTCATTAAATGGGTCTCATTAAATAGACCCTTCTCTTTAAAGAGTCCATTTAGTAATTTCATGATGTAGGAAATTTAGACTAGAAACAGTGGCAAATTTGATAAGCAACACCCACTCCCAGGCATGCTTCAGACCATACTGCAAACACTGGCATGGAAGATGGTGAATGTTACTAAAATATTTAACGAAGGCTTTTCTCCAAAGCCAAGAAAGAAGGTGAGAGACTAAAAAATAGTCTTTCCAAACTCTCCCTTCCTGAAGTACATGCAGTCAGATAAAATCCTACCCTACTAGTTCCTCAGCCTTAGGTTTTCAGCTGACTCAACATCATGACCAGCCCCACCTAAAGCTGTGAAGATGTTTAATGCCCAGTGTAAGTCTTCTAAATCCTCATCTTCTGTCTTGTCTGTTTTCTGCGCTCTTACTACCATTGTTCAGAACCTCTGGTGAAGCAACCCCTCCAGGCCCTCCATTTCCAAGGGACACATCACACTGTCTTTGAACTACCCCAGGAAGTTCCACCTCTCCTCACCACAAGGCTCTGCCCATCTCCTATGAACCACTGGTATCTTCCCTGATAACCTTCCCTAATCTTACCAATATATACCCATATCAGAAGTTCAGAGAGGTCCCATTTTCCCTGAAGGAGTAAATAGAAATCACGAGGCTTTCAAGTCAGATATTAAAAAGTACAGTGCCATTAAAAAAAAAAAAAAAAACGGAAAGAAAGAAAATCCTTTGTTCTCATAATCAAGAAATCTCTGATTAAATCCAAAGTCCGTGATAATTTGTACGTAATACTGAAGCAGTCACTTAACTCTACTGAGACTTAGTGACCGAACCTATTAATTGGAAGAAATAATAATTCATATGAATGCTGTCAGAAATTATACAATGTATGAGAAAGTATTTTTAAACTACAAAGTGATCTAAAACTTAAGTGATTTCATTTGAGGGCACTGGTAAACCACCAGAGAAGATACCTGATGTCCCTCAACACATTGCATAGTAATACCTGCTCCACATATGTCAGGGACAGATGGCCAATAGAGTTGTAGGGAGACAGGCTCCATTCTCTAAACCATGTATTCATTCCATCACCAACTCATTCGTGTGAAATGTGAGTAAAGCCAGGCCCAGGAAAAAGAAGAGTGAGCAAGGCAGATGTGGCCTTTGCTCTCCTGGGGCTTACATTTTGTCCATGGTTCAAAAACAGCTGGAAATGCAGAAACACCACAGCCCTTGGTTTCCACATGAGCACTGCTCTTACTGAAGTGTCAACTTTGTTTCTGACTGAGAGCGAGGAAGTGAAGTCATCTAATTTACAAATATCTTTACTGAGATATAATTTATATACCATATAATTCACCAATTTAAAATGTAGAATAGCTTTGAGTATAGTCACCAAGTTGTATAAATATCACCTTTATCTAATTTTAGAATATTTTCATTGCCCTGCAAAGAAATCTTTGTACCCATCAGCAGCCACTACTTGACTTTTCAAAAAAATTATTTTTAAATTAAATTTTATTTATTTCAGACTGATATGAAGGAACAAATGTTTAGGTTACGTTGTTTTCATTTCTAAGGCAAAGTTCAAGTTGCAGTTGGAGCCCTTCACCCAGGGGACTCACTGAACACCCTCACATTGTACACATTAAGTGGGATCCCGCCAATCACTTTCCCTTCTCTCCCCTCCCCATTCTCTCCCCTACCCCCTCTTCTTCTCTTCCGCTTACTAGACTATACCTGTGTTTTTCTTTTGTGTGGGCGTGTAGTTGTTTACATATTGGTTTCATATTAATACTGAGTACATTGGATGCAATTTTTTTCCCCATTCTTGAGCTACTTTACTAGGAAGAATGTGTTTCAACACCATCCATGTAAACACAAAAGATACGAAGTCTCCATCTTTTCTCATGGCTGCATAGTACTCCATGGTATACAAATGCCACTGTTTGTTAATCCATTCAAGGACTGATGAGCACTTGAGTTGATTCCACGTCTTGGCAATTGTGAATTGAACCAGCATGATATTAAGCCGTTTGGTCCGCTTCAAAACTATCAACCAGTAAAAGACAAAGCAGTCTAGACGAGGCCCACGGTTTCCTCACCGGCAGCCCAGCGGAGTCTTCCCGCGCTTTCACGGCGGCCACATCCCTCTGGGCAGCTCCTCCCCTCTGTGACCGTCACAGCTGAAGACGGCCCACAGGGCTCCTTTAACACTTACCTTCTATCTCATTTAGCCATCACAACTCCACGGCATAGGTACTGTTTTTACTGTGCCTTTTTTTTTTTTTTTTTTGCATTTTCTGGCCGGGGCTGGCGTTGAAACCACCACCTCCGGCATATGGGGCCAGCGCCCTACTCCTTTGAGCCATAGGCGCCACCCTAGGCACAAAGAGGTTGATATACTCGTCCTGAATCGCACAGCTATTTTTGGCTGAGATGGAGATTCAGATCTGTAACCACCTCTTCACACCTGCCTCACGGGGAGGCAGGGTTCCTGCCTCTTCACACCTTCCTCACGGTCGAGCGACTGATGACGTAACACAGGGTCGGGAGCGCCGCCTGGAGGTCACTCTGGCACTGCGCATGCCCAGAAGCGCCCATTCCCGCGGGCCTGGTGTGCGCTGCGCCCTCTCGCGGTGGCAGCACGCGGGCCGCACAGAGCAGCAGCTTCTCCACCGCCACCCGGTGCCGCCTCCACGCCAAGCACCGCCCTCTGCTCTGCTCCCACACCGGGTGAAGTCAGTCAGCTTCCAGCCAACCGCACCGTCCGGACACCATCCAGGCTCTTCCAGCCACAGGGATCTACGCATCTCTTCCCGGACACCTGCTTCTGCTTCGCCGTGCGGCTTTCAGCTGCTGCCGGGTTCAGTCACGCCATGGCTCGTATTTAACCAAACGCATTGATTTACTCAACTACAAGTCAGTTCACAGGACAGAAAGTAGCTTTGGTTCTCTCTCCTTACTGAGATTCCCTCTCCATACACACACACACACACACACACACACACACACACACACACCCCTCATAGAATACCAAAAGTTCAATAATCGCTGTTTGGACAGTTGGTGGACTAATTGATTAATCTATTGAATAAACATTCACCTAAACTTAAATAGCTTCCAGGAGTTTCCACCTCAGACGCAGATGCACAAAGAACATGTGGGCCTGTGAGGCAATAGACTAAGGGAGGGGATAAAAACACTTCACTGGGAAATTTCCCTAAACATAGACATCATAAGAAATGGAATGTCTAAGAATTCAATGTGAAAAGTTTTCAAGGGAGAACAGAATAACTGGAAAAGTAAGGGGGATAAAAAGTAGTTTTATGTATAGAACATTAAAGTATCTTCCTGGGATCTGAAAATCAACTATTTCTCTCCATCACTTTTCTTATTTTTCTTTCAAAGACGTACTTCCCACATTTGAAGTGGGAAATCTTAAAATTTGAGTGGCTAACTCTTTCTATTGTTTCTTTGTTCTTCCCTCTCTCATACACACACAGACACACACAGTCTGACTTCCCCCACCCGTTCACCTTTGGATAAAGAATTCCTAGATCTGAGTCAGCAAAACAGCTTCTGAGATTTGTTCATGAACTTGGGCTCCCTCTGCTGGGCCTGCGGCAGTGCAGCACGCAGCTGTGCAGAACTGGAGGTTAGGAAACTCCGTGCCACAGAATAGTCTCCTGTTTGAACCCAAACTTAAGGTCAATAGCCAACAACATGTGACAATTTGAAAACAGAAAAGATTTAGGACTTGTACAAATTAGTAGCAAAAAAATGAAGACAGGTGTTTTTTAAGAAAAGCTACACATACCAGAATTTTGCCCCTGTTTATTCCTGTCTGTAGGAGAATGGTAGAGTTCTGCAGGGGACGGCAAAGCTTGCAACAATACTGATATAAAGCTGTCCAGAAGAAAATAACTTCAAGATATAAAATCTAGATTACACGTCTGTTCATCAGAAACAAATGCAGATCTGAGAAAGGCTTCTGAGCAAGTGAGAAAAAGACGTATTGCTAAAGGAATCCATGTCACAGCTGTCGGTAACATTACTGAATAGACCAGCCAACCTGACAGCACAGAGAATAGTAAGCTCACAGTCACACACACACAATAAAATAAAATCACAGAGCACACTCCCCATTTTCTAAAGATAACAGATATGTAACTGATACGTCAAAGTGGAAATGGTAGATATTGATTCCTATTAAAAGGAAATGTTACCTCTCATTAAATCGATTTGGTGCTTATTATAAAATAGAATGGTTAAATTGTCCTAAAACAAACCATCAGACCAGGGAAAAGAATGAAAATTTATCTAAGACCTTTAAAAGCCTGGAAATTATATATAACTATATTTTTCCCTTAAGATGAACTAGCATTCTATAATAAATGTGTCTTAACTCACTTGTAGGGGGATCTTGTAGAATCAGGGAACTGGATAGTCCACAGCTTAGAAATACAGAACCTGTCCAGATCCCAGGATGGATACTGGCAGAATCCTGAGATATTTTCCTTTCCTGTGGGAAGCTGAATAATTTAAGCCGTCAAAACACAATCTTCAGAGTCAAACTGCCTAGGTTCGAATTCCATCACCACCACTGACTACCTGTATGACTTTGAACAAGTTACTTCAGCTTTCGATGTAAGTCTCTCTTTGTGAGTCTCTGTTCCCACTAAAAGATAGTAATAATACTATTCACAGGGTAGTTTATTGGCATATACGGAGGCATTATTTATAAAGAGTTTAACTCAGTGGTTGGCATATAATAAGTGTTGAATTTGATATTATTGTTATATAATGAGAATTTTTTTAAGTGTAATAGAGTCCAGATCATGGGAAATCAGCTGGTTGTCTATGGCCTGTATGGCATTTAAAATCCAGTTGTGTTTAATGTAAGTTAATGAATTATTCTATATAAAATAATTTGTATATGAATATGGCTCCCATATTCTGCATATTTGTAAAGGCCTTCATTTATTCATTTATTTTATAAACACATTGATTCTTTACTCTCTGGCAAGCACCATACTCAATGACGGGGATAAAAAGATGAAAAAGGATACAATTTCTTGCCTAAATAAGGTCACCAACCAAACACTTACAGATAATTTTAATACAATGTGCCAAGGGCAGCTGCCTCTGGGAGACAATTCTCCATGGTCTCTCCCATCAGAGACAATAACAGGTTATTTTGTTCCAGACTAGCTGTTCAGAAATGTTGATATGCCAAGCTGCCTTGGAAGGTAAAGATAGTTTCTCTCTCCAGGGCAGAAGGCAGATGTTGTCTCACAAGGACTGTAAGGAGAACGTGCCCTTCCAGGGTAGAGTTGGAGCAAGTCTGCTGGCATCCTCCTCTGAAATGCTGAGGTTCGCAAAGGCTGAGATTCTTCAATGATCTCTGAAACCCACTGTATCTGCATAGGATGGAAAGTGGATATTCCAAGCAGAGAGAACCCAGGTCTGAAGCACCAGATGGGGCAGACAGTGGGAAAAGAGGAGCTGGGGGAGTGACGGAAGGGCAGGACCATGGAGGATGTTTTAAGCCAAGTATAAACTTACTCTGTAATGACCTCTTACCTAACAATTTCTCACCATTATGGCTTTTGAAAAGTCATCCCAGTTTTTGAACAATTTTATTTTTACAATAAGAAACAAGATACTGATGTTGCTGTTTCAGGGAGATGCACTTACCAGGAAGCGTCTTATGGAACATGTTGAATTAAACACCATATTTGAATGAACACAAACATTTTTTGAGAAGAAAAGAAAGCGTCAGTTTATCACCTGTGTGCAAGAGCTGCTTCATCATGGACTTAGGTGGCACAATTAGTCTCAGATGCAGCCTTTATTTTGCTCTGTAAGTGTGCTATCAGTATAAAGTGAACTTTGAGTACAAAATAATTATAAGCCCCAAAAGATTGAAGAATTGGTGAAGAAAATGGGACAGAAAGAAACTGCACACCTATCGAAGAAGAATTCCATTACACCCACCTCCGTCGCCCACACCTCCATCACCCCACCTCCATCATCCCCCACCTACACCACCTTCATTACCCCACCTCCATCATCCTACCTCCATCACCCCCACCTACACCACCTTCATCACCCCACCTCCATCACCCTCATCACCCCCACCTCCATCACCTCCTGTTGGTGCCGTCACCAAGGAAGCAAGCCAGACAATGAATTGTAAGTTCGAAGCTTGCAGGAGGTGGGCTGCCCCACACATGTCTGGGAAAAGGCCCCAGCAACCTCCGCAGCTGCCATTTATTGAGAACAAGCTCCCCTCTCCCAAGCGTAACCCCCACACTGGAATTCCATAGCTGATCAATATTCGACTGCCAAGGTCTGTTCGTTAATGTTTAGAGATTGCGTGTATTTTTCAAAAAACTGCCACAGGCTGAGGCAAGAGAATCGCTTAAGCCCAGGAGCTGGAGGTTGCTGTGAGCTGTGTGATGCCACAGCACTCTACCAAGGGCCATAAAGTGAGACTCTGTCTCTACAAAAAAAAAAAAAAAAAACTGCCACTTTGTCTCTGCAAGTCTGCTGTCCAGGTTCCTACACATCTTGCTACACAGGTCGCTACATAGGTTGCCACATAGAGCACTAAACATGTTGTTACATAAGCTGCTACATATCCTGTTACATAAGTTGCTGCATATTGTGTTACATAGGTTGCTACCAACTCCGCCTACATCACCCCACCTTCATCACATCCATCACTCCCACCCCCATCGCCTTCATCACCTCCATCACTTTCATCACTCCACCTTCATCATCTCCATCACTCCCACCCCCATCACCTTCCTCACCTCCATCACTTTCATCACTCCACCTTCATCATCTCCATCACTCCCACCCCCATCACCTCCATCACTTTCATCACTCCACTTTCATCATCTCCATCACTCCCACCCCATCACCTCCATCACTTTCATCACTCCACCTTCATCATCTCCATCACTCCCACCCCCATCACCTTCATCACCTCCATCACTTTCATCACTCCACCTTCATCATCTCCATCACTCCCACCCCCATCACCTCCATCACTCCACCTTCATCATCTCCATCACTCCCACCCCCATCGCCTTCATCACCTCCATCACTTTCATCACTCCACCTTCATCATCTCCATCACTCCCACCCCATCACCTTCATCACCTCCATCACTTTCATCACCCCACCTTCATCACATCCATCACTCCCACCCCCATCACCTTCATCACATCCATCACTCCCACCCCCGTCGCCTTCATCACCTCCATCACTTTCATCACCCCACCTTCATCATCTCCATCACCCCTACCTTCTTCACCGCGCATTCATCACCTTCATCTCCCCCATCACCCCCACCTCCATCACTTCACCCACTCCCACATCTCTTCCTTCTCCTTAGGAGTATAATAAACATTTATTTTTTGTAGAAATTAGGTTTACTTACTTTCACATTGTGGTTTATTATTTATACAAACTCATTTTCATTATGAATTGCTACATTTTTCTGTGAAAAGTGTTGAGATATTTTAATTTAGGGCAAAATCTATTATAATTTTTCTCATTAAAATTAATGGATTTTAAATGAGCAGAACATAAGGGTATATGGCACCCCTTTTGGGTTCAGGGCACAACTACAAGAGGGACTCTACCTAACAAGCACAAATACTATAACCTAGTTGTTTATACCCACACATTAACCAGACATTTTTTAAAAATTCATGGATTTTTTTCACCTTTAACTTTTCATTTAGCAATGGGTTTTTCAAAAATGAATTAAAGTCATGAAATGGGAAATAAGTGTACTTTACATTTCATGGTAGGCTCTGAGGTGGCAATGAAGGTCTTTCGCAGCAGAGCAGAGCAAGCTCTGAGGCAGGGCTCCCAAGTTAAAATGTTTGGGGTTAAAAAGTGTCTACATCACATATTAGGTATGTCACCTAGAGCAAGTTACTTATAAGCTTCCGTTTTCTTCTCTTTGAAATAGAGGTGATAGTAATTTCTATATTGTGAAAATGGAAACACTGAGAAGAATACACAGTAATACTCAACTAAATGTGATGTGCTAATATCATTCTCTTCACAATTTGTGGTTTCTGTAGCTCACTCGGACAGCAATGTGGAAAACAGATTTTAGGGTATCAATACTGGAAAGAAATACATTCATAAGAGGCACAATAAAGACAAGAAAACTGGGCAGGGAATAAGAAACCAGCACATGGGAGGGGTGGAGGGAGGATAATTGGTGGGGGATAATTACAAGGGTACATGTGAAACTTACTCAATGTGGAATATAAAGGTCTTAACATAATAACTAAGAGGGTGCCATGAAGGCTATGTCAACCAGTTTGATGAAAATATTTCAGATTGTATATAAAACCAACACATTGTACCCCATGATTGCATTAATGTACACAGGTATGATTTAATTAAAAAAAAAAAGAAGAAGGAGGAAAGAAAGAAGGAAGGGAAGGGAAGGGAAGGGAGAGAAGGAAGGGCAGGGAAGGAGTGAGCAAAGAAGGAAGGAAGGAAGAAAGAAACCAGAACATGCTGGAAAATAATGTGTTATCTTTGGGACACATTGAAATTAAAGCTCCTGAGTGACATTCTTTTAATTCTATCTCAGCAGTTTGTCCAGATCAATTTTATTGCTGCCCTCTAGGACAAAAAAAAAAAAAAATTAAGTTCAATTAGGATTATGCTTTAAAATAGAAACTGAAAAATACATAGGTTTGAGAATTTTCACTGTTTATTCGATGTTAATCTATTCGGAGATTAGATTAATGGCCCTCGGAGCCACACGCTTGTTATTGCTAACTATGACAAAATCAATGCACTGGTTTTGTGCTCAGATAATTCATTTCCTTGAAAACTCAGAGGTTGTAAAAAGAACGTAAATTAAGCTTGTGTTTACCCTTCCCATCCCATGGCTAATTATTCAACATAGCCGAGAGTTAAAAGTTTCCAACAGAAAGGGTTAAAAACAAATTGAGGTAAAGAACAAGAGGCCAGCACAGGTGTAAGGGGCAGACTCTGTTTCTCTCACGTTCATGTCCCCTCTCTTACCACTTATTCACAGAACTCTACCTCCCTCACCCCTCCTGCCGCACTCCACACCATCCTCCCTCCCCTCTCCCCAGAACCACCTTCTGTAAAATGGCAGGAGTATTCATAATTCACATTTACGTTCCTTGTTCCCAGAAAGGCAGGCACATATTAGCTGCTTAATGTGCGCTTACTACAAAGAGGAATCATGGATTACATAAACCCACTTCCTGGTGATAAGTTCCTTAATCACCTCATAATGGAAAACGTGGTTCCATGGACAAGGTCAGGGTCACGCAGTAGGCAGGTCCTACCAGTTACATCTTCACAGCTGTGAACACCGGACATTAGATCACCTTCCACATGTGCAAGGGGCTACTACATACGTATAAAATTAATTTCAGTCTCATGCTTTAAACTTTTATTATTTTCCAAATAAATCAGTAACAACACAATAAAAAGTTCTATCTTATTTACTGCGCTAGACCAGAAGTGAATGAGACAGTTCACAATAAATATTTAACCCACCGACCAATGACTAAATAGGTTCTTTCATTTATCTTTTGTTTTCTTGGATGTATGCACACAAATAAACTTATCCAAATGGTAGAATTTTTTTTTCTTTTGTGTGTGTGTTTCCTGTAACCTAACAATAAAAGCTGAGGGTATGGTGACAGCAGCTATGCTAACAGAAGTGCTTTTCCAGGGCCATGCCACCTGTTATTTTTAAAGTAGATTAAAAACTCATTAACAAAGATCAAGTTATGTTTAATTGTGTTATAATGTGAAAAGCAAATAATTCTATTTATATGAAACAAGTAAGTAGTGATTCTAACTCAAACAACCATTATGACTTAAGAATAAACTGAGTCCCTTTATATAATTATGGCACAGCCTAACATCTTCACCTGCCCACAACCAGGCATCATCACAAACCAGCACTTCCACCTTCACAGATACAGGAGCAACAGGAGCTGACGAAGGCATGGATGCTCCGCAAGGTGCTCAATCATCATCTAAATCCCCAAAGCTCCTCACCATCCATCATGTTGTAGTTTAACCAAATTTTACTGAATTTTCATTTGATAAAAAGTGCTCACCTTCTGAGTAGGGTTTCTCAGACTCAGAGCTATCAACATATTGGACCAGATAAAATTCTTCTTTTCTTTTTTTTTTGTCTTTTCCCTCCAAAGAATTTATTTATTTATTCTGATGCTTTCTTTTTTAAAAATTTCAGATTAATATACAGGTACAATTAGGTTATATTGTTTGCATTTGTTAAGTAGAATCCAGTTGCAGTTGAACCCTTCACCCAGGAGATGTGCCCTACACCCCTACGTCATGCCCACTAGGTGAGAACTCACCAACTCTCTCCCTCCCTCCTTCCCCACCCCACCCCCCACACTCCCTGCTTCTTGAATTTAATTGTGTTTTCTCTTGTGTGGGCCTGTAGTGGTTCGATGGATAAATAAGCTGTAGTATTTGTATACCATGAAGTACTGTTCTACCGTATGCTTGGAGACTAGACACCCTTTGCATTTACCTGGACGGATCTGGAGAACACTCTGCTAAATAAAATAGCGCAGCAATGGAAAAGCGAGCATCTGGCCGGGCACGGTGGCGCATGCCTATAATCCCAGAACTTGCAAGGCGGAGGGAGTGGATTGCTTGAGCTCAGAAGTTCAAGACCAGCCTGAGCAAGAGCAAGACCCCATCTCTGAAAAATAGTTGGGCATTATAGTAGGTGCCTGTAATCCCAACTACTTGGGAGGCTGAGGCAAGAGAATCACTTAAGCCTAAGAGTTTGAGGTTGCTGTGAGCTGTGATGCCATGGCACTCTACTGGGGGTAACAAAGTGAGACAGGAAAGGAAAAGGAAAATGAAAGGAAGGGAAGAGAACGGAAGGGAAGGGACAAGCATCCAATGTACTTAGCTAATTCTTTGTTGTGAAGGTCTGTGGCCTGTTGGGAACCAGGCTGTCCAGCAGGAGGTGATGATGAGGGCGCTTCACCTGAGTTTACAGCTGCTCCCCCAAAGTCTGAATCACCACCTGAGTCCCCCTGCTGTCAGCCTCCACTGTAAACTGCACATGTGAGGGGTCCGGGTGAGACTCTAAAGCCTGGGGATCTGAGATGAAGCTGGGGCAGTGACCCCAACACCAGGGAGTGGCTGCAAATACAGATTATCAGGAGCACCGAGGTTTGGCTGCCCAGAGAGACCATAATAAATCAGTTGTTCACAGACTCATATTAAAACCCACTCCCCATACCACCACCACCCCCACCACCCCTCCACAAAATTGTCTTCCATGAAACTGGCCCCCAGCACCAAAACAGTTAGGGACCACTGCCTACAGGGCAAAACTGCCCCCAGTCAAGAACTCCTGCCCTTGAGGGCATAATCTGTGGCAACTACTGAAGATCCAGGGCACAGTAATATTCCGTCTCCCCACAACCATTCTGATAAGTGTGAAGTGCTTATGTCACATTTTAGTGACATTCCATTAACCAGCACATTACATGAACCCACCAACCCTGCTTCCCAGTTACACAGGTGAGGAAGTGACCCCAGCGCTCTGCCGTCTCAGGACTGAGGCTCTCTCACACTGTAGCAGCTACCGGTGACAGTGAACTAGAAGACAAGGGGGGTTCTTCTGCCAAATTCTCCCTTCTCCCCACGGACTGGAGGCCTGAGGGACCCGACAACCCCAGTTACAGCCTAGCACTTAATATCCCCAGCAGCCCCCAGGCTTTCCTTCCCTCTCAGTAAACAAGGTAATTCACATCTTTTCAGCTGCTGCCCGAGACCTCTGACTTACTCCTACTGTTCTAGAAACTCAACGAAGGAGTAAATTTTGCAGAGAAGAAAAAACTTTGCATGTTTAGCTCAAAATTGAAGTGATGAAAATGAAATGTACCATTAAAGGAGGTAAAGAATAAGTAAATATACAAACTAATATTGCAAATAAAGTAAGACCAGTTCATGATGTTTTTACTGGCTCACCCACCCCCTAGGATGTAGGGAAATTATTTTTTACATGCATTCCTCTTTTTATTTCCTTCAACATTTCCTAAGCTCCCACAGATTGGCAGGCACCAGGCAGGGGACGTTCACAGAGGCTGGGAGAGTTTCCACAGTGGTCCTCTCTAGGTGACACCCGACCGGTATTGCCCATCTGCTTAAAGTGTCAGAAGGGCGAGTGTCAAGCAAGGGAGAAGAGAGAGGAGAGGAAAAGGTAGGCTGGGTAGCATTTTATTAAACTGCAAAATCCCTTTCTTAACAAGAAAGTGAAATCATGTCAGTGGTTAGCAAACTGAGCCCCTGACAAGTGATAAGCATCAACAAATTGCTTAACAAAATGTGAGCTACTGATTACAAGGTTGATGCAAGACCAGGAAAGCCAGCTGACACAAAATAACATGTTAAAACTGAAAGCTGCGCTAATGAAAAGGGACAACGCTGTGTAAGTCATTGGCTTCTGTCCAGGGCAGGGGGGTGGGGATGGGGGGTGGGCAATGGCACCGATGAAGCGTTGAAAAAACATGGACTTAGTTCTCAGCAGCGAGGAATTTAGGGCACAAAAGCAAAATATTAGAGCCACCTCTGCCAAGTAATTACAGAACACGTAGATCGCCTCTGACCCCTTAAACTGTGAGGACCTTTTGGATAGTGTCCACACACAGGGAGAAAGAAAAAAGAAAAACATTTGTACTTTTTCTGTGTACTTAAGCATACTCAACAGCAAACAGCTCCTTCACATTTAGACATATTTTTGTTTTTTGCTATACATATAAATCGATTATTTTATTTTAAAAAACTTAAACAATGCTGGAAGTGAAGAACTTTGGGAGATGACCAGAGAAGCGTCTGACACATCCCTTTGTAAAATTCAAGTGGCTCTAAACTGTGCATCTGTAACATCCAAGATGAGCTTCTTAAGCCACTCCCAGGACCACATTCGAACAGCGGCCATATGAACACCTCACCAAATACATTACAGCCAAAATAACATAGCTTTTTAATTTACTTAAGTCAAGGCAACACATAGAGTTCACTGGAGTGTGAATTTTGTAACAAGAGAAAATGTCTATCCTAACTACCTTTAATGGCCATTTTGTTCCTGTAACTTTGGTCTCACTCTTCAACCTACTAAACAGGACAAGCCACCCGTTGTGCATTTTTTAATCAGTTTTTTTGTTTGTTTGTTTGGCTGGGGCTGGGTTTGAACCCACCACCTCCGGCATAAGAGGCTGGTGCCCTACTCCTTTGAGTCACAGGCGCCACCCTATTATGAGCTTTTTACTTGCTGCCTTCCATTCCAATCCTCCTATTTCCATGACAGTTCTTGACTCATAATTTATTTCAGTTGTTTCTATTGATAATTTCATTGCCAGGTCAGGATTAATGCTTTATCAACCTTGAAGATGCTCAAAGAGTGCATGGAGTTGACAACACCAAAATGGAAAACAGTGTCAAAACAATGAACAAGAGCATGAAAGACACCTGCCCAAAACCGAATTAAGGCAAAAAAGAGAATTTAGAATTTACACCAATAAAGTGAAGTTTTCAACATGAAATAAAAAGTGTATTATATTTCTCCCAAATTAAATTGCTTTTTAAAATAAATGATTTAATAGTCACAGGAAGTTACCTTAATCTGGATTTTTCTTCAGCATGCATTTACCATTAAAAATATGGAATGTTGACCATTTCTGTATTGAGAAAGGCCCATGATTCAGAAGCAGGGAGCGTTCAGTGGACGCTGTGGGCATCTCCCGGTGTCTCTTTCAACTCTCCCTTGGTTGACCCCAATCCCCAACTCTGAGGTTCTTGTATCTAAGAACAGATTTCGACGCTTTAAAACCCAACGATCCCTTCATATCATAAATGTCCGTTCCTTATTAAAATAAAATTTATGAATATAATTACCTTCGCACAAAATTTTAAGATAATGCTCAAAATAAATAAAACATATGGTAGAAATAAAATTAATTTATTTTAAAAAGTATTTCAACATGTAAATCAATGGCTTGATAGTGTAGTCAGTTTCCTACACCTTTCCAAGGCATGACCATGAAGTGAGACACCTCACTATGTGGGTGATAACGTGCGTTGCCCAAAGGACCCAAATACCAGAGCACCACCCCACCTACGATACGGTTTTTCAAATGGTTGAACAAATCTTGGAAAAGTTCTAAATGAAACAAAGCACGGTATTCTCACAATACACCCAGCAGCTGCATTTCCAGAAAATTCAGTGTATGTTAAAATAGAGCCCTCCAAAAAACAGAGTTAGCTGATATCTAGTTTCAGATTAATTACATAAAATTATATGAAATGTTTCCCGTAGATGTCATCCAGAAGCACATTCAAAAGGTCTGCAGAATGTGCAGCAATTCTTTGTGGCACAGGCCTGTTCTGTGAATTGTAGGCCCCCTAGGATCTCCGGTCCCTCATCTGTTAAATGTAAGTTTTCACACACATGCCAAGAGCAGCACCATGACAGCCCAACGTTCTCCCTAATGTCCACACAGTAAGTTCCATGCGAACACACTCCCAAATGTCAGCATGACTCTCCATGGTGGTGACTCCCAATACCGGGAAACATCCAGGTCACATTTAGTTCAGCACTAAACATGGGACCCAGACCCAAGCCAGTCATTCTGAGAATTCTCATGCCTCTGTCAAGGTCAACACAAGCAGCACAAAGCTCAGAAATTACAAGGGAGATTCTGGAACCTTCTCTCCTTTTAGATAGTGTGGAATGTGGAAAGGAAGTCTGTAATTGGGAAAAACTGAGGCGATAACAGAGACGGGTAGAAAAAAATAAAGATGGAGATTTAATCATCCTGAAAGACTTATTTCTATTATGTGAGCAACTCTCTCCTTTATTACGTCAGACTTTTTGAACTTTGTTTTTCCATTGCCCAAGATAGAGTTTTCTTGTCTTCCCTTCGCTCTCCAAGGACACAACGTGACTCAGGGAAAAGAGAAAGACCCAGCCCAGTGAAGACGAGGACCCTGGAGATCTGGCTTAATACTGCACCCCTGGACCACAGCATGGTGTGTAGATGCCAAACAGTGTTAGTTAGTAGGATGACTGAATGAACGAACATAGGCCTGGACAATCCTGCAGTGTACAGGCTTGGACTAGTATCTCTGCCAGTGCCGGGACCAGTGCTGGGCAGACAGATTCTCAGTTTCTCTTCTGTAAAACTGAGGCAGGGATTACCTGATCACCTCTCCAACCTCATCTCACAACCCTCTACTCAAGCTATTCTGCTCAGCCACACTAGCCTCTTTGCAGGTCCTCAACCATCACTCTACTATCTGAGGAAGGGCCTCTGTAAAGACTATTTCTGCTGTTTAGAGGACCTTTCTCTTCCCCTTCCTATGCTTGGCTTTTTCTTATGATCCAATTTAAGTGTCGCTTCCTCCCTCAGGTCATCCTGAACAATCCTGCAACCCTTGCCAGACTGCTTTTACAGTACTATTGATAAGGACCAAATATTGTGTTCCAAAAAAATTCTTTTTTTTTGTAGAGACAGTCTCACTGTACCACCCTGGGTAGAGTGCCGTGGCGTCACACAGCTCACAGCAACCTCTAACTCTTGGGCTTACGCGATTCTCTTGCCTCAGCCTCCCGAGCAGCTGGGACTACAGGCACCCGCCACAACGTCCGGCTGTTTTTTTGTTGCGGTTTGGCCGGGGCTGGGTTTGAACCCGCCACCCTCGGCATATGGGGCTGGCGCCCTACTCACTGAGCCACAGACGCCGCCTCCAAAAAAATTCTTATGTTGAAGCCCTAATATCCATTATGACAGTACTGGAGGTGGGCCCTGGGAGGCACTTAGGGTTAGATGAGGTCATGAGGATGGAGCCCCATGTGAGATTAGCGCCCTTCTAAGGAAAGGAAAAGACCAGCCCACTGTGAAGGGGGCTGCTCACTTGCTCTCTCCCTGATCTCCTGCCCACCATATGAGGGCAGACATGGGAGGAAGACAGACACCTGCCCTCCAGGAAGATGATGCTTCCACTCAATCTGCCAGCACACTGATCTTGACCCTTCCAGCCTCCAGACGGTGAGAAACTAATATTTGCCATCTGAGATGCCCCGTCTCTGGTGTTCCGTCATAGCACTCCAGGCTAAGACATCTGATTGGTATCAACAGCACGAGTCACAGTCTACACTCTATGGCTTTGATTTGTCTCCTTAGTTACGTAGTGTCTCTTTCACTAGAAAACCAACTCCTAGAGGGCAGGAAACACCTCTGCCTCATTAGTCTGTCACCAGCACCGGGCACGTACTTGTCACTACACAGTTGTCAAAGAAGTATTTCCAACTCCTGGTCCTCCCCAGGCCACTCGCACTTCTGTGCTCTGCAGGTCTCCAGGTTTATTCTCATTCCTCAAAGTGCTTTTTGCACGAATCACTCCCCCCACAGAAGCCTCTTTCATCCCAGCACTGTCCACTCTCCTGCCGATCTCAACTCCTGTAACCTGTCTAATTTCTACTGTTCCACCAGTTCTTAGCTTAACTTCGCTCTTTTCTAGAAGGCCTTCTTCAGGCCCCAAATATTAGGGGGACTCCCTACCATTCACTACAATAATACCTTGTCATACTACTAATCATATGCACTGTGACATTACTTAATTATCCCTAATCCATAGTAAACTGTAAGCTCTGTGGAGGCAAGGACTGTCCCTTGGTCACAACTGGGACACATAATAGGTGCTTGATAAAACCTGTCCCCTTCCCTCTTATAAAAAGATCAGTACCTAAATCTGAGGCTGTCAGAAGAGCCTGTTGAAAAAGTGAACCTTTGAGACTTTTTCCAAATAACCTAAGCAAAGCCACATTCTCAGCAAAATCTGACTTCACTAACTTGTTATCAAACAAAATGCCAGTTCTGAAGGACTAGATAGTTCAATAAATTGTTCAGCACCACCGTGACAGGTGTCACAAGATTGCCATCAGATTTATGATTCAGAAACTCAACTACTCAACAAAAAGTAAAAATATCTTCATCCCAAGGTTACAGAGCCATCAGAGTGTTACTACCACAACATGAGAAGTATTGAGAAAATTCACTGAAGACATAAAGCAAAGGGTTATTTGAAAATAAAATTAAACATGAGAAAGGAAAAAAAACGTAATGAAGAATAGATTGTATATAGCAAGGTAAAACACAAAATTAAACAAGAAAATAAGGTTTCGTAAAGCAAACTCAGAGACCGATTTGCCACTTCCAAATGCTTCCACTTCTGAATATCATAAGTTAAGTCAGTAACACAGTTTGTATTGTGCAATAAAGGGAAAAATCACATAAAGTGCTATTAGAAAAGCTTCCCTTTGGGCTGGTCAGGAGCCAGTTAAAGAATGAGGATTTGCTTATTCTGTGATGAGAACTGATAAACACGAGTCTCAGGAGAAATCACCCTCATATGGGAGGAACCCCTGGCTTCTTCGCCCAGATTGCCGCTTCCGGCCTCCATGTGCCTCAGGAGGAGAATGTGCTTTTTTACGCAGATGCACCATGGTGAGTGCTGACGAGACGGTATTTGACACATCCCTGCCTAGACGGCAGCATCGCACTGCAATCTCCCAACGTCTCCGTCAACTCACTGCCTTGCACTCACAGCAGTATCTGGGGTGTGATTTCTAGCTAGCAAGGGGAAAACCTTTAGTTTTTAAGTTATGAAGACTTTATCAGATGGAAAAGTATTCACTTTCATCAATTTATATAAAAATGGATCCAAGGATCAATGTATTAGAAGATCCAATAATCTTAAAATGTATTTAATACAGTGATCCACAATTGTTATGAATCCTTTAATGTTAGCGCAGATACTGACCAAAAAAACCCAGAAGAGTGCAGAATGGGCCAGTTTTTATATCCATTGTGATTCTTCTGTCAACTCTGCTAATTTTCAAAGGAGACTGGCTTTTTTCCCATCTGGGAAACAATCTCATTCCAATATTTAAATATCTCTATTCCAACAAATAGCAGAGGACATACTTTTTAGAACACAATTTCCCCCACAGGTCTGGAGGAAACACAGCACAGAGAACAGTAAACTGTCTCCATACCTCGTGAGGACGCTAAGTACAGGTATAAAGACATCCTAAGCTTTTGCTATAAACAGTATCTGAGCAGAGAAGTTTATAATTAGCAGTGGCTGGGGGAGTCAAAAATAGAAGATATTGATGACTGAGAAATATAAGATGTCAGAAAAACATCTTCCAACCACAAAGTGTTTGTGGTAAAATATTTGTTAAGAGAATTAGCAAGAGTAGGCAACAATTTCTCTTAGGAGTGGGGAGTGGTATATAGAATACAGCCATTGGCTCAGGAAAGCTTGAATAGAACAGCAGCTGGTCATGTTTTGGGGCCAAGGACCCCTTACAGAAGATCATAATCTTTAAGTTTTTATTCTCAAAGGAAATATGGAAATGCACCCACCAGAAGTCTCTATGTCAGAGAGAATTCTCACCTTGAACATGGAAGTGAAGCTCACAGGGGGAAAGCATTGCACTGCTGGGAATTTGTCTTCAATCCAATACAGCTACGCAGCAAAATGCTCCTATTTTTCGTGCCTTCTACTTCAAGGACAGATAAATAGGGAAATGCCCTGCACGGATTCTGTCCAAAGAGTCAAAGGAACATGGGTATAGTTCATGGACAAACAAGCTATGATCCATTGAGCTACGTTGTAAGTGACCATATTTCAGCTAATGAGGAACTGAAGAGAGCTATTATTTATCAAGTACTTAGGTATGTCAATCCCTGTACCAGTTGCTTTCACATATATTATCACATTAAATCTTCATTTGAACATTGCCAGCTGTTTAATATCATTCCCACTCAAAAACAGATAAAAGCATGGCACCTAGAGATTAACTAATCTGCCCAAGGTCTCAGGGTCAGTAGATGATGGAACTTGGAATCTAACTCAGAATTCTCTAATTCCAAAGTCCACTTTCTCCTCCTTACAGCCTATTTCCCCACAGCTAAGTTCATGGTGTGATCATCCACCATGCTTGGAAAACACATAAGAGCCTGGGCCTTTCTCTTAGAGGATGTGGCTAACCCCATCAGAAGAACCCCAACTCCTGTCACCACCTTCACTTCAACCACCCTTCTTCAAAGCCTCAACATGCCCACCCGGGTTATTGTAACGGCCTCCTCACTGGTCCCAGCTCCCACCTTTGGCTCTCAGAGTCCAGCATAGCCGCCAAAGTGATCCTTGCAGACCATTTGTCAGACCACAGCCTCTCTCCTCTGCTCAAGCTCTGCACTGGCCCCCAGCAGAGCGTAAAACCTGATGCCTAACAAAGCCCTACAAGGCCCAGCTCCGTCAGGCCCCATCCCTACTTCTCTTGTCACCTGGGATCTTTGAAATCCTTCCTACCAACCACTCCAGTCTTGCCGCACTGGCTTCCTGGATGTACCTCTTGACTCTGCCCTGCTTATTCCCTTGCCTGGAATGTGCCTTCCCAGATTCCCCATCAGAAACGCCCTGGCATCTTTTAAGTCTTTCCCTCGGTTGCCACTTCCACTGCGAGGTCTTTCCCATCCCACCTGCCTGTTCTGTATCCCCTGCCCTTGGTTATTTTTTGCCCCTAGCATGCACCACCATTGACGCTCCTTTAATGTCACTTGTCTGCTTATGATCTGTTTCCTCCCCCTATAGAATGTAAGTTTCACAAGAGCAGGAATTTTTGCCGGATAGTTTACCGCTGTCGTTCAGCTCCTAAAACAATGCCAGGCACGTAGAAGGCGCACTGTCAACAGTCGGTGAATGGGTGAGTGAGTGAGCAGCCACTGGCACCTCAGTCTCAACTGATGGCCCAGTAGGAGACGCTGAACAGAGCAGTCCTCGAGCACCTGCTTGGTGGCGGCTGCTGCACACACCACTGCACTCCAATTAAACGCAGCCTCTGAGGGCGCGAGCGGTCCTGGGCACAGCCAAATGGCAGCCTCACGTCTTTTTTTCAGTTCAGCACACCACTTAAGACATCTAAAACAATGGATACGTTCATTTAAAATTAAAATAACCTTTCTCAGAAGAGGTGTGAGCTTTACATTTTAAACAGGCTTGCCAACTTTCTCCTTAATTCAGTAAGGAATGCCACAAGAATTAATACATTCCTGCCACCCAAGGACCAGAAATGGGGGAAAAGAATAATTTCCTTCCTTTTTTTTGTGAAGTAATTAGATATATAAGTGAAGAAATCATGTGCTTTTATGAACCTGTTAGGTGTGGTTAAAAGAAGAAGGAATCCTTCCAAAGCTGTTTACTTCTAACAACCACCCGGGCAAAGACCTCATCAGTCACTGGCAGAAAGGTGTGTTCAGGAGAAATAAGGACAAATAACTAAGCAAATGTGTCTGAATACTCCTGAAGACTCCAATAGTCACCAAGACAGTCATTATCCAGCTACGTGCTGCTGCCTCCACCAGCGTAGCCTACACTGCAAAATGAGCCTCCAGAGTCACTGCTCAGGGCTGAGAAATTCACACGCATTTTGTAGGGAGGGTTCCTTTCCCCCCTTTAGGGGTTGCCATGGACAGAGGAGTAGAATAAGCGAAACGTCCCCCAGAGTCTCAGCACTGCAAGGAGCTCTTCATAGAAAAGCAAAACACAAACTTTCACAACATTACAGAACATGAGGATGAGGCCTGCTGTTTTATAATTTGCCTGTTGTTTTGATATAAAAGTAAACACAGCAATTCAAAGAATTCATAAATACCCCTTCTCCTGTTTAGGGAGGCAGGATGCCTTAGTCAACGTCTGCACAAGAGGAAAGCTTTGCTCCATTTCTCATGCTGCATGGCCAGGGGCAGGCCTCAGTGACAAGTCTGTCGTATCGCCTGAGCCAGGGCACATGATAAAGACAGAAGAGTCGAGACTTCGGTGAAAGGCTTTCTTATTATTCAAAATCACAGCACATTAGAGCTGGAAGGGATCTGGCCCAATTTCCTTACTGTACCAACAAGAAAATTGAGATTTATATTTGAGAAGTGACTTGCCCAAGGTCACACAGTAAGCAAGCCATGATGAAAATAAAGTCTCCCAACTCTGACCTAATCACTTTTTCTCTACCTCGTAGGTACTGGGTATAAATATTGGTTTCTTGTTCTTTCAAGTAACAGGAAGAGAGAAAGGACATTGTCATTTATTATTGTTTGTTTGTATTTTTTATTACAAATACTTTAGAAGACAATAGCAGAGTGGCGATGTGTATTTTATTTCCCCAGAGCAAGATGTTCTCTTGGGTAAATGGGTTTTATGAAGAGATTTGTCCTGGGAACTTGGCAGCTGTTACTGTAAATATTTTAACAGTTTCCTGTAATTTGGCTGTGGGATTCAATTTTTATCCTCGCTGCCCCAGACCAGTGTCTGCAGGTTATGAGTGGTTTTCTGAGGGAGTGCCTGCAACAGGGGTATGGCTTTCTTCATTTAAAAAATGTTTGGGTAGACATTCAAAGGAAAACTTCCTCCTCTCCAGCAAGAAATCTGTTCTCAGCGTTTACAGCTTCCTAGCAGCTGCCGAGGTCAAGGCTTTCTGGAGCCGCCCATATCTGGGCGGGGTGGGAATATCAGGCCAAGACAGGCTGGCAGGAGAGCAGGACAACCCCATGAAGAGGGAGCTCCCTGCCAAGGTGACCAAGGCTCCATCGGGCCTGCACCACAGTTCAGCTTCTCCCTCCCCCGAATCCTGCTTCACCCTCGTAACATTCACAAGGGTCAGGCCCTAATAAACATATCACACCCCGACCTTCTGCGTCGGCTTCCACTCAACCCAACCTGACCACGTGTCCACTTTGTTCCTCAGGCGGACGCCCACCCACAAGCTTGCGCTGAGTCTAGGGCATACAGAGAGTGCTGTCAGAAATGAGCTATGTCCTGGAGGAATAGGGGAATTCAAGAGATCAGCCGATCCAAAACTGCAGGCTGCTCATGGCAGATCCAAAAGTCAGCAGTGGGGCCGAGTGAGGACGGCCCTGCCTGGAAAGCCCCGTGACAGCTTCTCAGGGCACAGCTCCCCACCAGTGCTGGGCACTTTACACATGTCCTTCCTCTAAAACGTCACAACCACCCTTGGCTCTGGGATAGATCTCTTCTCTCCACTTTGTAGTTTTGGAAACTACAAAAGAGAAGCTAAGTAAGTGGTCCAAGGTCACCAATCTGATCACAGATGCCTGGCACCCTTTTAGTGATAGAGTTTGTCACTCCATACAGAGAAGGTAGGTCTGAAGCCCCCCCAAGCAACTCTGGGAGAAGCTTCAGAGGGAGCAGTGACTGTGAGTCTGGACCCCACGTGCTCATCCATGACTGACCATGTGCTTGGCTGGGCAGCACTGCGGGGTGGGGTCTCGCCTCTGCTGATGGGTATGCCTCTCTCTGAAGTGTGTCAAGACTGTCACTGTCTGCCTGCAAAGGTTCCAGGCCCTGGCCCTGGTGACAAGCTCTCCAGAGAGGCGCCCCCAGCTTTCACCTATAGAAGCTTTACCTGCATTACTCCGGGTCTCTGCCTTCTGTTTGAGTATAAACCTCCAGCTTGCTATCCACGGCATTCAAAGAATTTTGCCTGGCCCTTTGACTGCTATTTCAATTTAAATTTTACTGTATAGCCGGGAGTGGTGGCTCACATCTATAATCCCAGCACTCTGGGAGGCCGAGATTGCCAGATTGCTTGAGCTTAGGAGTTCAAGACCAGCCTGAGCCAGAGCAAGATCCCATCTCTAAAAAATAGCCAGGCAGTGTGGTGGGTGCCTGTAGTCCCAGCTACTTGTGAGGCTGAGGCAAGGGAATCACTTGTGCCCAAAAGTTTGAGGTTGCTAAGAGCTATGATGCCACAGCACTCTACCCAGGGTGACAGAGTGAGATTCTGTCTCAAAAATAAATAAATAAATAAATAAATAAACATTATGTTGTAGTTTACTGGAGTTTTTTTTTTTTTTTACTAAGTAAACTTCTGAGTTGGCTTTATATATTTATCTGCTTCTTCAAAAAAAATTTAAGCTGCAAACAGTAAGAGCTAATCCAAGTCAGCCAGCTATAATAAGAGCCACGCTTCACACGGGGGAAGCCGAGCACTGACTCTATGTGGTTAGTCTGCACAGGCCTTTTCTGGATCCGTAAGAGGGACTCCAAGGTAAATCCCACACCCAGCTCAGGCTTCTGGGATTGGCAGAGACACGCTCATCATTGACCCTGGTAATTCAGGAAACTCGTAAACTAAATTTTTCTGTGAAAATGCACTGAAACTGCCCTTCATGATTGATCATGATTGTTTCTATGATTATCAACCAGTCATTGAGCACCCTGATGCCAGGCACACGTGATTCTCACCACCTGATAAGGGAGGAATTTTTATCACCGTATGTTCTGGCTACTGGTAGGATAATATTCCCCTTTTGGTAATGAATAAACTGGGGTTTGCAGGTTAAGTAACTTGCCACTTTATGAGCTTGTGACTTTAGGGACCTATATCAGATGCCACTGGGAGCCATGCCCCACCCTCCCAAGATGGACTGATGGAGGAAGCAAATGTTGCCCTTCACAAGAAGTCGTTCTGGTAGTTATGCCTCAGTCAGATGAACTAGGCCTTGATGTCCAACCCAGCAGTGTTAATAAACCATAACTCGTAACTAGGTTTATTTAGAAGCCTGTCCTCAGTGATTCTAGTTTTAAATGATTCTAGTTTTCTCCAAAGCCTCCTAAGTGGATTCTCCCTTCCTTGGTAAGGCAGATCATTTAACAACATCTTAGGGAGACCCTGAAATTCCTTAAACAGCTGTTGTTTTTAATAATTGTCCAATCTAACCTGCCAATCTCATATCAGAGTCAAAGGTTTTGCCTACCTCACCACTGTTTAGTTCATGATATGAGACTTAAATGGAGCAGAAAAAATGCATTCATTAGAGCATCCTCCTCCTTCACTTGAAGGGCAGCGGCTGGCCTCTGGGTCCCCTCTCCACTGGGTCTCTTCCTGTTCGGGGGAAACACAGAACGGTCTCTGATTCAAACGGCATGGTGGCTGCCGCTGGCGGGCCACAGATGAGCAACCTGGAGAAAACGTCCCACTCCCTGCTCTCCCGGGAGGCTCCTTTGTGGATTCTGCAGCCGACTGTGCAAGTGTCCTCACCATGCAGTTCCTGGACGTGAGCCTGGCTGTGGTCTGACCTTTGCTGGTCCTGCCCTGTGCGCTGCTATGGGGATGCCCTTTTGGGTGGGGTATCAAGAAGGCACCTTAAGGCCTTATCTTTTGGTATCCATGTGACCAATAAAAAGTGTATGCCTCTTCCTGGCCATGCCAAATGTTGAGAATGTTGGCTGTTCTCCCTCTGCCTCCTCTCTACCCTACTATTTCAACTAGTTCTCTCTTCCCCTACAGAGATAACCACAAACCTTTGCCAAATCTAACATCTTTCCTGGAGTGGTGGTTTCCTGTTCTAGCAGGCACTCCCAAGTCTACAAAAGTGCTCCCCAAGTCCCTCAGTTCACCTTCCTTCTGCTTGGTGTCTACATGGCTGCACTCCCCAGCTTGCCACTCTGTTGTGCCTGCAAAGCTCCCTCTTAATAAGCTAGAACTGGGGGGGGGGGCGGGGTTCAGCTTGGGAAATGACCAGCAGTAGCAAGGCCTCTGCCTCTTAACCTGGAGTGCAGTGAGAGGCACCCATTACGGGGGTGCTAGTATAGGGGGTGCTTAACCTCTCTGCCCCAGTGCCAGCCAACGGGGTGCCACGTAGCATCCCCTCACAAGCAGGACCATGATCCCAGGTTTTACGAGGCAAAATGTCACCTTTTCAATGACTCTTAAGAGTTCTCTGGACTATATGATAAGAACTAAAAATCTCTAAGATGTGACAAGATAAAAAAATCAAATAGAGGATTATCTAACCTGATAATCTTCCTTGGAGAGTTTTCAACTGTTTACAGAGCCTGAGATCCTAGAGAGTGGCTCACCCTTAGCAACACTGGAGCCCTTTGGGAAATATGACCCCTAAGGGCTAGGAGTAGTGACTCACACCTGTAATCCAGCACTTCAGGAGGCGAGGTGGGGAGGATTGCTCAAGCCCAGGAGTTCAAGACCAGCCTGAACAATACAGTAAACTGCTGTCTCTACAAAAAATTGTTTAATTATCTAGGCAAGTGAGCATATGACTGTCGTACTAGCTACCTGGGAGGTTACGGGAAGAGAATCACTTGCACCCAGGAGTTCAAGGTTACAATAAGCCATGATCCTGCCACCACACTCCAGCCTGGGAGACAGAGCAAGGCCCTGTCTCTAAAAGAAAAAAAAAAGAATATGACCACTTAGAAATGGTCATAGGCAGGGAGGTTTATCTAACCAGTCTTCAGTAACCTTGGAGAGACTTTCCTGAGTTAGCTGCTGTGCTCAATGAGAACGTGTTTCTTCCAATACCAGTACAAACCCCTCCTCAATTAAAAAAAAAAAATTGATATGACTTAATGTCTATGTTTGTTGCCCTTGTTGAGGGATTCATAGGCTTTTAAGATGTTCCAGCCAGATTGCCTTTTAAAATTTATATTTTCTTTGATCCCATCAGCTAGCATTATAATCTCAGGTTCCCCTGGAATTCTTTCCTGGGCTGTGCCCAACCGGCGCACCTCTGCCAGGGTGGACACGGCCTCAGCCTGGCCCTGAACTGGCCTCAGCACAGACTTACAGCTTTCATTATTATGTCACTGGCTTTTGAGTTCAAGACAAAAAAGATTCATGGGTCCACTGTGTGTTCTTGATATGATATTTCTTCACCTTCTCCATTCTAATTTCTCAAGAATCCGCAGGAAACAGAACTGGTTCTTGAGAATTAAAATTCAAGTCCCATGAAGTGCTGGAGAACTGAAGAACAACAGATAAGACTAGGTGTAGGCAAAGCTAAAGCTCTTTAAAAGATTTTTAAAACCCGTACTCTACAGAGCCCTGGGATTCCTCAGCAGTGTCACAGGGACCTCCACCGTGATGGGAAAGTCAGACATGAGGCCCTCCCCACTCCCTCTCTCCCACTCACACATCAGCCACCAAAGTGGATCTGATTTCAGCTACTTTAGGGCTTCCATCTAAGGCTTTGTATGAAAAAATGGTTTTGCTGCCAAAAATGAGGATTTGCTATATGAATTTCTTTTGATGAACTGAACATCCCCTGGACTTATCAAATAAGAATAAAAGCTGCCTTAAGGAGCAACTGAACTTATTTTACAAATTACTATCATAAAAAAGCAGTGTGTTTGTACCCACACCAAATGCAAGTGTTATGTTTGAGGCTTAGACTTCAGTATTCAGCTACAAGGAATAAGCAATTTCCTTCAGCTCGCACCAGGCCACAGAAATGCCCTCACAGAACTATAATTTAATATTATGCCTTGGCCTTTATCAGGGGTCGATATGAGAAACTACAATATGACAAAATTTCACCTTATTTGTGAAATTGCTATCAAAGATATTGTCCACATCTCTTTTATAAAGATCCACACAATTACTTCCATTACAGCTGAGAGACAGAAAAAAACTCCTGTTTCCTTTTCTTAAGACACCAAAGAACTCGTGATTCTCTGGGTTTGCCTTCAGCTTCCAGCAAATCAAGAGTTCACTTTAGCATTCAGAGCAGGAGGCAGAGGGACCCAGCCTCAGACGCTGTGTTTCCACTTGTCACTCCGTGCTCCTTTGATCCTGCCAACATCAATTGAGTAATAGGTGCTAAGCACAGTGACAGGTACCAAGGAAATAAAGGTTATTAAAACATGATGCTGTTTCTTTTTTTTAATTATTGAAACAAATGACAAATTTTATTACATGAGTTAATTTTTATATCTAAGCACAAGGATAATGAAATATATTTTCCATGCAAAATATTATATACATGAAATAACATACAGTGGTAACAATGCAGACTCTGTGATGGAAATATACATGCAGGAAGTGTATTTATTGGGCAGTGCTGTCTAGACCAGGGAGAGGGGAAGAATGAAACAGGATAGACAGAGCAAGAAGCTGAACTCTATCCAAGTCCCAACAAATGTCTCAGCTGATCCCTCGAGGAACCTCTGAAGTCGGCAAAGCCTCTCAAAGATGTCTGAATTGAGGCCATGGCCAGTCTTTGGATATCTGCTGCCCCACAAACATGAATCTTGAATGAGACAACTCTCTCTAGCCAGGGGCAGTTTCCAGAGAAGAACTCAGCAGAGAGCAGCCACCTACCAATAGTCCCATCGCTGAGGGAAGGGACAACGCTCAAAAGGGTTGTGAGATCTGTGACTACGGGTGATCAAAAAAAAACAATATGTATTTCATAATTTATAGCAAAGTTCTGCCTCAATCCCAGATACAAGTAAACTTGAAATTATGAATAGGTAAAATTCTAGTAAGAAAACAAAGAAACCACATGAAATGCCAGCTACTGGAATTATGGAAACTTTTGATGGTAAGAGAGAAAAAACAAACCCACAGCTTGCCAATCCATTCTTGGGTTGGGGGGCATTTTGGCTGTTTCCACATTTTGGCAATTGTAAATTGAGCTGTGATAAACAGTCTAGTACAAGTGTCCTTTAATAAAAGGACTTTTTTCCTTCTGGGTAGATTCCCAGTAATGGGATTGCAGGATCAAACAGGAGATCTAGCTTGAGTGCTTTGAGGTTTCTCCATACTTCCTTCCAAAAAGGTTGTATTAGTTTGCAGTCCCACCAGCAGTGTAAAAGTGTTCCCTTCTCTTCACATCCATGCCAGCATCTGCAGTTTTGAGATTTTGTGATATGGGCCATTCTCGCTTGGTTAGATGATATCTCAGGATGGTTTTAATTTGCATTTCTCTAATAATTAGGGATGATGAGCATTTTTTCATATGTTTGTTAGCCATTTGTTTGTCTTCTTTAGAGAAGGTTCTATTCATGTCTCTTGCCCTTTGATATATGGGATTTTTGGCTTTTTTCTTGTGGATTAATTTGAGTTCTCTATAGATCCTAGTCATTAAGCTTTTGTCTGATTCAAAATATGCAAATATCCTTTCCTATTGTGTAGGTTGTCTATTTGCTTTGGTTGTTGTCTCCTTGGCTGTACAGAAGCTTTTCAGTTTAATGAAGTCCCATTTGTTTATTTTTGTTGTTGTTGCAATTGCCATGGCAGTCTTCTTCATGAAGTCTTTCCCCAGGCCAATATCTTCCAGTGTTTTTCCTACACTTTCTTTGAGGATTTTTATCATTTCATGCCTTAAATGTAAGTCCTTTATCCATCTTGAATCAATTTTTGTGAGTGGAGAAAGGTGCAGATCCAGTTTCAGTCTTTTATATGTGGATATCCAGTTCTCCCAGCACCATTTATTCAATAGGGATTCTTTCCTCCAGTGTGTGTTCTTGTTTGGTTTATCAAAGATTAAGTAGTTGTAAGATATTAATTTCATTTCCTGGCTTCCTATTCGATTCCAAACGTCTATGTCTCTATTTTTGTGCCAGTACCATGCTGTCTTGACACTACGGCCTTGTAGTACAGCCTAAAATCTGGTATGCTGATGCCCCCAACTTTATTTTTATTACTTGGAACTGCCTTAGCTATACGCAGTTTTTTTCTGGTTCCATACAAAACACAGAATCATTTTTTCCAAGTCTTGAAAATACAATGTTGGTATTTTAATAGGGATGGCTTTGTTTTTATTACTAAGAACTTCCTTAGGTACATGGGTTTTAGCCGGGGCTGGGTTTGAACCCTTCACCTCCAGCACGTGGGGCTGGTGCCCTACTCCTTTGAGGCACAGGCCCTGCCCAGCTACATGGGGTTTTTTCTGGTTCCATACAAAATGCAGAATCATTTTAAGTCTTGAAAATACGATGTTGGTATTTTAATAGGGATGGTGTTGAATCTGTAGATTGCTTTGGGAAGTACAGACATTTTAACAATGCTGATTCTTCCCAGCCATGAGCATGGTATGTTCTTCCATTTGTTAAAGTCCTCTGCTATTTCTTTTCTTAGAGTTTTATAATTTTCTTTATATAGGTCCTTCACCTCTTTTGTTAGGTATGTTCCTAGGTATTTCATTTTCTTTGGGGCTATGGTGAAGGGAGTTGTGTCCTTAATTAGTCCCTCATCTTGGCTGTATATTGACGACTGTATATTGGCTATTTGGCTGTATATTGGCTACTGACTTGTGGACACTGATTTTATATCCTGAGACATGACTGTATTTTTGGATGACTTCCAGGAGTCCTGAGGTTGAGTCTTTGGGGTTCCACTATGTAGAATAATAATGGTGACAGAGAATAACCTTGTCTGGTTCCAGTTCTAAGTGGAAAAGCTTTCAGTTTAACTCCATTCAGTAAGATATTAGCTGTGGGTTTGTCATAGATAGCTTCAATCAATTTCAGAAATGTGCCACCTATGCCTATACTCTTCAGTGTTCTAATTAGAAAAGGATGCTGGATTTTATTGAATGCTTTTTCTGCATCTATTGAGAGGATCATATGGTCTTTGTTTTTGCTTCTGTCAATACGGTGGATAACGTTTATGGACTTGCGTATGTTAAACCAGCCTCGTGTCCCTGGGATGCAACCTACTTAATCATGATGTGTGACTTTTTTGATGATAAGCTGTGATCTATTGGCTAGGATTTTGTTGAGAATTCTTGCATCTACATTCATTAGTGAAATTGGTCTGAAGTTTTCCTTTTTAGTTAAGTCTTTTCCTGGTTTTGGTATCAGGGTGACGTTTGCTTCGTAAAACATGTTGAGGAAGATTCCTTCCTCCTCAATATTTTGGAATAAACATGATGCTGTTTCTAAAACAGATCTTGGTTGAATGGCTCTTGTCCTTTATTTTATTTTCATGATTTTTTCTGTACATGCACCTTTATTTGTAGCCTGTCTCGTATCTAAGTGGATACAGTATCATAGATAAATAAATAAAATAAGTTAGCATGTCCTGGAAAGACAGGGCATTGGATTAAATTTGTATAGAGGGGTGGATAACCAACATTACCTGCTTCTCCCTCAGCCTCCCAAATCATCATGTCCTAACCCATCCTACAATCGTCAGATTAATTTCCTAACAAGTCTATTTTGATCATGTCACTCATCTTCCCATCAAAAACATTAACTGCCACTACCACACACAGCGACCTCAAAATAGAGTCACAAGCAGGAGCACATTAGATGTATTATTGGCGCCAAGAACACGGAACTGGCCTAAATGCCTTGCTCCCACCCACCTACCCCCAATGTGTGCTTATCAGTGGACAGGGTCAGGTAACACATTCCTGTATGGAAATAGGCATGTTCAAGTGTGCTGAAGTCTGTCATTTGAAAAAAAGGAGAAAGGCACGACCACATTAGGTCTGTGTGTAGTTTTACCTAAAACACTGATTTATTTTTTAGCCTTTTGAGATCTCATGTAGCTGCCATGGAAGTTAGCCGCTTAATTTCACAGGTTTGCTCACATTCACGTCACCACCATTACCTTCCCTTAGGCAAGAAAGGTATTCCTTGTTGTTGTTGTTGCAGTTTTTGGCCGGGGCCAGGTTTGAACACACCACCTCTGGTATAGGGGGCCAGCTCCCTACTCCTCGAGCCACAGGCACCACCCTAGAAAGGTATTCACTTTGGCCAAATGCAACAATGGGAGCCAACCCAGATTATCGTCAGCTGGCCAGTAAGCACCTACCTTGCTGGCTCCTCCTGGAGCACCAAACCCCTGCTGAAAGCTGCCCACGGCACCTGCCCACTGCCCACAGCCACATTCCCCTTGCAGTTTAGTCCTTTGTAGAAAGTCCTTCTCCATGGAGAAAGATAGTGTTCCTATGCATCACTTGCAGAGAAGCCTAAAGTTGAAGTTCCATTTCTGTGTTCCCTACAGAAAGGGAAATCTTCTCTACTTTAATTGTCCACATGACAATATATATGGTCCATTTGCGAGAGCTGATGTTTGTATAGTTATTTAGTGACACACAGAAAAGGCTTGATACTTCACAATAAGACTTTAGTACCAATTTAGCAACACAGATATATAGTGGCACGGAGAAGAAAATCCTTCAGCCAGTTTACTCGGATTTCAACTGTATTTTTTCCACTTTTCTAGCCAGAAAAGTGTTGGCAACCTAGTATCTTCTCCTCCAGATTTGTGTATCTTGTACTTAGAATCGAAATCTCTACTTCTACATACACTTTTGCCCAACGGAGCTTCCATATCACGCCTTAGAATAGACTCTATTATTTAGAGAAGTTTATTTATGGGGTTAGGAATACTAACAAGACTCAAGAAATAAATTCTTCAGTTCTGTTCCATTTACTTATCAGACACAGTTACCCAGTGAACTAGCGAAACAAAGTAATACTAGCCTTTAGATGTTTATGGTTCTAGGGAGGAATAGGAAACACAATATAAGGCTGTAGTGTAAAAATATTTTCAATAAAGCAGACATTTCTGATTTAGTGCACTCCTCTTGAACAGTAGGACTACCTGTAAAAAGCAGAATGCTGTTGCTTTGGAAATGGGAGAGCATTGTTATACCACCACCGTCAACTGTGCTGGGGAGAGCAAAGACGATGCTGGAACGTTTTTCTTGCCACACTCATTAGGGAGCATTCTGTAATCACAGTCATATTCTCAGATATCATTTTGTATGTGCAGTGAACAATGTAAAGAAAGAAACAAAATTAATATAATTTCCTGCAAACTACTGGGAGTTTGTAGTTTGGAGGAAAGGAACTGATGTTGGTTCCTTCCTCAGATAAAGCAGTTTAGGAGTAAGAAGACCCCCAAGAAGATAAGGTACCCTGATGCTCCCCAAACTCAGGAATTCACTCTTGATCTAGACAATAACATGAACATGTGATGACTCACTCACTGTTTAGAGATTTTATTATTCATGGACTGATTGCCTGTGGTCTGAAGGGGTCCTAAATTCTTTGGAGACTTGGAACCCAAAATCGCTTAATCTGGTTTCAAGGATGGACAAGCATGTTTTGACAACGTTCTCCTTGCACGATTCATCTCCTGCTTTAAGATCTGTGTTATGCTTTTCTGACATTGACTCACTCTTCCATCGGAGTGAGGTAGAGAGCTCTGATGGGGCAGTGAATAATTTTAGCCTAGCTGTACACAGCTGCAGCCACTTGCATGAGTAATTGCATTCGCTCAAATCAACCAGCATAATTGTGGCTCTAAAGACATCGATTTAAAAGCCATTGAAGTGTCAAATTATATTACAATAGAGCCAGTTCTCTAGAAAATATTCATGTTTCAATTTTAACCAATCTCCAAGAATGTGTTGAACTCTTGCTATTAGGCAAAAAATGCCAAAGTATTGTGATGTGTTGACATCTCCCATGACAGAGGGGGATGCGGTAGCCACACAGGTCTGGATTCTAAGTTTCCATAATGTAGAGAGTCTACACACACTGATAACACAGCACCACCACCTTGCCCAGCTCTTGGCATGAAAGAGACACTCAATAACTTTTTTAAATGAATGAATACTACCTCTAAGTTCCACAACTGGAACTAGAAGTCTATGATGTGAAGGTAGAAGGGCTAGGGATGATCCTTCTGAGACGTGGCTTTTGGTAGCTGTCCAGAGCAAGGTGGTGACTGCAGCAGGACCAGTTTCATCTGCTGCCTTTGGCACGTGTTTGGTCCACTGACCCCTGACTTATCACACCCCATTATTGTGTTAGGTGATCTGGGAAATAGAGAAGAAGAACATTACTTCTTGCTCCAGAGAAATGGTTCAATCTAATTAGATAAGATTTCTAAGAAGAGCATAACAGGAAATACACAATCAAAACACACTGTGATTCATATAAACCAGTGTAGCACAGTGAAAAGGAGCATGGGTGACAGCGTGCCCATGCTTGACTTGTGGTCAAGTCCCAAAGACTGCCGCTTATATACCATGGGCTTTAAACCACTGGCTCTCCAACATGAGATATAAACACAACTGTGTGTACTCTGTGTGTGTGTGTGTGTTTACATACCAGGGTCTCGCTCTGCTGCCCAGGCTGGCGTACAGTGGCTGTTCACATGTGTGAACTTGAACTCCTAAGCTCAAGTGATCCTCCTGCCTTAGTCTCCTGGGACTACAGGCAGATGCTACTGAACCTAGCTAAATAATGTATTTATATTAGCATACTGATAAACATACTGATAAACATATTACATACTGATAAACAAATGTTGACAGTTATTTTCATACAACGAAAGTCCAGCAGTAAGGAGTTATTGGAGTGAGCGTGGTAATTCAAGATTGCCAAGGCTATAGACACTGGAGTTCTCCTGACCTCTCCCTCTCATCCCATGAAATCTGAGCCAGCTAACCACTGTGCCTGTGGTAAAGGAAGGCCTGTGAGCAGAGGAGGAGGATGGGGCAGAGGGCTCACCACGGAAGATGTCCACGTGTGGCTCCCCAGATAGAACTGTGGCACATGCCACCCTTGGTAGCAAGGGACATGTTCTGACACCTGAACACATTTCCAGTCCTGTCAAAATTAGGCTTATATTAGTATAGGAGGGAAGAAAGAAAAGGAACAGGAGGCTAGCAGTGTCTGTGTCAATATCATTTACAGAGTTGGTGCGGAGAACTAAGTGACAATATATTTGAAAGTATTTTGTTAACCATAAAACTAACGAACTTGTTTTTTGTTGCATGCACGAAATGTCATACAATTTTCATGTACATACAATGTCATGGAAAAAGACATGTAAGTCTTTAAGACATGTAAGACATGTAAGTAAAATATAATTTTTCTACCATATAGATATATATTATACATATGTATACATTATGTATTAGACATTATGTCTAGGTAATATATAAATTTAATTTAAGTTATAAATTTATATATATTACCTAATATATAAGTAGATGGTCACACACCTACACACACACACACACACATCCCTAAAGCAAACAGGAGGAGTGAATTTCTTTTTCCTGTGTAGTTTGAACAACATAAATTAAAAACACATGTGATTCAGGTATGTTCTATAATATTAAGACAAAGTATAAAAGGTTTTTTCTTTTTTACTTTTTGCTTTATTTGAGTACATTATTATCTTTGATGACTTATTTTTTGTCTAAAAATGGGGTATATATGGCCTTAGGCCTCATTTGTATGAGATAAAAGTAACTTGTAATTATGCAGGTTGTGAATTAGAATCTCTCAAAGCTCAATGTTCTTCTTCAAAAAAAGAAAAGACAACTATAAAAATATGTGAGCATGTCTTGGTGCCCGTAGCTCAGTGGTTAGGGCGCTGGCCACATTCGCTGGGGCTGGTGGGTTCGAGCCCAGCCCAGGCCAGCTAAACAACAAGGACGACAACAACAACAACAACAACAACAAAAATAGCCAGTTGTTGTGGCGGGCGCCTGTAGTCCCAGCCACTTGGGAGGCTGAGGCAAGAGAATCATTTAAGCCCAAGAGTCTGAGGTTACTGTGAGCTGTGACACCATGACACTCTACCCAGGGCGACACAGCAAGACTCTGTCTCAAAAATATATATATTTTTTTGAGCACAAAACTTTTAAAACTGAACTTCAATATCCAAGAACATATAACAGACTTATTGTATTTTTTCTTTCAAGAAATCTCTGAATTTTTTTCATGTAACAGAAAGTGGTTTAGGGAAAGGATGATTTTTTTAATTTTAAAAAAAAGTCAATTTAGGAAAGAAGACACTAGGAGAATATTCTGCCTTGGTGACCATATAATTATAGTGCCCTAAAAAGAAAAAGTTGGCACAGAAATCTAATTTTTGTTGAATATCAGAACATAAATGAACATTAAAATGCAATCTGAACATGTAGGGTATTACAGGGTCAGTTACATGAAGCAGCAGATTCTTTGGAGAGCATCTGGAAACACCTGTGTTTACAGTCACTGGCTGACAAGACCCCTGCAGCCAAGTCTGCCCTCTCCTGTCACCCCTCTGCCTCATCGAGTCACCAGTTCATCCCACCTCAGGACTCCTGGACTTGCCGCCCCCTCTCAGTTTCCACGTGGCTGTCACCTCATCAGAGAGCACATCTACAACCACTCTGACTAAAACAGCTGGCATCCCCCTCAGCCTTCCTTACCCTAAAAGAGTCCTTCACCATCCCCCTGCTTTTACAGCAGAATTCACCTTTACCTAACATACCTTACTCGGTTTGTCCATCTTATGCCTTCCCACTAATATAGAATGTAAGAAGCTGGGCACTGTCTATCCTGTGCACGGTTCTACAGCCAGAGCAGGGCTCATCACAAAGGGCTCCAGTGAGCACTTGGGTGAAAATTGTGTGTGTGTGTGCACGTGAGTGTGCGTGTGTGACACATATAAATACTACAATAGGGAATGTCTCAATCTCAGATGGCTCTGATGGTCATAGGCTAAATCATGTTCTCTATAAACTTCTCTGAAAAAAGTCAATGCGTTCATGGTTTATCCCAAATAAATTCTTTAAACCATAGTCAGCATTTCTACTGCTGATATACTCCAAAGAGATAGAGCCTAGCAGTAGTAGATCTCAGTAAGTATTTGTTGACTTGCATTAATTCAAATTTTATTTAGATTCAATATTTACATGTGACAAAGTAACGAGAAATGCTCGAAAAGGACTAGGCTGTGGCACACAGGTGTAGGGATCTCAAATCACAAATGTAATTCTTCCCCAGGTAATATTTCATTAAACGTATTATTGGTACCAGTCTACAGAGGGGGAGAGTTAAAATACCTCAAGAAAACAGCATAGAGCTGCCCCAGACCATCTCCTGGTGAGTTCTTCAGAGTTTGTTAGCATAGAAATAGATATTGTTCCAGACTCTGTCCACTCTCAGTGGAAATGTGTACAGTGAGTCTTTTCAGACCCACAAGCTGAATCTTTTAGACTAAGAACTCCTAACTTGCTAGGTCGCCCCAAATCTGTGCCTTACATCTTAGCCTTACTTGGGTCTCTGCTCTGTTCTCACTCAGTTCTTCCTGCCCAACCCACTTAGTATGACATAGTTGTAAAAATACAACTGGCCTTACTGTAGACAAGTTTCTTTTTTCTTTCTCAGATTAATATAAGGGTACGTATGATTAAATTACATTGTTTGTGTCAATTAGGTAAAGTCCAAATTGTAGTTGAGCCCCTCATCCAGGGGGAGCTGTAAACCCCTACACTGTGCCCTTAGGTGAGAACTCCCCAAACTCTTCCCCACTCTTCCCCCTCACTCTCCCCCTTCACGAATTTAATTGTGTTTTTCCCTCGTGTGGCCTGAAGTTATTCCTCCACTCAGTTCATATTAGTATTGAGTACATAGGATGCTTGCTTTTCCATTCTGGTGATACTTCGGAGGATGTTCTCCAAACCCATCCAGGTCAATACAAACGCTGTAAAGCCCCAGCTTTCTGTATGGATGAAGAGTACTCCGTGGGATACGTACACCACAGTTTACATCTATTTGTGAGTTGAGGGGCACTTGCGCTGTTTCCACATCTCCGTAGTCACGTAATTCCAAAGCTGCGGACGTCGGCACAGATGTGGAGAGAGGGGAACATTTATCTACTGTTGGTAGGACTGCAAATATAGCCTCTCTGGAAAGAAGTATAGAGAATCCTCAAAGAGCTAAAAGTAGACCTCCCATTTAATCCTTTAATCCATTACTAGGTATCTACCCATAAGAAAAAATAACATTGTACCATAAAGACATTTGCACTAGGGTGGCACCTGTGGCTCAAAGGAGTAGGGCACTGGCCCCGCATACCGGAGGTGGCAGGTTCAAACCTGGCCCCAGCCAAAAACATAAAAAAAAAGACATTTGCACTAGAATGTTGATCACATTTTTAAAGTAAATGCCATTCTTCCTTCTCTGGTTTCCAAGACAGGATTAGAAAAATAAGGTATCTACTTAAACAGAATGTTAATCTACCAAATTGTTTCCATCACTTAAAAAAGGTTCATGTACTTACAAAGCCTAAAGACCCAGCACAGTGACACAGAAGAGGCATCAAAAGATAAGGCATTCAATTCCTTCTCCAACTCATTTGAAGCAAGAAAAGGGGGAAAGAAATGTTCATCTTTACTTGAAATACTCCAGTTTAGAAGGAACAGGTAGTAACTTTTCCTATCATACAAGCATGACAACCAAATTCATAAGTCAATGTGGAGCTCTAAAAAAATCACTACGCTTCAGGCTATCAAAAGACTCATCGCAGAAGGGACATAATTTTGTCTGTTGTCCTGTTCCGCAGCATAATCTGGCACTGAAGAACTCCTCTGTCTCCATAAATGTGTTAATGCGGCTGAGAGACGTTTTTTTAAATAATTAAGTTCTTTCCTTAAGGTATTGCCACACAAGGTGTTGTAGTCAATCATTTTCAAAATAGTGGGTGCATGAGAGAATAAAACAAAAGTAAAAAACTAACGGAAGGCGTCTAATAATTCCGGAGAAACAATCTTCATTGAAATGGCCATTAATAAAAATAGTTGTGCTATCATTACGAGCAGTACTGCCACCATAAAGTGAGTAGACTGTGGTGAATTACTGAGCACCATAAAATTCTTAAGTGTCTTGTAGGATGCATTTCCCCCGTTTAGGAATTATAACTCAAGAAGAAATATTCTAAAAGGAACAGTGTGCGGGCGGCGCCTGTGGCTCAGCGGGTAGGGCGCCGGTCCCATATGCCGGAGGTGGCAGGTTCAAACTCAGCCCCGGCCAAAATAAAAAAAAAAAAAAAAAAAAAGAAAGGAACAGTGTGTTCCTTTGAGTGTCAGAACTTCAGGTTGTTTTAATGGAAAGCCACAATAAATATTTTTTATGGCAGAATCTGAATAACATGGATGCATTTTCCAATAAGTCCCAGCTTTTGAACTAAGCTCAGTGCAATCAAGATTAAGCAGGGAAGACTGTGTGGGAAGTTCTTAGACGCCCACGATAGGCCCGGTTCTGCACTCCTGCACTGCCCTGATAAGTTATGTCTTTGAGCTCCTCAGCTCACCTCTCTTCTACCCTTACCCAAGTCAATCAGCTCAAGAAATTCCTACCAAACATTCTGTGTGCCAGTGTTCGTATCATTTGAGAGCTCAGAGTGGTAAGGTAGCAAGTGTCAAGGATACATCTGAAGTCCTTTTTGACAAATGGCCTGGGAACCCAACCATGCAACGTGCCCATCCTCCACAGGATGCCCCTGCTGGACTCTCCTCGCTCCCTAACAGTTCTAAGATCCCAAAAGATGATCGGGTACAAGAAAAATCCAATGTGTCTGTCAATGTGCATCTAGACAGCTGATGCGAGAAGTTTCTACCGGGGTCCAACGTTAGCTCCAGAGGGAAGCCGTCCAGAATCCTTCAGGTACTTTCTCACTCCTTTGAGTTGGTGGAGCATTTTGTTCACACTTCAATAAAAGACCTTGGCCAGCTGCATTGTATTAACTTGGTTTCTCCTAATAAACGGTGGTCTTTCTATGTTCATCTTTGTACCCCAGCTTTTAGCACGGTAAGTCAGGCTAAGATATGGATAAATACTGCTAAACATGAAGTTAGAAAATAATAAGAAATTAGATTTTGCCTACCCTCCAGGGACCCAAGTCACTCAAAGGAGACAAGGCATGCACGTAACTTTAACACATGACAAAAAGTTACATGTCATAAGGGAAAAATACACTGACTGCCAATTTCTGGATTTTTCAATATGATTAACTGCAAGTGGGCTTGAGTATAAAGGTGGGTTTCCTATAGGCATGAACCTGACCAATTCCTGTTTCCCTTACTCACCTGACAGAGGAGTTGGAAATTAGTCGTTGCCCTTGAGCTGGTATTGTAAGGGCAAATGCACCTTAAAAATAAGAGGCTTGATTCTGCTTGATAAGGAAAGAGAATCCCCTCCAACATCCCTTTTCTTAGAGTATCTACTTAGCAAAACTTGTACAGCAGACGCTTGAATAACATCATCTTGTTCCATAGCCAGCCTCGTCACATCATCATCAAGAAAAAGAATCAACTCCCGGCCAAGGCACCGTCTGGAATTTGTACTGTCTTCCCATGTTTTCATGCGTTTTCTCCAGGCACTGTTTCCTCTCACACACCAAAGCTGTGCCCACTGGGTGCACTGGAGTGTCTGCGTGGTCCGGTGAGGGGCATGGGTGTGTGGGAGTGTGCCCTGGTGCCCCGTCCAGGGCAGGTTCCCACCGTTCACCGTGACTTGCCAGCACAAGCTTTAGCCACTCTAGACCCTGAAGTAGAGTAAGTGGATTGAAAAGTGAATGATGAATAAATCAAAATTACTGTAAAATAAAAACCTGTGATGTCTACAGGAGTGAGGTGGCACGGAAGGGCGCAGTGAGCAGGTCCCAACTGTCGACCGTTCAGTTATGAACTGCACTTGGGAGGGTGCTCCTTACAACTTTCACTTTGCAAACATTTATTCCTTGATTCAACCCACCACGACTACAACTGCTGTTACTCTCTGACTCACCAAACATTGGGTAGAAAACGCTCTATGTGTCTATATTAATCTTTCTTAAGTGCACAGATAGGTCACTCTTATTTCAGTGTTTAATATTAGAAATGTTTGGGTCTTTATTTAGAACTGTGGCAATGATTCCATGACCAGAAATATGTCAAGGAAATTTAACTCTCATTTATGTTAATTAGCCGTTGGTGAATCTGGTTTCCTGCTACATCCTTTCACTGGAAGCCACAGTTGTCACATTGACAAAGTTGAGTGAGAACTTACCTGTAATTCTAACTGTCTCTTGGAAATGCACATAAATCTTTTTAAAAGTGACATAAACCTCTTGCTAGTGTTAAGGGCTAGTCTTAAAAAGACATTCATGGGTGGCGCCTGTGGCTCAGTGAGTAGGGCGCCGGCCCCATATGCCGAGCGTGGCGGGTTCAAACCCAGCTCCGGCCAAACTGCAACTAAAAAATAGCCGGGCCTTGTGGCAGGCACCTGTAGTCCCAGCTGCTCGGGAGGCTGAGCCAAGAGAATCGTGTAAGCCCAAGAGTTAGAGGTTGCTGTGAGCTGTGACGCCACAGCACTCTATCCGAGGGCGGTACAGTGAGACTCTGTCTCTACAAAAAAAAAAAAAAAAAAAAAGATATTCATGTCAGACAAAATCTTTAATTCCCATTCCTGGGAACCATCTCCTAGAAATGTAAACTTTGAAGACGATAAAGGCCCCTGTGGCCCAGTTTTGTGGAAGGGCAGCAGCCTAACTTTAGCAGCATCTTGCTCTACGTTGGGAAGCCATCTCCTGTAAAGATATGCGAAGTTTATTTTTCCTTTAGCTAAATCCTATTAGCTAACATTGGTGGTCACTCCGACTACCAAGTACACTTAGGAGGAACCACGTGTAACACCTGGTGCTTCTCTAGAGCAACACACACGTGATGATCTGTGTCTACTGAACATGGTAAGAAATCCACCGAGATCCTCTCTCTCTGTGTCGTCTCTGAGCAGATTGCCCGTGACGCACACCACATTCTGGTTTCATGTTTGGTCAATAATAAAACTGTTTTCTTTCTCTTCTACCTTTATGAAGATTTTCTTGGGTTTTTTTTATTTTTTTATTTTATTTTGCACCAGAAGGGGATTTGGTTTTTAATTATATTTCTCCAACAGTCCCCTAGGTGAGCTCTGGACACTGCGACGTCCTGTCCCCTGTAGACTTTCTCTTGTCCCAACACATTTGCTTTGTCCATTTGACTAAGATTTCCCTCTTGATTTCTGATGTCACACAATAAAATCTTACAATTTGAAGGAAATGTAGATCAAAAAAAAGATCGACTAAGAGAATTCTGTGCCATATCTCTCTGTGGCATTTCCCCTTATCTAAGAAAACAAAAGTTCTGCTTTTGCGTGAGAACTTCCAGTTTATGAAAGAAATGCTAGTCGAGGTCTGAAGGATGGAGATGATTCTTCCTGGTCCTAAGTGAAGGAAGGTGACACTGCAAATAGAAGACTCTGTAATTCATGAACAAAGCATGAAGAGCAGAAATAAAGGATGTTTGGAAATGCTGAGTATTCTCATCACGTTAAAAAGTCAGGTGTGCACCGGAGTTTAGAAGACAGACCAGTAATGAAAGTTAGGACAATAGTACAAAGATCTGCATGTCAGAACAAAGAGTTTCTGCTAGAATACAAAATTCAGCTGTGCTTGTTCCTGAAGGGAGTAGCACACGAGTAAGCAAGGATCGCCCCCGAGAAATTTGAAGGTGTAGGTTCAGTGCTACAGACTCTTTACAAGCATGAGCCTCAATTCCAGACAGAATTGCAAGGATGAGCCTAATTCCAGACAGAATCTCTAAACACACAAAAAACACAAAAATCAACTTTTCATTGTTCTTGGGAGCTGGGGTTTTTTGCTATTGTTGTTGTTTAATCTGACCACAATGACCTGTTTTATCTCTGTACTGCTAACAGCAATCTGGGGCGTTGCCACTAAAATGGCCTGGCCGCATAGTATTCCATGGTATACAATGTATTCATGATCTGTGTGCATATGACTTAATAAAAAATAAATAAGTAAAACAGCATGGCTGCCTAAATAAACCTCTTCTTTGTTTCCACACTTTCCCTTTTAGGCCTGAAGCAACCATTGCTTGCACTTTTCTTGTCTCCCACAGTGGCTGAGACAAGTGGGTTTCGTTGACCTTCCTTCTCTTTTTCAGGGAGGTGTCTTACCTATTTAGAGATGATTTGTTGAAACCAAATGAGCAGTCGCAGAAATGTAAGTGCCGGCAGAATGTCCTCTTTCATTTGTAAAATCTGCATTCTAAGACAGATGCTTTTAGAGAAAGGCTGTTATTTAAATATGGCAAATACTCTGGTTTGTCTTCAAAGTAATGTAAATCCCTCATTGGTTCATCATAACTGCAAAGGAATTTGAAAAAGCTGGACAAAGTCACAGATGGCCATCAGCAATAACCATTTGTATTAACACGCTGTATTTCTTCTGATGGATTCGTTAAAAACATGAAGATTGGAAGGTCAGGAGAACTAAGAAAAGAAGTTGCATCTTAACTTTTTCTTGGGGATTTATTAAAAGGATGTTCACTTCAACAGATACTTCTATAATCATAGCTGAGCTATAATTTATTTTTGGAAAACAGAAAATGAAAACGCTATGAATAGTTTTATTTCAGGCAATCAAAGAAACTGAAATAAGAAATCTAGTATTTGATTTGTTTTCGCAAGTACGATTCAAAGAACATCTGGGCTTATGTTATGGATCATTCTGTACAGGGCTTTCCCTCAGAAGTTTCACTAAGAACTGAGTCCATTGATCTGCAATTTGGTAAACTTGAGGTTTTTGAAGGGCAGCCAAAGTTTCACTTAGTTTCTCAACAACTCTCCTCTCTTGAATCTGAGAACATCTATTTTGTTCAAGAATTGAAGATACTTATTATACTCAGGACATCATTGTGGTGGAACTTAAAGACATACTAAAACATTGACTTCTTTTTAAAAAAAATTCTGTCATTGAAATTCTTAATAAACATAATCTATCTTTAAAAGAACTATGCCTAAAATTACAAGTGCTCCTTCCTATGGATGTTCCCAAGTTTTAAATCTAGCCAAGGTCCAGGCCTTAGGCATTAACATTCATGTGATTATTTTTATATTTTTTATATAATTTAAGATAATTATTATAATTTTTTAAAATCCACCCAGCAATTAATCAAAGTAGAGGATTTTGCAGACATCATCTTGGTTATTTCAGAGTAGTTTCAATGATTAGTGCTTCTCATGCATTCTAGAATAATCACCAAATTTTAGACAGAAAGGATATTAAAGACCCCATAGGTGAAAGAAAAGGTACAAAGTAGTTAGTACCAAGTCTGGCACCAAGGGTCCCATAAACAACAGCTGGTGATTTAGCAATGCAAGCATGGTAGCAGGAGTTAGCCCTACCCTTTCCCCTTCCCCTTCCCCAACTTACAGATGAGGCCCAGAAAAATTAAATGATTTGCCCAAGGCTAGAAAACTAGTTAGAGGCAGAGCTGAAATTGGAATGCAGGTCCTTGAAGCATCTAATACTATTTCCCCAATTCCCTGGGTTATACTGAACTGTTGTGTCATATAAAATACCCATACAGAGAAGGGCTGGACCTCCACATCCACCTTCAGGAAGCAAGCCTGCTCAGTTCCATTCTGGATAACTTGCCACCTCAGACTCAGGCGGCCTCTCTCAGTCCCGTCTCCTCCCACCCTCTCTGCTCTGTTGAGCTGCACTGCCCACACTGACTGTCCTTCAGCCTGAGCGCAGCACGCTAAGCCAGCCCCACCTCTCTGACCACTCACTCCTTCCGAGCCTACTTTGTCCCCCCTTCCTTGTGTGCACAAAGCACAGGGTTTTCCAAACTCCAACCCTTGAATTCCTGTACTCATCCTTCAGAGATCACATATATTCCCAAATAATCTCCGGGTGCAGATAACTTCAAAGCATTTATCTTCAGCCCTAATGTTTCTTTAATCTAGCAACAATGTTCTGGTTTCCCACTGAATATCTAGGTGTTGCAATATTATCTCAAAGTTATTATAACACGTCCAGAATCAAATATCATCATATTTCCCTCAAAATAGCACAAAACCCTTACATTCAAGGGGTTACCATCTCTGTAATTTTTTCAGTCTTAGAGAGAGAGATACCATAGAAATACCTTTAAGCTTCCTCAGCCCCTCATAAGTAACGCAAATTCTATCAGATCCTTCCTTTCCTCTTCCTTTCCTTTTCCACTGTCATCACATTAGTTCTGTTTTTTACCACCAAGGCAAGAAATACTCCAAGAGCCTCTTAACTGATGGTTCTGCTCCTAGCCCTCACCATCCTGTAAACTCTCCAGTTAGGGGACCTAAGTTAGGGACCCAGAATTTAACTTTTAATATTTTGCCAGCTAGGAAGTCTCTCTGTCTTGCTGTCCGTGTTTCTGTCTCCAGATATGAACAAAATGATCTGGATTCTGACTTCTCAGGCTTTTTAGAGACTGGTGTCACGACTGCTCCCTGGCAAGGCTATGTGCTATCTCTCTTCAGCACACAACAATTTGTAATGTGGCAAGTGCCTGTACTACCGAGCTTTGCAGGGCTTACTGTCCCCTAAAATGCAGTTAGTAAAAATTTTGTGAGTGTGCGTTATAATGAGTGACACCACCTAGAGTGATAATACGTTAGACCCAGAAAAGTAGCATGAGAAACAGGCATTTTAAAATAAATAGCAGGCCTTTTTGAATAAATGCTTTTGTTAATATACTCTATTCATAACTGATAGTACCTGTGTAATAGAAAGGAGCCGGAGGTGTATAATAAAAACGAGCTTACAACATAAGCACCTAGCTGAGAAATAAGTTAGGCATCTGAGACAATTCGTATACATTATATGTCTTTCAAGGTCTCTACAAGCCCCATCACTGCCCTCTTGTTTATCTTCTTGTTCCAGTGATTTGTGGATGCCAAAAGAGAACACTGGGAAAAGTTTCCCTAGGGAAAGACTTACTAGTACTCTTGAAGCCTAAAACAATTGATGTCCCTTTTCAAAAGGTAGAAACAAAAGAAAACACATGTCAGAGTCCAGTGTTATCATCACAGTAAGTGAAAGTTAATACTTTAAAAATATAATACTTTTATAATTAAAAGTTAATACTTTTAAAAATTAAGTCAAGTGAATCTGATACTGAGTCACTAGCCTTGGGTGAGTACTTTAGACGATCTTTGAGAAAAGAAATCTCCCACCAGTATGGCTAGCTTCCAGATGCAGGTTCTTCTGAAATGTTGCCAAGGCATAAAAGAAATACTAGTTTTGAAACATATCCAACTTGTACATCAAGCCAGCCAGGATCACGAGATAGATCACTCTGCTTTACGTCCTTCCATTTCCATGTCTGCTTATTAACTCTGTGGAGTTACACATGTGTTCGTTACTTTTCGATAGGATTCACCAAAGATGGACCACACAAACCTACCTACCCCAACTACAATATGAGTTCTGCCAGGTAGCAGACCACCTTGGCTATTCATCTACTGAGAACATTTTGTAGCCACTAATACCATCTGTAACAACCTGGATGGACTTGGAGACCATTCTAAGTTGCAGGGAGAATGAGGACCCAAGAACCCATTCTTGGCAAGGGAAAACACCTCCAGAAAAGGGGAAAAACAGAGATATAAGCTGAGCAAGGCAGAATAAAAGCATTTTAGCTAGCTTACTCTTAAACTAGCAGTTAAATTACTTGTCTGAGCAGTTCCTGCTCTTACTGTAAGCCTAACCTGTAAGGGATACAGCTTGCAAACACCCCTGCTGGGTCCGTAAACAGGAACAATGGCCGTAACTGAGGTAGGTGCGAGACCTGGGGAGGAACATTAACCAGGCCATCCCTTGCCCAGTCAACCGTGAAAGCAAATACCTATTGTTGGGATTTGTATAATGACCATGGCAGAGATCAAGGGAACAGCCCGAATCCTGAAATACGGGCAGGAGGGCTTGTACCCTAATCATGGAGGAAAAAGTCTCCAGGTGGAGATAAGGGAAAAATTCCTCCTTTCCACCAATTCTTCAGAGGAGCCTGACACCACTGCATCTGCTCCATACAGAAACTAGAGGGGTCTAACCTCCCCCAAGGAATCTGTGTGTATGACCACAGACGGGAGGCTGCCCACACACAAGGCTCAGGTTCTGCATTTCTCAAGGCTGCCCAGACCCTTAATGATTATAGATAGAACAAGAACATGCTTACTCAGAGAAACTACTGACATTTTTATTCCCTTCCTCAGCTTACCCTCTCGGCAAATGAGAAAATAGCCTTCGAGAAAAGCTGGATGGAATGAACACTCAGGGCCACTCTCTGAAGCCCCACAAGGGGTCCCCTGTGTTCCCACCCTTGAAAACTCTATTCTGCAAGTTCTGTCTTTTATTTCTCACCACTTTTTATTTTTCTTCAGTCAATAGCCACCAGTTCCATAGGTCTTAGAGGACCCTGCCTGCATAAGTGAAGTACCACAAGAATGGAAAAAAGAACACCACACATACTCACTATTAACTGGAACTAATCCATCAATACCCATGAGCACATTTGATAGTAAAACTCAATGGAAAGCGAGCAGGTGGGAGGGACAGGATGGGAGGGGCTAACAGGTGCAGTGCACACTCTGCAGGTGAGGGGCACACTTATAATTTAACTCAAACTGTACAAAAGCAATTCATGCACCCAAAACATTTATACCCCCATAATATCCTGAAATTTTTTTAAATTAAAATAAATAAAAATAAAATTGTTTATTCTTAGTTTTATTTTTTACTCTGCTGTAGCATTTCTTGATTGATCCGTATTTTAGCATAACAGCTTGTAATCTAGCATCATTATACTATTCACTTTGTTATGACCCACCACATTTAAGGGGTCACATAGGCTCCCTAATTAAACATCATAGCACCACTGTTTTATTTTAGTATAATCACCATTATTATTATTGTTCATTATCAATAATCATTCCTCTACTAATAGGTAATTAACTCATGCTGAATTTGAAGAGAAAAGAAAAAGTAAGCAAATCGTCCATACACCATTTTTTAGCTCTGCTGGGCTAAAATCTTGCATTACAAAACAATCTCAGATTCTACAATATAGGTTCTGTACTTTGACAGTACTGAGAGAAAATGACAACTGGGAACAAAGTTGTAGCAACAAGAAAACTTTTCCCGACACCCCATTCCCTTTGGTAATTGCTATGGTCTGAACATGTCCCTTAAAATTTTTATGTTGGCGTCTTGGCCCCTCAGATGACGATGTTGGAGGTGGAGCATTTAACAGGTGAGTAGGTCATGAGGGCAGAGCCCTCACAATGGTACTAGTGTCCATACAAAAGAGGCCCCGGGAGCTTGCTTGCCCTTCCCACAACGCGAGGACACAGTGAGAAGGGCCTGTCGGGAGAAACAAGACCCTCCCCAGACACCACTGGCGTCTTGATCCTGGACTTTTTGGACCTTTTAGCCTCCAGAACCATGAAAATAAATATCTGCTGTTTACATGTACAAGCCATCCATTTATGGCATTTTGTGACAGCAGCCCACTCAGACTAAGATAGTACTAAATTGTCTAGGAAAGGCAGACCCTGCCCCCAGCAGGCAAAAATTTCACAGGTTACCTGAAAGAACCTCTGTTCTTCCCTTTTGATGCACCGCATGCTGGTAATATTGAGATCAAGCAAAAACAAATGTATAAATCTATTATAATACTAAGAAATTGGCCACAGGCCTGCAGGTCTATTTTAAAAATTCATGGAGGATTAGGAAGATGGTCAGGGTGTAACTGTATTGCCTCTCACAAATATATTTTTAATGTAACTGGAAACCGCAGAAGATTTATTATCACAAAAGCCCCCTGTCAAAAAGAAAACAGTATGGACCGTGCAGCGAAAACCATTCTTCAGAGAAAGAAAACATCTCAGGCAATAATATTCTTTGACAAAAGTGGAGGCTTAGGAGATTCAAGACAAAGACGCTCCGTCCTTCCCTCCCTGTCCCCATGCCCTTCCTATCTGCTTTTCTTTCTCCCTTTATCCTCCAACAAGCATTTACAAAGGACGATAATGTGCCAGGAAATAGGCAAAGAACAGTCCCTGCCCCCAAGGATCAGATACTCTAATAAATAAGGCAAATAAGTAAGTGATTTTGTTACAAAAGGTAGGAGTCTTAATAGATGGAAATCCAGATTACGTATGTGTTCAAACAAGGGCCCCAATAACTCCATCTGGATACAAGTCTCTCTTGGTGTTACCAAATGATATAGTCATCAATACACCAAAAAGACTTTCTAAGATCATGTAACAGCAAGAATTCAGTGGGGGAGATGAAGTGCCACAGGCATTAAGATTAATCCCGGACAGTTTAAAATGTTTTTCAACAACATTCATGATGGACCAAACAAAAAGCTCCGTAATACCGCAGCCAACTACGTCAAAAGCCCTTTCACAGAAGAGGCTGACGCCTGCCCCTTTTTTTTCTTTTCCTTTTTCTTTTCTTTTTTTTTTTTTTTATTAAATCATACCTGTGTACATTAATACAATCATGGGGTATAATGTGCTGGTTTTATATACAATGTGAAATATTTTCATCAAACTGGTTAACATAGCCTTCATGGCATTTTCTTAGTCATTGTGTTAAGACATTTATATTCTACACCTAGTAAATTTCACATGTACCCTTGTAAGATGCACCAGTAGGTGTGGGCCCATCAATTAACCCTTCCTCCACCCAACTGCCTCTTTTTAATGGGTGTCACACTCAGTGTAAATATAATATAGGTGCCTAATACACACTAATTGCACACTCAAAGCTAGATGAACATGCAAAGCATTTTCATATAGTATAAAGATATAATTAAAATACCAATGATCTTGATAAATTAAAAATACCAAGAAGAGGGTGGCGCCTATGGCTCAGTGAGTAAGGCTCCAGCCCTATATACCGAGGGTGGCGGGTCCAAACTCAGCCCCGGCTGAACTGTAACCAAAAAATAGCCAGGCGTTGTGGTGGGCGCCTGTAATCCCAGCTGCTCAGGAGGCTGAGGCAGGAGAATCGCGGAAGCCCAAGAGCTAGAGGTTGCTGTGAGTCCTGTGACATCATGGCACTCTACTGAAGGCGGTAAAGTGAGACTCTGTCTCTACAAAAAAAAAAAAAAAAATACCAAGAAGAAAACAAATGAAGACTGCAACAAAACTTTGCCTTTAAATTCAAACAACCTGTGTTCAAATTCTAGCTCAGTCACTCCATAAGCTCAGTGGCCTTCAGCTGTGTAACTAGCCATCAAATGAGGATATTGACACTGATGCCTCCAGCCACTGTAAGGAATAAATGGGCTAGCATGTTTAAAGGTTCCAAACTCAAGGCATGGCCCAATGTGGAGCACTCAATAAATGTCAGGGTCACATCCTTGCTACATTCACAGAATAAGGACTGTTTCCAAAAAATGTAAAAGACCTTGAAGGGTCTCTTCATCAATATCCCTTTCAGAAAGTCTAAACTGAAAGTATGTAGAAAAAGGTCATTCTGCAATTTTCCCATAAAATAGTTTTATCTTCCTGGGAAGCAGCACCAAAAAAAGTAGCCTCAGTATCTGGTAATATCACCCCTCCATGGTCTATTAAATATTGACCCATGCCCTGGACTGTATTCCAATCAGTGTCTTTTAAGCCTGTGTCTGCATTTCTAATCTACACGATCCAGTGGATGACGTGGCCAACCACCTCTAGCGTTGGAAAGTCCCCACTTTCTTTACCAACTCTTAGTCCTGGGACAGATTTAAATATTATTCACAGGCAAAGAAAAACAGAGGGAGGCAGGTTTTGAAGGAGTAGGGAATGGACTTGATCTGAGATGTGTTTAGTCTGAGATTCCTCTGAGACATCCAGATGGAGAGACATGGAATACACAGGATAATCAGATTTGGAACCTCAGACTGGGAAATCATGGGCACGTTGGTCAGTAGTCAAGTGATGAGAATAGATGAGCTCAACAAAGAAATATAAATATGTTGATAAGAGAGACACACCAAGGACAAAGTGCTGGAAACACCAATAATTTCAAGAAACAGTCAAGGAAGAGGCACAGCCAGGAGGCTCTGAAGGAATTAATCACCGACATGAGAGGAGAACCACAAATAGGGCTTCCTAAGATCACTGGGGGCGGGGAGTTGAGTTGGAAAGGGAGTGGTCACGTAGATCAAACGTCAGGGGGTATCAAATAAAATAAAGGCTACACAAAATCCACTGGATATAAAATTTAAATTACCCATAATGAAGTTCAAAAAAAGATAATTTAATAAAGTATCCATCTACTGTTTGAATGCCCTCAAAATAATGTTCTCCCAAGAGCTGTCCAATTACAATTTTATGAACTCTCCAAGTATTATAAATTTACCACTTGCAAAGAACTCTTAATCTTTGGACAGCTCTACATATTATAATATTCTTCCTCATTTTGGATCAAAATCTTTCCTTCCATGACTGTCCACTGATCCAATGCTGTCTTCCAATATTTTAAGATAATATTTTCTAATATAGCAGAAGCACCCTCATTTGCAAATGTGTGTTCTTAATTAGACTCCAGGAGAATAAGGACATTCTCTGCTTTATTTACTAGGTATCCAAAGTATTGACAAACAGGGTTTTAAACTTTAGAACAAATTATTGAATGAAATTTTAGCATTCTTTTCTCTGGGGAATTTTTTTCCTTAATTGAATCGATGTTTATGTAACCTGTAAGTCAGTACAAGAAAGCAAGATAAATTGGGTGCCTTCCCAAACGTCCCCCCAGAACTTTGAATCTGTGAAAAGCTGACAAAGATTACATGTGGTAGAAACACCCCATTAGCAAGCTGGCAAGCTGGCAAACGGGGGTCCAGGCTCGGCTCTGCCACTATCTGTGTGCCCTGCAGTCAGTCTGGCTACTTTTCTGGGCTTTGGAACCCCATTTATAAAGTGAAACGTTTGGATTGATGTACACCAAGGTCTTTTCCTGATTTGAAACTATAAGATTATTTTTAAAAATCATGTGAACAATAATAAAAATGTTTGAAGTGCCTACTTGTGTTCTGATAATATTACCATTTCTTCATTTTTCTTTTTTCTGAAGTGTCTATAATAAGCTCCCTTTATAGGATATTTCACTTTGCCATATCCTCAATCATTTAAAATAAAACTGCTCTATCATCTTTGACTAAGTGTCTCTCAAATGGAATTACCTTGCTGTTTGTTATGACTTTGGATCTTATCTTTCGCAAGGGGCTTTTCTCTTAGCTCTAGCTAAGAAATTTTTTATTGCTGTTTATAATTTTGGATCACAACCACTACTGATACTTAACTTACTGATAATGAAGACAAATTATCATCAATTACTATTCCCTTCTCCAAGCAACAATTCTAATAGAGACCAAGAACGTGAATTACGTAGACAAAGAACATACAATATGTATACATACATGTATTCTAAAAAAATCACTAAGGAACTTGCAGAAAACCTCTCATTTTTAAAAAAGAGATCCAATATGTTCCCATCTTTTCCAACAGCCAGTTCAAAAGACAGAGTGGAAGGAAAGCATGGCGCAGCTGCAGTACGCTACTCCTCCTTCAATGCTGTTATCTTATTAAAACATCGTAACCCTCCAGGACGGAGGCCTACTATTCATAGCACCAGACAATGCCTGCCGCCTGCCAGTAGCATCGCGTTATTAGGGGGAAAAATCTATTTTTCGGTCTCGTTTAGCCATTTGTTACAAACAAAATTAATAAAAAGGATTTACTTGGAAAGGGATTGTCTGAATTCTCCCAATATAATTAATGTTTTCATGAGGTCTTTTCATTAATCAGAAAATTAAAAGGTTGCACTGTTCAATATTCACCATTTGCCATCTAATTAGTCTTATATTGATGTCCTACAGAGGCAACTGAGTTCTGCAACCGGTGGCTACCTTGGCTGCTCCTACCCCACCTCAAAAAAAACCACTTATTACACAGCAAAGAACCCACGGGAGATTTTTGGAAGATAAATTTGATAGAATATTTCATCCTGAATTTAAATTCCAGAAAAAGACACACTTTCACTCACATTTGTTTAGGAGCTGGGTTTTTTTCTTTTATTCAAAGGAATAAATATTTGAGTTTATACACATAACATGAATTTTTCAAATTCTCTTGAATGCTACTTCTTTATCTTTTTACTTAACAAAGCTTGTCATCAAATAAATTGGAGAATCACAGAAAAACATGTATGGGAAATCCGAGATACATTCAAAGAATGCCATGCATACTGAAGCATACTTTTAATGATACAATTCTAAACTTAAAAGAAACAGGTCCTACTTAGGAATTCCAGAAATTGAATCAATTCACATAACTTGAATCAAGACCATTTGTGAGTCAACATGCTGTTAATCAGAATGAGTCTAATTTTCCAATTAGTCTGACTGAGACACGCTACTGTACCATTAAAAATTCAGTTCCGAAAGTGGGGTGTTCGAGATTCATTTTCTCTTCTTAGGAGCTGTGTGGCCTCAGTCAAGCCATTTATTTGTAAAATAGGAATGACAGTAGTACTTTACTCTGGAATCACCATGCAGATTGAAAGAAATCTTTCACATCATGTATTTAGCACATTGTGCCTGGCACACCGTAAATGCTCCAGTTTTTAAATTTCCAAACGTCTGCCGATCTTCATGGAGAGCAAAGACCACAGGGGGAACGTTTTCGTCCCATCCCGGTGTTGCTGTCCACGCTGAATTGTGACATTCTGGAGATAACAGGGAGCTTCTGTGCGTAGAACTCTGGGCACACCCCCGCGCTCCCCCCAGTTCTCTACCCCTGCTGCCATCGGTTTCTCTAGGCAGCATGTTTTTACTGGGAAAGTGGGACTCTGTGGTGTTTGAGGCCAAGTTGCTGCAAGCTGGGCAAAAACTTGGAGAGAAAGGTGACTTTCCGTTGACATTTAAAGCAAACTCAAGTTCTTTTATACTGTTATTTTCCCCCAGGGTTCTCTTCCTAGGAGATCTCATCCATTCAGAAGGTTTCAACAAATACCCAGTACACTGATGACTCCCAAACCTGTATCTTAAGCCATAATTCTGTCCTAAACTCCAAACCCAAAATTAGCAGCACTCACTTACATTTTCTTCTGAGTATCTCAAAGGCATCTCAAATTCAAAATGCTTAAAGCCCAATTATTTCCTCTAGGAAGACCACAGTCACTTTGAGGATCTAACTCTTTCAGCACCACCAGCCATATGAGCCAGACCCCATTCCTGGCTCTTTTCTCTCCCACGTCCACACATCCACTCCCCAAGACCAGTTAGTCCAATCTCTTGCCCCTGAATTGCCCCTTCTTTTCATCTTTTCTTCCATCTCTTTTCATCAAACTATGGTCACTTCTCACCAGAATGTCAGAAATAGCTCTCTCGCTAGTCCCCCTGGCTTCCCCTCCTGCCCCCATGGAATCTATGTCTATTACTGCCACCAAATAACTTTTCCAAATGGCAGAGGAATGTGAGCTCAAGAGAGGCTACCATGGACAGTACTAAAAGCCTGACCTCAGTATAAAAGGTCTCTCATTTGTGTTGCAATTTTACTTAGGGTGGCTACTCGAGTAGACATAAATAAACTAAGCAAAGAAACACAGGTTTCAGCTGGACACGGTGGCTCACATCTGTAATCCCAAAACTCTGCAAGGCCGAAGTAGGTGGATTGCTTCAGTTCAGGAGCTCAAGACCAGCCTGAGCAAGAATGAAACCCCCATCTCTACTTAAAAAAAAATGGAAAAAATTAGCTGGGCATTGTGACAGATGCCTGTAGTCCCAACTACTCAGGAAGCTGAGATAGGAGGATCACTTGAGCCCAAGAGATTGAGGTTGCTATGAGCTATGATACCACGGCACTCTACCCACAGCAACAGAGTGAGACTCTCTCAAGAAAGGAAAGGAAAGGGAAGGGGAGGAGGAGGAAGGGTGGGAGGGAAGAAAGAAAAAGAAGGAAGGAAGGACGAGAGGCAGGGAGGGAGGGAAAGAAGGAAGGAAGGAGAGAAAGAAACACAGGTTTCCTTCGCTGGCTCAGAAAGCAATACCATCAAGAATCATGAAGGGGGCGCCTGTGGGTGAAAGGAGTAGGGTGCGGGCCCCATATACAGAGGTGGTGGGTGGGGAAATAAACTGCCCCCTCCCAAAAATCAGTTAGTTGAAAGAGTTCGCCTGTGCCCCCCACCCCCGCATATGCCGGAGGTGGCAGGTTCAGACACAGCCCTGGGCAAAAACTGGTAAAAAAGAAAACAAGAAGGGAGGGAGGGAGGGAGGGAGGGAGGGAGGGTAAAAGTAGTTCAGTGCCGGTGGCTCCTAGAAGTAGGGCACCGGCCCCATATACCAGAGGTGGCGGTTTCAAACCCGACCCCAGTCAAAAACCGCAGGAGAAGAAAAATATTAAATAAATAAATAGGCTGGTGTGGGTGGGCGGGGGTGCATAGCACAGGGGTTAAGGCACCAACCACATCCACAGAGGAGGCTGGTGGATTCGAGCCTGGCCTGGGAAGCTAAACAACAATGACAACTGCAACAAAGCAAAAATAGCCTGGCCTTGTGGCAGGCTCCTATAGTCCCAGGTACTTGGGAGGCTGAGGCCAGAGTATCGTTAAGGCCCAAGAGTTGGAGGTTGCTGTGAGCTGTGACACCACACCACAGCAATCTACGGAGGGTGACTCAGTGAGAGTCTGCCTCACCAAAAAAAAAAAATCACATAAATTAAAAAAATAAATAAATAAATAAAAAGAATCATGAAGGGTCTGAGATTTTTACCTTACTTACAAATTCATGAGTTAGCCCCCCATATTTCATGCTGGCCGAAGACATGAGACTTTTGGGACAGAGACAGGGGACTTTATCATCCATTGCACGGTAGGAAGCATAAAACCACGTGAGCCACTTCTTTCTCCCCAAGTCCCACAGAAGTGACACAAAAGAGCCCGTGTGAACGCTGCACATGTGTCAGTTGTGTCGTAGCTAAGGAATCTGGAACTTAGGGAACTCAGACCTTTTATCACAGACTGCAGCAGACCTGCCCTTTGTCCAGAAGGGTGAGATTATTTTTAATACACTGGACAGTAAGCAAATCTTCCCTGTCATCCAGGGGGAGACATTATCTTCCAAGAATCATCACTTTTTAAACATCCTTGAAAAGATATTATCGAATAAAAGGGTAGTTAGCATCCTGAGAGGTTCAGATCAGCCTCTCACTGATTCTGCCTTTCTCCATCAGAGTTTCCACGCCGTCCCCAATTCACAGCCATTTTACAATATCAAATAAAGCACTTGTATAAAAGTGTTTTATCAATAATACAACACTATGAAAATATAGTTGTTACTTAACATTATTTGTTGTTTCTTATGGAAATAAAAGAGGGAGATCATTTAGAATTTTAGAATAAAAAATTATACATCAATTATAAAACACTTATCCAATGCCTCATTAACGGTTAGGCTTGGGTGGTGCCAGATAAAGAACAAGACACCTTCCTTGACCTCACGAAGTTCACAGTCTAGGGAGAAAGCAGTGACTGAGTTACGTCCCACTGACAGGAAAAAAGCAGAGAAGCACGTGGTCATCCTTAGTTTATAGCACTCCAGGAATCTAAAGCATTGTGAAGGCCAACAAGAAAACTGACGCTGAAAATGTTCAGTAACTTCAAGGGCAGATGACTATGTGGTGCTAAAGTCAGAACTAGGACCCATTATTTCTGACTTTTAGTTTGGTAAAATGCATTGACAGAAATTTCTCGTTCTTGAATAGAGTTTACACAACGTTGGAGTGGGGGGATTTGATTTGGCACTGCATTTTTCTCTCCTCTATAACCTTATTTCTTTTTTTTTTTTTGGTAGAGACAGAGTTTCACTTTATTGCCCTCAGTAGAGGGCTGTGGCGTCACACGGCTCATAGCAACCTCCAACTCCTGGGCTTAGGCGATTCTCCTGCCTCAGCCTCCAGCTGGGACTACAGGCACCCGCCACAACGCCCGGCTATTTTTTGGTTGCAGTTTGGCAGGGGCTGGGTTTGAACCTGCCACCCTCGGTGTATGGGGCTGGCGCCCTGCTCACTGAGCCACAGGCGCCGCCCTATAACCTTATTTCAGTTCATTGCCACTTTATCTTTTTGTCCCCCAAGAATTACAATGGATTAACACTTTGTCCAACTTCTTCCATCTCTCAGAGGTCGAGGATTTCTTCTTTTCTTTATAAAGTTACTGGAACAGACTTCCCTCCTGCTCTCTATGTTCTCCCTTACTGTCATTCCACCTGACTCCCTACCCAATATCTCTTCTCCACCATATCCCACAGAATTCCACCACTGCCACCTTCACAGTCCCTATCTGCTTTTTTCTCTTGGTTCCCTTCAGTCTGCCCAGGAAAGTTGATAAAGATTTTTAAAAATGCAGTCAAATATCAGCTGCAAACTCTGAAGTCACCTACTAGGACAATAGCAGGCCAAGGAAAGCCCCGCTCACCCAATTGTCCTAAATGTGTAACAACGCCTCTGTTCCAAGGGAACACTCACCAATGTGCAGTCAGCTTGGTCTTAATTGCATTTAGGGATTTTTTTTTTTTCTTTTTTTTGCGGTTTTTGGCCCGGGCTGGGTTTGAACATGCCACCTCCAGCATATGAGGTGGGCGCCCTACTCCTTTGAGCCACAGGCACCGCCCCATTTAGTGATTTTTTTAAATCAGAATTCCAGTACTATATAGTACCTGAATTTTTTACTAACCTCATGTTTAGGACTAAGTTGGAGAAGAAGAATAGATTAATCATTTTCAATATGTTCTACTGAAGCCATAGTTCAGTAATTATACAAGTCTGGGTGGTTTGGGACAGCACACGGAAAAATCAGGTCCATTCAACTTAATCCCTGCCTTTAGAATCATTAAAGAGTCCCAGAAGTATGTGTTATACTTCAAACACGAATATATCATATGCAAGAGTTTGGAGAAAGCTTTTAAATATCCGGAAGGCTAATATATAACAGCTATCCTGCAATCCTTTAAAATAAATGTGAAAAAAAATATTCAACTAGAAGTTTTTATGATCTAATGAATTGACCTGTTTTAGATTGTATTAAATACATGGGTTTATTAATAATCAAGTATAGTCAGAGTTTTAATTTTGTTAAATTTTCTAGGATAGTATGCATTTAAAAGCTTTACTTAATCCAGAGGACTAAAATAAAATCAATAAATATTTGAATGCATATTGTCTGTACTAAACAGTATTCAGAATTAGAATAACAAGTAATTTTAATATCAAAGTTGCAAACAATGGTGTCACAGTGTTTCTGATGGCACAAAATAAAAAAGGAAATCCGGTTCATGATAGATTATGAAAATGGTAATTATGTATATAAGAAAAAATGGCTTTAAATTCCTTAATGAATGAGTCAAGTTATTGACAAGAAGCAATCAAAGTATATTCCACATGTGATTAACAACACTTAAATTTGACATTGACAAATATTATTTAATTTATACAACAGTAAAATCATAAGCATATGTAGTCTCTAAATCTCCAGGTTACCATAAATTATAGAAAGAATTGGAATTTCAGTAGCATGCTTAATTTATTTTAGTCCTTGATCTTTTGCCTAGAATAGGTCAGAATAAATGGCCTCTCTCTCTCTCTCTCTCACACACACACACACACACACACACAATTTGAGTAAGTGACAATTCCTCGCACATTGAAGAAACATACAAAAATGCATCCTGTGCAAAAAAAATCCTTACGGCCCTGACAAGAGCACAGCCATTTGGGGAGACAGCTAGTGGGGAAAAGCAGGCGAGAAACCAAACTACCTGATCACGCCCTGAAATGCTTCACACAGGTGTTCCTGGGTGTTCATTCTGGCCCCAGCGGGAGGCCAATTAAGGCAGTATCTTCTAGATTTGCTCTGAGGGCAAAAATTCATCCCTGCCAGAAAGGAGGACTCCGGAACCCCTTCCACATTCATCGCCCCTGATTAGAGGGGATAAAAGCCCATTGAAACTATGTGGAAGCTGAGCTGGCTCCTGAACAGACTCCATTCAGCTCTTTTCCTGCCTTTTTGTAATAAAGCTTTCCCCATCCCTGGACTGGCCTCCTCTCCTTTTTACAGACCCTTCCCCTACCCACCCACCCCCGACCTTCCCCTGGTCCCCCCATACCCTACTAATGTGTAACTACTAATCACCTTTCCATTAAGTGGTACTTTACTAAGTAAAGCACCTACGACGTGCTGGGCACTATGCTCAGCACTGGGAATCAATAGAATTAAGATATACGCAGGTCAGCCTCACAGCACTTACAATCTAACAGATGCAGCAAAACAAATTCATATCACTACTTAGCTATAAGGAAAGATATTTTGTATAGCAGAAAATTCTAAGCACTTACTTAGAAGAAAAAAATTGAGTAAGATTTAATAGCATGACTATTGCAAACTATATCAATCATACAACTTAAAAGCAAACCAATGGCTCCACTCCCTCAGACTGCCATGTCTAATGCTAATCTCAGTTTGTAACTGATACATGCCAGCAGAAGGAACATGAGAACTTCCACGTCACTGACAAAACTGAGGACAACATATTTGTGACCTGAGCTGTGACATGATGCCATGGCACCATACAGCAGTAGAATGGGGTCATCTGCCTAAGCTATGCGTGACATCTTTTGACAGTAGCAAAACTGGTTAAGGAAAAAAAATGCTACTAATATATGAATCTAGGAAGTTCAAACTTTCCAAATCATAAGGTGTTAGGTCTCCTCAATCCTAAAGAGACCACTTTTGGGAAGTTATTTAAATTTGCAGGGTGAATTTTTTTACAAAAAAGAAAGAGATATTCAAGTTGTGAACCCAATAAACACACAAGGAAAAAGCCATCCCTTTCCAACTCCATCCTCCCACTCATTCCTAATAGGTACTCAAGTGGAACAAAAATCTTGATATTGTGGCCAAAATTTTTACATTGAAGCCCTCAAAGGAATAAATTACTGTTGAAATTTCAGAAATGATTTGGAGAGCTAAAACTGACCTTGTTTGCTAGAATGTGTCAATGTATAGCATAATGCCCTGGCTTTGAAATAAATCAGCGTACTTCTTCAAACTGTAGGAAGTAAACCAAATTTGCATTAATATGTGATGAGCAGACAATTTGTGATTTATGCTTTGGGGGTAAAATATGTTCTCTAAACAGAAGGCTATAAAACTAAGCAAAACACAAAAACGGGGCTCAGATGAAAGAGGCGATGAGAAAAGCATTCACGGTGAGTGGCCAGGTGTAGGGAAAACCTGTCCAAGGGGTCAATGTTGGAGACTTCCCACTTTTTTGAACGTATGGAATAAAATCACAGGAAACTTGTCCATGGGCCAACAGTGTTAGCTTCACCTGGGAGCTCATTAGAAATGTGGAATCCCAGGACCTATTTCAGAGCCTGCATTTTTGCAAAACCCCTGCAGGTGATCTGTGCCTGTAGAAGTTTAAGAGGCACTAATGTAAGGCCTTGTGGAACCTGGTCCATATAGTTGCATAAATTTAAATATCTATATTTATATTTGCATCAATTTAAATATCTATTTTATCTATATTTCCAGTACATCTATCTGTTTTGGTTTACCAAGACACCCCCAAGCACCTAGAGAGTGCCTATTATGGACTGAATGTTTATGTCTTCCCAAAATTCATATATTTGAAGCCTAAATCTCCAACATGATGGTATTTGGAGGTGGGGCCATGGGAGGTAATTAAGTCATGAAAGAGAAGCCCTCATGAATGTGATCATACTCTTAGAAGAAGAAAGGTGATCTCTTTTTCTCTTTCTTTTTTTCTCCCCCCTCAAGGAGCCAGTGAGGAGGAAGCCACCTGCAAGCCAGGAAGATGGCCTTGACCAGACAGATCTGCTGGTGCCTTGATCTTGGAATTTCCAGCAAGACCCCAGAACTGTGAGAAGTGTTTACTGTTTAAGTCACCCAGTCTATGGTGTTTGTGTTGTAACTGCCCAAACTATGACAGTGCCCAACAAATACTTATCAAACAAATCAATAGGCTTTTCCAAGAATTATAATTTCTCAAATTCATACATAGATTTTGAACAAATGTATTTGTCATATAATATACAGGGTGGCCATAAAGTTTGTGCGCAATTTTAGACTGCACGCTATTTTAAATTGCACACGACCTTTATGGCTACCCTGTGTAAAGATGATTCACATTTGCTAGGGTAGCTTTACTTGGGTTGATCAAACTCATTTCAGAGCCTATGAAAACTAGCAGTAGGGCAAAGACATGTAAGTAAAACCCTGAGAAGCCCAAGACCCATGACCCATCACTTGTTTTGCAACAAAACAGCATCACGCAGACTAAGCACATTTACTAAGTGGAATTTTCAGATTTAGACTGATTCAATTTTACTTCCCTAGGTCTATGGTCTTTAGACATTACTGAAATCATCATTATCATCGTCATCATCATCACAACCACCTGTTCTTATAAAACTAGGATCTTGCAAAATTCTTACAGATTAGTTATTGAAAAGCATTTGGTGGGGGGTGGGATTCACAGGTTACTCCACAGACCATGTGCTGGATTCTCCTTGACTTCCTAACTAAAACATAAGCTCCAAAAGGCAAAAGGAGCCCTGCTATATTACCGTACTTCCATGCCATGGTATATAGTAGGTCTTGACACACAGGAATAATATACTTTTTATTGCCTTAAAAATTGCACTGAAGAAAATATGTGACTTAGAAACTGAGGCACAGAAAAATAAAGCGATTTTCTTGTGGTCACATGGTTATTTATTATTAAATCTACAAAAGCCTCTCTAGAGCTCTTACCACTGTACCACTGGTTTTATAATAGCAAGTTCCAAAATTTATCTACTAACCCAAACAGCAAGCTAATGAATTTTAGCTACTCAACAAATGTTGTAAGAAGCAAGTATATCTTCAAATAGAAAAGTCTAAGTTTTGACCCAATTCTGGATGTATATTTGTAAACTTATCAACCATCAGTCTGAAGGGGTCTATAATAATGCCAAACACACATCTTAGTAGGAAACATTCCAAGAACTTAACCTAAAAAAAAGTTAGACATTTTCCTTGAACTTTAAGCTTCCCAAAAGTTTCTCAAAATGGGGCCTCTATCTTATGAAGTATGAGATTCAGTGCCCTTCTTGCTGCCCTTGGCCTTGGGTCAGCGTCACTGTAATGTGGGCCTCTTTTCTCTTCGTACATTGTAAAAAAAAAAAAACTAAAGTTAGAGCTATTTCATTCCATTCAACTCGGTTGTACTTTCTGAAGAAAATGCAAACAAAATCAGGACCAGGCCACAGTTACTGATTTGTCTCATTGCCATTTCCAAAAAGAAATTTTCTGAATACTCCAGCACCAAAAAGTTTGAGTGTGCCATTCACTGTATACCTATAACCAGGTAAGACTAAACTAATAAAGAAACAGTAATAATAATCACAGTTTTCTACCTCAATAAAACAGTACTCTCCTGGGCTTTTGTGAGTTTGGAATTGTCCATATGTTAATACAGATAAGAATATAGGTATATATATTGTTTTTCTATAATACAGTAGAACCCCCATGGCTGACCCCCTCCCTATATTAACTACCTCCTGATTGGCCTAATTTTCATAGACTGGACATGCACAACATGTACGTATCAGTACGGCAGGCCTAGTTCCTTATGTTGGCCACGTAGTTAGCCAGTTTCTTAAAGTGCCTTGGGAGGTCAACTCACAGAGGCTATACTGTACTTTACCACTCTCTGTGTTCTATCACTGGGTCGAGGTGTTGTTATTGAGATCCCCATGACTACATAATCCTTCTTTAGTTGCCTACCTTTCCTTACTCCAATCCACATATAAAATGAATATGAAGCCAAAAAAAGCAAACTGGGACAAATAACACACTTTGTTGTTTTTTTTTTTATAGATGGTCTTTTTGATAACAAAGCAAGCGTGTTACGGACACGAGGGCACAGTATCCTTTGAAGAGAGCAGGCCTATTCCTTCCTGGAATATCTGCACACAATTCTTATTGCAATCTCCAAGAAGGATGTCTTAAAAAGAAAGAGGAAAAACTCATCCCCAAACCAAATAAAACCACAGCAGAGGTTTTCAGATATAGATAACTAATTTTCAATGCTCAGTGATTTTGCGCCAGAAAGAATTTTGTCTCCTCATAGCCCAAGCCATTGTGGCTTGGAAGCTAATTTCAAAGCACAAACACACCTTTCCAAAAATCTTCTGTTCTAGTGCCTACTCCAGATATTTTCATAGGGTAGATTATAATGAGCTGCATAACCGAAAGAAAGCCAAAATGTTGTTCTGTATTAAGCTCAAAAGAAAGCTCCATATGCAACAACAGGAGGCCATAGGCAATTAACACTGCAAATTGAAAGGTTTAGAATCTTTGCATGACCTTTAAAGGGCAACACAGCTGCCCGTTCACATGCGTGCAATTATAGAGTGACTAGTTCATAGCAGGAGGGGAAAAAGTAAAAATATAAAAATATGTAGTAAAACAAACTTTGCATTCATCAAAAGGTACTTTGAACTTTCCAAGCTCCGTGTGGAGAGCTATCTTTACACAGCACAAGGAGAAGCATTTGGCTGGTTGTCTTCATTTTGTTACAGGACTAAATTCAGACTATCACTGTAATTGCTAGAACGCAACATTATCACATTATCTAATCTCTCTGTAAAGAGTTTTCAAAATCTACCGCATAAAACCGCAGTATAAAAGAAGCAATGTAAATATAAATGTAATTGAATGACTACATTTGCGCTATTGCTAGGGGAAAGGGAGATGTGCCTTTGCTAACTGGCCATTCAGGGAAAATCATTAAACAATTACAGCTGCTATGGAGTAACTCAGAAGACTGAAGAAGTGATTAAAAGGGCTTTATCTGATATGAACTTATACGCTTTCATTCCTCAGTTATCTTTCTCATACCCCATGTGAACCACTGTGAACAAAATAGAATGTTCTTCTTATAGCTGATACTTTTCATGTGATGCCCAAGCAAACTAACAGTCGTATTTTCCAACAGCAACACCAATCAATCAATCGTCTAAACCGTCTGACAGTTTGCCTACCACTACGGCCCAGGCTGAAACCCAACACATCCATGTGGTATACACACTAGGAACAGGTGGGTTTTAGGAATCCAACATAAATTTAGAGTATACACATCTGGAAATTTTGTAGATGTCATTTATAAAACAGAAGTGTACTCCAAGGTAACGCATTGTTTGTGTTTTTTGATGGTAGAGGCATGTGTTTAATGAAGACAGCACACAGAAAAATTCAGTTTTTAGAATATGTTGAAATTCCCAGTTGTAGTGTCAATAAACACATCCCAGAGTGTCCCTACAGAGGGAAAATTTGTGTTTTGGGTTTTATTTTCTGTTTTTGTTTTTGCATAGGTAGTCTAGCAAGTATCTCGAAAAATAAAAAAGAAGAGAAAAATACACTGTATGTAACAGTGGTACAAACAGTGCAACTCAATTATAATCAACCTTGTTAACAATGGATACAGTTGTACTGAAGTTCACATCAAGCAATATAGTGAAAAACTATGTACATAAAAATATACATAACAGGGCAGCACCTGTGGCTCAAAGGAATAGGGCGCCGGCCCCATATACTGGAGGTGGTGGGTTCAAACCCAGCCCCAGCCAAAAACTGCAAATATATATATATATATATATATGTGTGTGTGTGTGTGTGTATATATATACACACATAATATTTATTTATATAAGTATATATAACTTTTTTACAAAGTTGTTCTTGCCCCCCCTTTAACACAAAACCAGTATCTTACATGGTGTCATTAAAACCATATATACATGTAAATAGAGATTATATAGACAAGTAAATATTGCAAAGAAATATATTTAAATACTACTTTCTCCACATGCCAGTAAGTCTAAACATTCCTCTAAAATTTCTGTAAGAACAAGTAGAAGGCAAAAATTGTTACCTTTATTTCATTGACAAGGACATGTCAATGCTGAATGAATAAAATCAGACTTTCTGAAAATTACCCAATAAGTCAGTGACCAATGACAACTAAAAAACAGAAACTAACTTCTAAGTGTCTGTTTGCTAGGCCCTCCTGTCCATCTCCCGTTTCAGACTATGTGCCAAACCTGAACTAAAAGTGTTCTCTAAAAAGACTCATGGTAACTCAATGTGAAAGCCTTCCTTCTCTTACAATGGAATAATGAGTTTGATATGCTCTAAGTTGCTCAAAATAAAGTTAACCAAAGAATTTTCAAACAACATGGCAAATTCACCATATTGCACGGTGTTACAAAATCAGTGGTTCAAAAGCAAGATGCATCATCTAAAACACTGTACAAGCATGTGGGCCAGACATGAGGGCGATTCAGCTGGGTTGGCCTTCACGTCAGCAGTGGTCATGCTAATGCATTTCTCACTGATTTGATGGAGCCCTGCTAATAACAGGTTGATGAATTGCATTTGTAAATGTCAGGCATAGATCAAAGGGGACTATGTAGAATGCTTATTTACTTCAACTTATGATTTTTCATTAAGAAAACAAAACTGCATTGCACAAAGTCCCTTATTTTTACTTCAATCTTCAGTGAACAAAACAGCTGCAGAATGATGCAACTTAATGAGGCATCCCTAATAAAATACTGCAGGAGTAAAAGCAGGGGCACTGAACTGTTTGCACTCTAGTTGTTTCATCTGTTCAAATATGTTAGAAATAACTGATGACACTTGGGAACATTCCTGTTTGGGACACGCATTGGAGAGTTCATCAATAGATATGTTCATCAAATTGCAGCCACAGCTAAACTTGGGCACAATCGGAAAGTACCTTTGCTTAGGAGCTGAGTTAAATGTCTGGGAAAGGCTGGAGAGACACATCTTACCCTTCCTGTACAGGGTAATCCATAACCCACAATTAGTGCTAAATCAACCCTAAAAATGTGTATTTTTAATTCAAAGATACATGTTTAAACGCTCATCAAGGTACTATACTGAAGATACCGGACCTAGGAACTAGGACTACTAAAATTTTCTGATAAGGTATGAAATAATTTTTATAAAATTTCTAACACACCCAAAGTTTCATTATTAGATAAATGTTTAAAAAGGAAAAATGGCTCTATCTGAAACCAGATCTTTTCACAGCCATGTCATCATCACGTTTTATAACTTGATGCTTAGTTAATACTACAATGCAGTCTCTAAGTGTTAGGCATCTATTTTGACACAGATTCATAGGCATCTCAGTGAATCTTCATTCCCAATTTGTCACTGCTAAAATAGCTAATACTTTTCTAATTCAAAATCACACATGCTGGGAAACCCTAATTCTGCTCCAGCCTAACCTGTAGCAATTGTATAGGTGTTCAGTTCTTCCTTAAAAGACACATACCACAGCGCTATACTATTTTTAAAGGCAAGAAATGAATCAAGGTTTTAATCTTAAAAAATGCCTATTTGAATACAGCAACACATTAAAATTGTGTTTGCCTCTTAAAAGACTACCTGTGCCTAAGTATTCAGGTGGCACTGACTTCAGAGCCTTATACTACCTACAAATAATACAACCCAATCGTTTCCGTTGAAAATTAGAAAAATGAAAATAAAATAAGCTCCAGGGTGGTTACTGATGGCTTTAAAAATTAGAATTCCAAAAAGCTCAACCCAAACAATTGACTCAGGATGAGATTCAGCACAGAATAAAGTAGGGAAAGAGACAAATTAAACACATTGAACCAGTTATTTAAAATACAGGCTGTTAAGGTGCCAATTTTGAAACTGCAAATGATTCACCAGTCTGAGAGTACATTTGCAACAGACAGAGGCTGGAGTAAATGCAAATAATCTTAATGCTCTGGGTTTTCATCTCCTTTGCTAGTTATTTTGGTTTAGCACTTTACACATGAAATCTTAAATTAATTACTCATTTGTCTTAACTTATATTGCCGAATGGAGCAGTTTTAGAGTGTTAATTGGTAACAGTCTGAATGTTGATGTCTAAAACAATCTAGTTAAGAAGACAGGAACCAGATAATTATCACCCAGTCCATAGTCACTGAAATGCGTCTTGTCCTGAGTGAAGGACAGTTAGTGTACTAGGGGCTGTAGGGGCACATTTAGAGAAAAGGTTGCCTACGGATTTCAGGTGGGTTTTTTTGTTTTTCTTTTCCACGAACAATTTTGTAAAATTCAAGAGGAGATTTCCCACTCACAGAATGAGGATGTTTTCTCTCTTACTACCACAAGCCAAACTCAGCCAGCCGCTACGGTAACGCAAGTGCACATTGGATTCCAAACGCTTCGGGCAATTGTTTAGCGCTGGTGGAGAAGTGGAGCGCCCACCAGGCTACTCAAGGGCTCCGCCAGCACCCACGGGCCGTCCTGTCAAGAGCCGGCTGGACAGCTCTAGAAGAAACCGGGCGATGGATCGCAAACTTTCCTTTGCAAAGGCAGTTTCTGCGAATCACACGTTCCCCGATCAGTGAAGATCGGTAGCCTCAGGAAAACACTTCTTAGCAGTTACCGGCCTTCCAGAACGGAAGGGGGAAGGGACAACAAAGCCATAGGTCAGAACAAGAGACATCCATCCATAAAGAAATGAAAACCATTAGTTTCCCAAAGCAGATCTTTTGCTGAACGCTGATCGTCAAAGGCTCCTTCCCCAAAGCTCTCTCGTCTGCCTTTGACAGGTAAAAGCTTTATTTCAAAGCGTCCTTTCCCAAATGTAAACCAACCTTTAAGTAAAAGGGGCCCAGGAACTTATCAAAATGATTCTTTATGAAAATAGTTAGAGATGGAGAAATCTATGAAACACCCACGCTCTGCAGACAAGCCTGAGCGTGAACTAGTCCGAAGTGGGCATAAAGTGGAGATTTCAGAAAGGCGACCCTACACACGCCATCGATCCTCCTGGACTACGACCCCCAACTCCTAATGAGGAGTCCAGACAGTTACCGGCCCGAATCGGTCTAGGGGAGAAATCAGAGTAAAACCTACTCTAATCTTGGACCAGTCGCCTGCTGTGTCCAGGGACCTGGGGCAGGAAGGGCTCCTGGAGCCTCCGTTCGCTGCGCTGACCCCCTCGGCCGTCCCCTTCCCGCCCTACCCCGACCGCGGGCAGGGGGGACGCCGGTGGCTGGACCAGCCTCGCCCTCGCCTGCTGTCCTCCCAGGCCGAGCCCCTACAGCCCTGGGCCCCCCAGGAGGGGAGGAGAGACCGTGCCCGCGGGGGCCCCAGGCGCGACCCGCACCCACCTGCAGCCCCGCTCCCGGGTGGCGGCAACACCTCGCGACGCTTCTGCAGCTCCGCGGGCCGGCGCCGGCCTCACTGCGCTCGCATCGCTCCCGAGACGCCGACGCGCCGTCACCATCCAGGGGCATCGGGAGCCCGGGCCGGGCGGTGCGCTCGCCGAGGCGTGCGGGTGCGCGCGCGCGTTCGCTCCTCCGAGGGCAGAGAGCGCTCAGGAATCTCTCGACATCCACCTCGGAACGCCCCCGAAGCAGGTGCCGAGGGTGGAGCGCGCGCGCCCGATCTCTGGTCCCCTCTCCTGCGTCCCCAGTCTCCAAGTAATCAAAGATGCGTTGACCGAGAGAAGGTTGCCGGTCCCGGAGCCGGGGCAGCGCCCGCGGCCGCCGCGGTCCTCGCCGGTCCGCTCAGCCCCGCCGACTGCGGGTCCCGGGTTCAGCGGCCGCGCTGCGACTGCCGCCCTCACTCGGTCCAACTCGGCCGCCCGCAGCGCCCAGCCGAGACTTTTCCCCGCCGCGCGGCGTCCCCTCTCACGCACACGCGTCCTCCGTCCCTCTCTGCCGCCCCCTGCGCTCCGGGGAAGGGCGGCTGCACCGAGCGGTCCCCACCAGGACGGCAGCCCGCGCCGCGCGCCCTCAGCCCCGGCTCCCGCAGGGCCCGCTCTCCGGTGGGGGCGGCGCTGAGCCCCGGAGGTCTCCCTGCTCCCTCGGTCGCGGTGCCCCTGTCCCCGCGCTGGGCAGACAGGTCCCCGCTGGCGTCTTCTCCGAGCCTGGGCGCCGTCGACTCGCGTCCACTCAGCAGCCGCCCCGAACCAGCTGCGGCCGCTGGACTCCGCCTCCGAGCGCCGCGGCCCCGGCCCCGCGCAGCCCACCCGCCGCCGCTCTCGGCATCGTGGGCCGGAGGTAAGGTCCCCGCCGCTGTCCCCCGGTCACCAGTGCTCTGGCTCCGTCACCACCGAGAAGGTGGGAGTTTCCAATATCGAACACGGGCGAGCAGGTGTCGCCTGTCACCTCGGTGAAGGCGGGAGGAGAGAAGGAAGGGAGCGGAGGAGGGGCCCGAGGAAACGAATCCAAATCGCCAGAGAGAAAGAAGCGGTTCAGCTACTAAAGCCTCCTCCCCGCGGCCCACCCCGGCGCGGTGCTGTCGGAAGACGCTGACGGCCAGCTCTTAGAAAGTCACAGTAAAGGGCAGAGTCCCCTGTCCACCCAGCCTGGCTCTCCAGGGAGGCAGTGTAGACAGAAAGCGGAGAGAGCGGTCCGGACACTCCAGAGTTCAGCAGCGAAACGCGCTGGCAGGACCAGGCAGCGTCGCCTCCCTGCGTCTCCCTCGCGACAGCCAGCTGTGTCACCCCGCAGCCGCTGCCGAGAGCAAACGACGCTCCTGCAGAAGAAAGAGACAGTAAAAAATGAGGGAAGGCGGATACTGGAGCAAAAGCTGGACTGTGTCTCCCTCTAGAGGAGAGCCGAGTCCGAACGCTAATGGGAGGAAGGACTCCACTTTTCCCACAAACAAAAGGAAAGGATAGATGGTCTCAGGGATTTTGCATTTTTACAAATTACACCTTCTCATGGATTTACAGGCAGGATTCTCCTCCAGCCCTACGTAAGCAAAGCTCTTGCTAAAGGAACTTCCGGATAGTCCCAGGAATTTAAGAGCATGACCCTGGAAGGTCACATCCTTCCGGGTTTGGTCAAACCCGGGGGTGGTTTAGGCCGCGTGCACGAGTGCTCTGATAAAGGGTCTTCTTAGGCTCACTTTGACCAACCTTGGCGATGAGCAAAACTTCAATGAATGAATAGTGAAAATGGATTGAGAAAAAGAAAATCCCAAACGAAGAAAGAGAATTCTGACCCAGGAAATGTACAGTTCCTTACCAGTAAGGCATAACAAAAAGATCTTGTTCTGGAACCAATGTTCAGAACTCTCATTCAACTAGGCTAGGAGCTGTCGAGATAGCTAAACTCCTTCCAGCTGTGAAGCCTTGTGCCTGTAGCTCTAAGTCATTGGAACCACTGGTAAACTAGGTATCTCCCCTCACCAACTCTGAAAGTAAAAATAATACTAATGACAAAGAGACGTTAAAGAGTATGTCCTTCACTTAGTGATTTTATCTTAACTTGTTTACTGACTCAGCTATAGTTTGTATCTAAAAGACCTGAAGTCACTTAATTAGGTTGAGGCGGTCATTTATTAAAAGGTAATGCCACCAATTTTATAAGAAGGTTTTATTACTTCAAAGTCACATTAGGAGACCTGGAACATTTAGAAATCAAAATATCTAAAGCAAAACATTTAGATTTTGTGAACTTAATGTTTAAGAGTTTGCTTTCAAAATGTTTCTGTATATTTAAAAATTGTAAAACATGTATAATAACAAAGCAATTCTGTTTTAACTTGATAATTTAGTGGCGGCTTAAAGAAAGAAAAGAATTTCTTTTTTTTAAAGAACAACTGAGATTAATTGAAATTTAAAACAAGGCATCAAAACTAAATAATGCAGGTTTTACAGTTTTAACTAATTGTACTATTGCAGATTTGAGTTCATCTATCACATGGCACTCGTTTGCTTCCAAGATACCCTGAAACAGTGCCTTGCAAATGATTCTTGTCATGTGACCAAGGATTATTTCATTCCACTCAGGGATGCCCAGCCTTTTGGCTTCTCCACTGCACACTGGAAAAGGAAGAGTTGTCTTGGGCCACACATTAAATAAACAGACACTAACAAAACCTGATGAGCAAAAAAGAGGCCCGTCCATAATTTCTGCAATATACAACACCTCCGATAAGTAAAACAGTCCTTGCATTAACTGCATGCGCCCACAGGCCCCAGGTGGGACACACTTGATTACAACTCTCACAGTAATTTTTATTTGCTGTGTTAAATAGTTGGGTGGAATCCAAGCAGGAATGACACTGGAAACCCTGTGACTTTGAACTGAGAGGAAAAGCCACATACAGACAGAATCACTTTAGGAGAACATTGGTTCTCCTTTTTCACACACACAAAAAATTATATATATGAGTGTGCGTGTACGTATATAGATAGCATCCATTATAATCTCAGCTTCTAATTTATTCATTGTGATTGTAGGAAAAGCTATAATTCTATCACATTGTTAAAATTCAATTTTTACTGGTTAAGTATGGGACATTTTCATCCTTATTTTCTTAATAAAATTCATTATGTTTTTACATGCATATGAATCATTTATTAAAGTGAACAAATGTATAATTTCTTTGAAGGAGGAGGTCTTCTGGTAAGGACCAGAAAACCTGCTAGACAGATTCTAAAAGAGCTTTAACATAAATGCATAGATTAATTTCAAAATATAACAATTTCTTATACAAAGTTACATGATGCTAAAATCTGTAAGAGTGTTTGTGCATTTTGTAAATATCCAGATAAATCATTCCCAGTAATTTTTAGATCAAGGTATTCTCATTTCCATCACCTCCAAGATTTAAGAACAAAATCTTTTGCCTTCTCTTCCAGGGGAACAAAATGGCAAATACCCTCCTAGTTTAATAGAAGTCTTGAGTTGATAATTCCTGGTATCTACCAGTACAGGTACAGTCCCAGACCACCACAAACATCAGATGAAGCAAGTCACATGGATTCTTTGGTTCCCCGGTGCAAAATAGACAACTACTTTATTGTCGTCTATTAAGCCCGTAATAGTATTACACCTTTTTTAGAAGTACATATATTAATTTAAAAGTATGTTATTGCTAAAAAACGTTAATAATCATCTGGACCTTCAGCAAGGCCTTCTTTTTGCTAATGGAGGGTCTTTTCTCGAGGTGGATGGCTGCTGACGAGGGCTGTGGTTGCTGAAGGGTAGCTCTGCAGGTCTTAAAATAAGACATCAATGAAGTTTGCTTCCCTGATTGACTCTGTTTTCACAAAAGATGTATCTGTAGCACGCAATGCTGTTTGATGCCATTCCACCTGCAGTAGGATTTTTTTTAACTGGAGTCAGTCCTCTCAAGCCCTGCCACTGCTTTATCAACTAAGTTTGTGAAATATTCTAAGTCTTTTGTTGTCGTTTCAAGTGTTCACAGCACCTTCACAAGTAGATTGTATCTCAAGAACCTGCTTCCTTTGCTCATTCCTAAGAAGCAGCTCCTCATCCATTTTTATCATGAGATTGGCAATTCCGTCATGCCTGCTCCCCACCTCTAATTCAAGTTCTCTTGCTAGTTTTGCCACATCTGCAGGGAGTTCATCACCAAAGTCTTGAGCCCCTCAAAGGTATCCATGGAAGCTGGAATCAACTTCTTCCAAACTCCTGTTGATGTTGCTATTTTGACCCCCTCCCATGAATCACAAATGTTCTGAATGGCACCCATTAAAAGAATGGTTTCTTTCCAGAAGATTTTCAATTTACTTTGCCCAGATCCATCAGAGAAATCACTGTATCTGTGGTGGCTATGGCCTTACAGGATATATTTCTTAAATAAGAAGACTTGAAAGTTGAAATTATTCCTTGATCCATGGGGTGTAGGCACAAAGATGACATTAATGTCCTTGTACACTTCCATCAGAGTTTTTTTGGTGCTTTTTTATCAACAAGCAGTAATATTTTGAAAAGAATCTGTTTTTCTGAGCAAAGTATCTCAATATTGAAACAGTGGACTTAATTAATAGTCAGCAAACTATGCTTGTCGACAGATGTGCTGTTATCTAGGCTTTGTTTTTCCACTTAAAGAGGAATTAATTAATTCTTAAGGGCCGTAGCATTTTTAGAATCATAAGTGAGTACGAGCTTCAACTTGAAGTCACAAGTTCCATTAGCCACTAACAAGAGAGTCGGCCTGTTCTTTGAAGCTATGAAGCTGGGTTTCAACTTCTCTTTAGCTATGAATGTCCAATGGCATCTTCTTCCAGTAGAAGGCAGTTTTGTCTATATTCAAAATCCGTGTTATAGTGTAGCCACCTTCATCAGCGATCTTAGCTGGATATTCTGAACAAAACTTGCTGCAGCTTCTATATCAGCATTTGCTGTTTCGCCCTGCACTTGAATTTTATGGAGACAGATTCTTAAGCCTCTTGAACTAACCTCAACTAGCTTCAAACTTTTCTTCTGCAACTTCTTCACATCTCTCAGCCTTCCTAGAATGGAAGAGAGTTAGGCCTTTGCTCTGGATTAGGCTTTTGCTTGCGGGAACATTGTGGCTGGTTTGATCTCGCTTCCAGACCACAAAAACTTTCTCCATATCAACAATAGGGCGGCGCCTGTGGCTCAGTCAGTAAGGCGCCAACCCCATATACCGAGGGTGGCGGGTTCAAACCCAGCCCCGGCTGAACTGCAACCAAAAAAAAAAATAGCTGGGCGTTGTGGCGGGCGCCTGTAGTCCCAGCTACTCGGGAGGCTGAGGCAAGAGAATCGCTTAAGCCCAGGAGTTGGAGGTTGCTGTGAGCTGTGTGATGCCATGGCACTCTACCGAGGGCCACAAAGTGAGACTCTGTCTCTACAAAAAAAAAAAAAAAGAAAGAAACAATACACCTGTTTCTCTTTCTCACCATTTGTGTTTCACTGGAGATGCACCTTTAAATTCCTTCAAGAACGTTCCTTTGGCATGGAGCTTGTTTGGTACAAGACACCTAGATTTCCACCTATTTTTCCTTTTGACATGCCTTCCTCACTACGCTTCATCATTTCTAGCTTTTGATATAAAGCAAGAGACGTGTGACTATTCCTTTCACTTGAACACTTAGAGGCCTTTGTAGAGTTATGAACTGCCCTAGTTTCGATACTGCGGTGGGAATAGGAGGGCCAAAGGAGAGGGAGAGAGAGGGGTGGGCAAAGCCAGTTGGTGAGCAGTCAGAACATCTGGGTTAAATGACATTCGTGGAGTAGGTTTGCCCTTCTCTTTGGGCATAGTTTGTAGCACCTCAAAACAATGACAGTAGTAACACCAAAATTCACTGATCACAGGTAACCATGCTGTTGGAAAAATGGCACCATCAGACTTACTGGACACAGGGCTGCCATAAACCTTCAATTTGTAAAACAAGCAATATCTGTGAAGTGCAAGCATTAAAAGACAAGGTATAGGCCTGCTCATATCAGTAACCCCAGCACTATGGGAAGACAAGGTGGGAGGACTGCTGGAGACCAGGAGTTCAAGACCACCCTGAACAACATAGTGAGACCTGTCTCTACAAAAAAAAATTTAAGAAAAATTAGCCTGGTGTGGTGTGCATGCCTGTAGTCCAAGCTACTTGGGAGACTGAGCAAGGAAGATCATTTGAACCCAGGTTAAGGCTGCAGTGAACTATGATCACACCACTGACAGCAGAGCAAGACTCTGCCTCTAAAAAAGAAAAAAAAAAGACGAGGTTATGAGGGGATATGGTTGTATTTGTTTGAACTGGCTCCTTCGAGTCTAAGCAGTAAAAGATAATTTCTTTAAATAGTGAATTTAACTGAATTGTAATCTATCATAACATCCACCATGTTCTGAGGGCTTCCTAAAATACAACTTCGGTAAGCTTCAAGGTTTTTTTTCATTTTTTCCTTTTTTAAAAAACTACATTATTTTGAAGTATAATTGATATGCTATTGATGCACAATCTGATGAGTTTTTGTTGTTGTTGAGACAGAGTCTCACTCTGTCACCCTGAGTAGAGTGTCGTGGCATCACAGCTCACAGCAACCTTAAACTCTTGGGTTCAGGCAATTCTCTTGCCTCAGCCTTCCACGTATCTGGGACTACAGGTGCCTGCCACAACGCCTGGCTATTTTTTAGAAATGGGGTCTCACTCTTGCTAAGGCTGGTCTGCAACCTGTGAGCTCGGGCCATCCATCCGCCTCTGCCTCCCAGAGTGCTGGGATAACAGGTGCGAGCCACTGCACCCAGCCTAATCTGATGAGTTTTAACATGTGCACATAATCATGAAACCATCACCACAGTCAAAATACCAAATGTTCCCCCCAGATTTGCCTCATGCCCCCTTGTGATCCATATCTTCATCCACTCCTCTCCCAGCATCCACTGAGCTAGATTCTTGCTGGTCTACTTTGCATTTTCCATAATTTATATAAATTAAATCATATGTTTTCTTTTTTGAACCAGTTTTTTTCTATAAGAATAATTATTTTGAGAACACATGTATGTTGTCTTCTACCTAGGTAAGGCATTCCTTTTTTTAGTAGTATTCCATATTGAGGAATGGAATTCATTCCAGTAGGATTCCAGTTAGGTTACTTCTTGTTTGAGATATTACAGATAAAGCTGCTACGAACACCTGTGGAGAAATCTTTGGGCGGAGGTATGTTTTTATTGCTCTTGAGTTTACACCTAGGAATGGAATGGCTGGGTTTGAAAAAAAAAAAAAGTATATTCCAAAGTTTTTGTGGCCTTTTACATTCCCATCAGCCATTGTGGGAGAGTTTCTGAGGCACTTCAAGCTTTTTTGCTAGAGGCTTTATATGTTATCTCAACTCCTTATCTCAAATCCCCACAAAACCGCATAAAGTAAATGAAATAACCCCATTTTACATATCTAGAAAAATGAGTTTTAATTTGCCTGTCATTAAACAGTGGAGCCGGGAGTCAAACCAGATTCACCTTAATCCTAAACCAGTCTTGGTTTTTGTTTGGTTTGGTTTGGTTTGGTGGTGTTTTGTTTTGTTTTGGTTTGGTTTTGCCTGCAGCCCCCTCTGCCCCTCCCCAAACCTCAATGAGTAAAACATGCTATCTTTTATATTACAGGGAGACAAAAATCATTTGGACCAGGATAAGAAAAGCCTTTAGCCAGTGAGTCCATTAGTAAGAACAGAAAGACGTTATTAGTGGGAAAGGCAAAGTGAGAAAAAAATTAAATGAGGTCCTCTCCCTGTTCTGCAAGGCACAGGTGCTAAAACTCAGGCTCTAACCAGGCGTCCTCAAACTTTTTAAACAGGGAGCCAATTCACTGTCCCTCGGATGGCTGGACTATAGTTTAAAAAAAAACTATGAACAAATTCCTATGCACACTGCACATATCTTATTTTGAAGTAAAAAACAAAACAGGAACAAATACAATACATACCGCTTCATGTGGCCCGCTGGCCACAGTTTGAGGACGGCTGCTTAAACACTGATCCTGAGAGCACAAGGGAGGAAGAGCGCCCCCTGCAGGCCGTCCACCCCGCTCCTACAGCACAAGGGAGGAAGAGCGCCGCCTGCAGGCCGTCCACCCCGCTCCTACAGCACAAGGGAGGAAGAGCGCCTCCTGCAGGCCGTCCACCCCACTCCTACAGCACACAGGGAGGAAGAGCGCCTCCTGCAGGCCGTCCACCCTGCTCCTACAGCACAAGGGAGGAAGAGCACCTCCTGCAGGCCGTCCACCAGGCTCCTACAGCACAAGGGAGGAAGAGCGCCTCCTGCAGGCCGTCCACCCCGCTCCTACAGCACAAGGGAGGAAGAGCGCCGCCTGCAGGCCGTCCACCCCGTTCCTAGAGCACAAGGGAGGAAGAGCACTGCCTCCAGGCCGTCCACCCTGCTCCTACAGCACAAGGGAGGAAGAGCACTGCCTGCAGGCCGTCCACCCAGTTCCTAGAGCACAAGGGAGGAAGAGCACTGCCTCCAGGCCGTCCACCCTGCTCCTACAGCACAAGGGAGGAAGAGCACTGCCTGCAGGCCGTCCACCCCGTTCCTTGAGCACAAGGGAGGAAGAGCGCTGCCTGCAGGCAGTCCTCCCCGTTCCTAGAGCACAAGGGAGGAAGAGCACTGCCTGCAGGCCGTCCACCCCGCTCCTACAGCACAAGGGAGGAAGAGCACCGCCTGCAGGCCGTCCACCCAGTTCCTACAGCACAAGGGAGGAAGAGCACCGCCTGCAGGCCGTCCACCCAGCTCCTACAGCACAAGGGAGGAAGAGCGCCGCCTGCAGGCCGTCCACCCCGTTCCTAGAGCACAAGGGAGGAAGAGCACTGCCTCCAGGCCGTCCACCCTGCTCCTACAGCACAAGGGAGGAAGAGCGCCGCCTGCAGGCCGTCCACCCAGCTCCTACAGCACAAGGGAGGAAGAGCGCCGCCTGCAGGCCGTCCACCCCGTTCCTAGAGCACAAGGGAGGAAGAGCACTGCCTGCAGGCCGTCCACCCCGTTCCTTGAGCACAAGGGAGGAAGAGCGCTGCCTGCAGGCAGTCCTCCCCGTTCCTAGAGCACAAGGGAGGAAGAGCACTGCCTGCAGGCCGTCCACCCCGCTCCTACAGCACAAGGGAGGAAGAGCACCGCCTGCAGGCCGTCCACCCCGTTCCCAGAGCACAAGGGAGGAAGAGCGCAGCCTGCAGGCCGTCCACCCCGTTCCTAGAGCACAAGGGAGGAAGAGCGCTGCCTGCAGGCCGTCCACCCTGCTCCTACAGCACAAGGGAGGAAGAGCACTGCCTGCAGGCCGTCCACCCCGTTCCTAGAGCACAAGGGAGGAAGAGCACCGCCTGCAGGCCGTCCTCCTCGTTCCTAGAGCACAAGGGAGGAAGAGCACTGCCTGCAGACCGTCCACCCCGTTCCTAGAGCACAAGGGAGGAAGAGCACCGCCTGCAGGCCGTCCTCCTCGTTCCTAGAGCACAAGGGAGGAAGAGCACTGCCTGCAGGCCGTCCACCCAGTTCCTAGAGCACAAGGGAGGAAGAGCACTGCCTGCAGGCCGTCCACCCTTCTCCTACAGCACAAGGGAGGAAGAGCACTGCCTGCAGGCCGTCCACCCTTCTCCTACAGCACAAGGGAGGAAGAGCACTGCCTGCAGGCCGTCCACCCCTCTCCTATAGCACAAGGGAGGAAGAGCGCCGCCTGCAGGCCGTCCACCCCACTGGCTTCCTCTTGTTGTACTTATTTGGTGCCAACCGACTGATTTCTATCTTTTGCAGTAACATCTCTCCCACTTATCGCTTAAGGCTTTTTTACGTTTCTTAAAAACCATTTGCAGAATTTTTTCATGCAATCAGGTAACCAGAAGGGAGCACAGAATTCATTCCACATCTGCCAAAAGGACATGCATGTCATTCATTTTCAGCGTCACCTAGCACAGCACCTAACAAATGGTAAATATGCCATAAACACTTTGCAGTAAATAATCAGAAAACCAAACTTGCCCAGTGAGCAGACAGACATACGCCGGGAAGATAAGCCAGGAGGGCTACCCCACAAAGTGACACGAGAAAGAACAGAGGCAGGAAAACCAGCCTGCGTGAAGTAGACAAAGGCAACAAGCCACCCCGAAACTCAGCGGCTTAAAGAAGAAACATTTGTTCAGTCCACATTTCTGTGGCTTGGCAATGTGGGTCCAGCTCAGCTAGGAAGATCTCCCTGACTCCAGTCTGCAGTGAGCGGGCGCGTTGCCTCCCTCGAGACCTGAGCTTGGGAAAATGAGGCCTCACGTCTTTCAATCGTCCAACAGGCTGGCCTGGCCTTTAACGTGGAAAGCACAGCATTCCCGTCCCAGATCAAAGGACGGCTACCTTGGGTAAGAGCAAGTCTGTCCTGAATATTAAGTCTCCGGATTTGCTGCTCTTATCAGTGTAATGTGATGCAATCCGTCCAACGATGGGACGTGTCCCCATAATTCTTTGTTTCTCTAGAAAGCACATATTTTCCGAGATTTAATGTATTTAGATACTTTAACCCTTATACGTGGATCACAATGAAAGCTTTGGGAAGGACTGTGTTATGGGCCATTAATTCACTCCAAGAAACACCGTCAGCAGCGCCCTTTCTGATTCACCCGTGAGAGTTTCAACTTGCTGGGACGGCTTCATTGGTTTCTGTCCTCGTGGATTTTATGTTTCTTGATTTTTTGTGTATCTCCAAACTTTCATAATGACCCACATGTTAATCCCTAGGCTTTACTTTATAATTGTAATCTATCAACTTTATATTAAAATCTGACTTGTTAAGGCAGTGTTCATGTCAAATTTCCATACAGGGACCTGACAATATCTATTTTGGTAATTCATAGACTTTATCTGTAAAGATTTTACTTCTTGATTTTTTTGTTTGTTTCTTTTTTGCTGCGTTTCAAAGTGTTGGGTTCATGACATGAATAATACGTTATACATGGCTCTCTGAGTAAAACGGACTGAATTCTTTGGCGCACCACCACCCCCCACCCCCCACATACAGCATCTATGAAAAACCTCTGTCTGCTTGGCTATAATTCATTTATGAAGGCTCAAGAGTTACCTCCTCTCAGAAAAGAAAGTGTCCCTAATTCCCTAATCCAGTGTATTAACTGTTTCTCCTTCGTCTTCCCAAACACCTGTACTTCCCTCCACCTTAACACTTATCTCATTGTGTTATCACTGACTCATTTTTATGGATTTTCTCACATTAGACTGCACACATCTTGCAGATATACAGGGCTGTCCAGAAGGCCGTGTACTATGAAAACAGAAACGTACACGCCTTGCTCCTTTCCAGGCCGCCCAATGCCGCTGGGCACATTTCTACTTCACCCAGTAACACTGCAGGCATAAGTGGATAAGTGACAAACATGCCTCAGCTTACAAGATTGGGGAACAATATATGGTTGCGGTTTTTTTATTTCAACACTTTTATTAATGTAAACATTATTACAGAATAATGGTAGTACACATATAGATGACATTGATTGTAATATACAATAGTAATGATTTCAAGCCTCCATTCTGCTGATCACGAGAGTTACATTCATCTAGCTATAAAGTTCCACATGGTTTCTGGAAACCCTGGAAAATGCTGGCATGGTCTATAAAACTAGCCTTCTTCATTGCCCCCCACCCAGCACACAAGAGACAAAGGCTCACAAGCGCCTCTGTTGCCGCCCTTATCTTGGGGACCTCCAGAGACCCACTCGCTGTTCCTACTCCCTCCACTCAGCAGCTTCCAGGCAGTTCTTAGCACTCGCCCTCATCTCCAAATAGTTAAGTGAAGCCCAATTTCCCCCCCAACAGCTGAACCACAGTGGCTGCTAGGGTACAAAGGAGGTTCCCCTTCACCACAATGTTGTTGTCAGTCAAACATCAAAGAAAAGCAGCCTTAGACTCCAGAAGCCTCAGGTCTTCCTGGCCAACTCATTTGATCTACAAGTTAAGTGTGCCCAGATTGCCAGGGTATCTAGGTGAGGCAGAGACCCAGTGCCAGCTTCCCACTGAGCCCAGCACTAGCCCTTCCCTGTAGTAACTTAGGTGCTGGGCTTCAGTCCTCCTTCCCCCCAGTTCTCTAGTATCCAGACATCCTCACTCCTTGGAACATTGAGGTCAGCCACGGAGGTGGTTGGGTGAACTGGGCAACCTCAGTCTCATTCCCAGCCTCGATGCTGGCTGAGCTGCAGACACTGGAGCAAAAGAGCCATTGGGAATGCCTAATATTTGTTTCCTAGTAGCTTGGAGGAAAATCTGAAATCGGAGGAAAGCACTTCCTTCTTGTCTGAAAAATTGTAAAGATGGGAGTCTGGCTTAAATGACTGAGAACAGCAAACAAAAAAAGAAGGGTCATCAGAAAGTCAAAAGGTAACTCTATAATTTCACGGGCCGCAGACATGTAGACCAAGCAGGCATCACAAAAAGTAGTGGCCTGTGACCTCATGACAGTAGAAGAAAAACAAACTTTTTTTTAATTGCACTGAACACTTTCTACATATGTAATAATGGGATGACTATTCAGTTCTCTAAATATCAGCCTTTTAGACATTTTGGTTCTATAGCATAAGGCAGTAAGAAATGATTTACAGACACCACTTGCTAGTAGAAAACAGCTCTCAATAACCTGCTAGGCTGAGATCACATGATGTTTACAGCGGGGTAGGCAGCACATAGGTGGCCATGGAATCATGCTGGTAGTAATCCCAGGCAATTAAAGTTTCTTCTAAAGCTCATTCTTCCTGCCTGGTTTATTGGATTAACTCAACTGCTTTTGGCCTTTGACTTCATTGTTGCCCTCTTGCCTATCTCTACTTTCCCATTGCAGGGTTGTGGGAAGCAGAGAGATTCTCACTTTAGCAGGGAACCAAAGACCTCACGTGACAAGGCACATTCTGAAGGCGCAGACTGCGATGAGTTAATGTTAAGAAGGCACCATCCTCCCAGCCTTTAGTTTAAAGCCCCACTTACCTGTATTGTTTGCTGGCTAAATAGATATTAGCAGTACATAGTTTTGTTCATCCTCAGAATGAGGTTAAAAATGGGGAAAGGGGGAGTAAAACCCACCGAACTAATTGACCACACATTACAGGCTGTTTTGAATGAAAGCTGAGTAGAAGGCAATGTTTATAAATTTTTAAGCAAGGACAAAAAAGAAAAATAAGAAAGAAAACTAATACATATCTCTTTTTGTAATAGTTCTATAAGAGACATTGTCTCGCTTTTTGACTTATAAATTGAGGCTCAGAGATTAAGTAACTTACCCAAGTAAGTTAGTTAAAAAGTAAGAACTGCCCGAATTATAATTAAATTACGTTGACTTAAGAGCATGCCCAAGAACTTATCTCCTAATTCTCAGTCTAGCGTTCTTTTCATTTTACATATTTTGTGATATACTTATTTCCAGAAAGCTCAAGCTCAAACACTGAAATTTCTCCCTTCAAACACTCCAGAGATCCCTGTACAAATAACATGATCCTGTCAGGCAACATGATGGATATCCCTACACTGAAGTTTGACAGTTTCAACTTCTCTGTGCATCTTGGCCACCCAGTGTCAAAACAGAGCAACTGCAGGCAGACGTAACATTTGTACAGGCAAGCATTATAATGTCTGTTTTCAGCAACAAAAACAAATCATTGTAAAGGTTCTGGAGTCTTTGAATGGTAAAAGCTTGTACATAGTGAAGATATTTACACCACAGAAAGAAGCACATGAAAATGAGTAGTCTAATTTTTAAATATAAAAAATTTAAGTAGCATACGTTCAAAGGATGTACACCCATTCCAAAATGCTAGAAAAAAATAAAAAGTAGTAAAAGGAAGTTAGATAAAATCTAATTGTATGTGAGGAAGCAGCCAAAAATAAGAGGAGTTACACTATCTTTTCATGCATTTTTTAATATAAAGGTTAATGAGGGACATGAACAACAAAATACATTAGTGGAACTGCCAATATTAGTGCTGTTCAGAGAAGTCTCTAGCTAGATGACTGATAGGAAACCTATAGAAATCAAGTTCTACCAGGTGTTGTAATAGCAAATACAAGTGAGCAACATACAGCCAGAGGTACTAGTGAGAACACAGCCGGAGTGGTTCACTACCCAGGGGATTGTGCGCGATAACACCTGCCTTTGTTATGCGTGATCTAATGGAACAGAAATGATGACACCATCACAAAATGATGGGTGACAAAGAGGAGTGCGCTTTAGAGATGGGTATAGAGCAGTGTGTTTTAACCTTTTTTCATCTCACAGCACACTTAAACCTATAGTTAAATTTCACTTAAATTCACTTAAAAGCACACTTAAATTATGTTGATCAAAATAAAGAGTAAAAAAGAAGGATATATTTACTCTGCTTTGAATTCTTTCAAAAATAGTTTAATTAATGATCTTTAAAAATTTTCATGGCACACCCAAAATCCTCTCGCGGCACGCCAATTGAAAATCACTGGAAAAGAGTATGTGTTTATTTTTAATTTTAAAAGCAGAAAAATGGCATAGAACTTTGAGCCTGAGAAGGAAAAGATTTTTAACAGTAGTATGTCTTTCATAATCATTCAGGGTTTGGGTCAACCTCTATTAGGAAATTCGATATATATTAGGGAGGGTGTCTGCCCTAACACAGTGGCCAAATGTGCAAGGTTCCGGATTGGAATAGTGGCTCCCACCATCTCTGCCAGTTTCCACACAAAGGATAGAAACTATTCTCGTGTATGTACTAAGATCATTCAGAATTCCTAGCTCCTTTCCTGTAAGTCCTTTCTCTTCCATTGAAGAAAGTAGCATTAATGCAAGTCAGTTAAAAGGACGCTATAGGGATAACTTTACTACTTTACATCCAAAATAAAACTTCCCAAAATTCAGTACTTTATTAGTGGTAACTTGACAATTAATGACCCACTTTAGAAAACATTATCAACTTGTATGAGGCTTGTAGTCAGGCAATAAATACTGTTAAAGATCATAATGTAATAATCCTTGGGATTCAAGGCACAGTAAGTCTGGGAAAGAGTAGGAGAAAGAAACTTGGTGTATACTCACCATCGAATGACAGAAGTGAGAAGGAAGTTTCAAAAGATACTCAGCTTTCCTTTATTTCCAAAGTTTGTCTTCAAACTATCCCAGACCCAAAATCCTTCCTGTCATTTTAATAATTTAATTGGGGAAATTCGACAACGTCCCCGGGAATCCCCCTGTGAGGAGTGCTTCACTGAGCCCTTTATTTCACATAAGCCTCTTCTGCAAGCTTAGTCCTGTATGAGTTGTGGATAAGCAAATTTCCATCTTTTTATGATCATGCTTTTAATTCTACAGGGATATCCTCTAGGAAGAACTTATCTCAGCCACCATTAGACACATTGCAAGTTTGCAAGGTAGTGTAGCTGAGCCTACCAAAGTCCTCTAATAGCCATGAAGGAAAAGTCTCTCTTGTCCTCTCTCTGCTGAATAATTATTCCTCAAGTATCAGTGCCCTGTCCATGGCAGATAGAATTGCTTTCCTCTAAAAGCCTGTCGGAAGAGCTGAGACTGACATGTGCTTTCCCAAACAAAAGGTCCTAATAAAAATTAGACATTTGATAAGGCTTTCTTTTTCATTCATTTGGCATTCTAACTTATGAAAGGTGTAATCCAATTCTCAAGAGAAATAAATAAATTGCAACTGTGCTGATACACAAGTTTCTTAACTGTTGTATTCTTTGGGGGAAAATAAAAGATACACCTAACCACGTAAGTCCAAGAAATGCAAATTTCAAGGTAACAATTATACCCAGAAGATTAAAACTTTTAATATTAGAGTGTCTAGAGATGCCTGAAATAAACCCAAACAAATGATTGCTATTGAAAGTCTTTGCCTCCTATTCTAGAGCTCAAAAACCAGGTGACTATGAAATTATATAAAACAGGCCACATAGCTAAAAATAATGTAATTTGGTGGGGCGGGGGGTTTGGTGGAAATAATTATATTAAAGGCTATGAAATTTGTATTAGTGAAATGTATACTCTTAACCCCAGGAAGGCCACAAATTTTCTGAGGTCACAAATTTTGATCCATCTCTTAATCAATTCACATCCAGGAGCCACTGTAAATGCTTTTGTTTTCTTCTGGCTTTAGCCTAGACAGTTGCTCACATACCAGGCTACTCTTCAATCCCTTCCTACTTGGGTAAGAGGCACAGTCAGAAAGCAGTCAGGAGGAACGCTAAAGCCGTGGTTTAGAATCCAGAGTAAAAATCCCACATTGTCTAGCTTGAGTGCTTTGAGGTTTCTCCATACTTCCTTCCAGAAAGGTTGTACTAGTTTGCAGTCCCACCAGCAGTGTAAAAGTGTTCCCTTCTCTCCACATCCACGCCAGCATCTGCAGTTTTGAGATTTTGTGATGTGGGCCATTCTCACTGGGGTTAGATGATATCTCAGGGTTGTTTTGATTTGCATTTCTCTAATATATAGAGATGGTGAACAATTTTTCATGTGTTTGTTAGCCATTCGTCTGTCATCTTTAGAGAAAGTTCTATTCATGTCTCTTGCCCATTGATATATGGGATTGTTGGCTTTTTACTGGGCATCTACCCAGAAGGAAAAAAAATCCTTTTATCATAAGGACACTTGTATTAGACTGTTTATTGCAGCTCAATTTACAATCGCCAAAATGTGGAAACAGCCTAAATGCCCACCAACCCAGGAATGGATTAACAAGCTGTGGTATATGTATACCATGGAATACTATTCAGCCATTAAAAAAAATGGAGACTTTACATCCTTCGTATTAACCTGGATGGAAGTGGAAGACATTATTCTTAGTAAAGCATCACAAGAATGGAGAAGCATGAATCCTATGTACTCAATTTTGATATGAGGACAATTAATGACAATTAAGGTTATGGGGGGGAAGCAGAAAGAGGGACGGAGGGAGGGGGGTGGGGCCTTGGTGTGTGTCACACTTTATGGGGGCAAGACATGATTGCAAGAGGGACTTTACCTAACAATTGTAATCAGTGTAACCTGGCTTATTGTACCCTCAATGAATCCCCAACAATAAAAAAAAAAAAAATCCCACATTGTACTGTTTTTAACGTCTAGTTTTCAGGATGATTTCTTAAATAATTTAATTTCAACTTATTTAAGAATTATTAAAAGTGCAAGTTGCTATTAGGTACTCCTACATATGGTACTATCTTTTAGAATTTATAATCCAAGCTAAAGAATAAAAATGCTTACCAGCCACGAACTCAATTATTCTTCTTTGTTCCAATAGCAGGTAGTCCCAACTTATAAATGGGATGCCTTTCGAGATTCTATGTACTTTGGGGAGCTCAGAATGTGCCCATCTCATGGAAATAATTTTTAAAATTGAGAGTAGGTTCCTAGATCTGTGTTCAGGAAAAAAAAAAAAAAGCCTATTAAATGTAAAGATGCTGAATTGAATCCCCAGCTTACACCACGACTATGTAAACACACTGGATTCTTAGCCTTTCTAGGAGCCATTGAGAACCTACAGAAACCCAAACTTCTAAAATTTCACAAACTGTTCAACGAGCTGGGAGTCCCCTTGAAGTTTTCAGGCACCCCAGGTTAAGACGAGGTAATTGCTGCATACCTGCAACCCCAGCACTTTGGGAGGCCAAGGCAGAAGGAGCACTGGAGGCAACCCCAACATTATGGGAGGCCAGGGCAGGAGGAGCACTGGAGGCCACAAGTTGGAGACCAGCCTGGGCCATATAGCAAGATTCTCTCTCTACAAAAATACTTGAAAATTATCCAGGTGTAGTAGCCTGTAGTCCCAGCTACTCAGGAGGCTGAGTCAGAAAGATCCCATGAGCCTGGTAAGTCGAGACTACAGGGAGTTATGATCCCACCACTGCCCTTCAGCCTGGGCCACATAGCAAGACCCTAACCTAGCTCTTTATATAGGAGATCAACTACCAATGCAAGGAAAAACTCCCTTTATAATAGACTGAATTGTGTCCCTCCCCTGCCTCCCCACCTGCCAAATTCATGTGTTGAGATCCTAACCATCCATATCTCAGAATGTCACTGGATTTTGGATATTAGGTCTTTTAAAAAGTAAGTAAGTTAAAAAGAGCCTTTAAGGGGGGCCTAATTCATTATGGCTGGTGTCCTTGTAAGAAAAGGAAATGTGGACACAGATGTGGGAGGACAGCCGAGGAAAAGGGCATCAGAAAACCAGCCCTGAGGATACCCTGATCTCAGCCTTCTCGGCTCTAGAACCGTGAGAAAAATAGATTCCTGCAGTTTGAGCCACCACACCCTAGCAAACTAATACACCCATCATCCCCACCTTCCAGGATGACATGATCCATCAGTGATCAGCAGAGTCACCATTTAAGAGACACTATCTTTGAAAGCTCCATTTGTGAGTTTGACAACCAGTCCCACTCACAGCCTACTCCAGTGCTGAGAGCCACTCTCCTACTCACAGCAAAAGAGGGCAGATCTACAGCAGGAAAGAGGTTGCAAGCTCTCCCCTAACAGAGATTATTAAGAGGTAAATCTTTATTTCTACATAAGATGTCTCATATATCCACATAAGAGACCAAAACTTTCCAAGACACTCATACGCCCAGATGTCTCAGTCAGGGAACAAAAGTCAGTTTCCACTGATACACATTTGGGGTTATTAATAAGTCACTTTTCATAAATTACTTATGAATGGTATGTAGATGTGCAGTCCCCAAGGTAGTCCTGCGTGTCCTGTGTCACTCCAATTCTCCCTTCCCGGTAGTTGCACTGACATAGGGAATAACCTGAAATGGGAAAAGGCCGGTCAATCAGACAAAAGAATAACACATTTTCCAAAACATGTGGTAGCCTAGGAAAGTGCTGACATTTTCACCAATCTCTTGCCATTCACCTCCGCTTTTCAAACACAAAGAATTATCCGAACACAATCTTACTGGGTGCAAAATTACTGCAGCCACTGACTCTCCAGGAAACAATTTGGCTTAAGAAAAATAACACTGCTTCTAAACCAAAAAAGATATGGTTGCAAATACAGATTTTGTAACTTTTTTACTTTTACTTTTTACTTTTTTGTGTGATCTAATTAAACTCCCTGAATCTTGGTGTCTTACCTGTGGAGTGTGGGCACCGATATCATTAATATCATTCATAACAGATATTTGAATTATAAGGTTCGTAGTGAACATCAAATGAAATTATGTAGAAATTGCCACTAGTAAAGCTCAAAGGGTTTTGCCCAACACAAGAGGGAGCTCTAAGGACCTACGTCACCATGACAGGTAAATAAGATAATTTACTTAATCCTTCCCCAAAGGGGCTTCACCTAAGGCCATTTTCTCAACTAAGAAAATAGCCAAACTCCAGGGACTTTTGATGGCCCGGTTAGAGTACCAGCATGAGGAGAGAGGCAATGGTAGAGGAGGTAGTTAGGTAGTTAGAGCAAGGGAGGAGAGAACAGAACCAAAAGGTAGTCAACAGGATGGAACAAACATCCGTGGAGAAGGAAAGAGCCACTAATTTCCCAGCATTGCACCCTTCCCCCATCATATCATAATTGCAGTAAGTTAACATTGTGGTTTTGAGCCCCGCCCCTTTGTGGGAAAAATAGGAGAACTGTGAGTTCATGGAGCATCAACACTGACCGCCCAGCTGCCTTTGCCTTCAACAAGTAGAAACAGCAGCTGTTCAGGCTTCCAGGCGGTTGCTCCTTTCCAGCCCACCCACTTCCTCTCTTGGGAGTGGACTTTCAAATCTGCACAAACCTTTGCTCAGCCTGTCTGTTGTCATTCAATAAACTTGGTCACTATCTCTCCGTTGTGTGCACATACTGACATTCCTTTCTTAGGTGTGAAAGAGCCTTTCCACTGGTGACAGTAATGCATGGGGTATTGGCCAACAGCGAGTCCACAGACCCATCCAGTCATCACCACTCTGTCGCTAAGCGCATAATTACAATGGACATGCTCGGTTATCAGCAGAACCCTCACCTGGGTTCTTTGGACTGAGGACTAACACCTACGCAATAGAGAAAGCTAATTTAAAATCTCTGGAGCTGCTCCAAGATAGGAAATCTTTAAAGGTAGTATTTCATCCCTGGCTGGGGGGAGCGGCAGAGACTAATGCCACGGTTAAAGACAAAAGGATGCATGGATGCTGGTTCTCATCATACTCCCTTTCAGCTGACCGGCCTGGACCCCACCAGCAAACTCAACCAAAAAAGCAGTCCCAACTGCAGCCATTGTCCCAGAGGTCGCCTCTTTGCTAGAGAAGTTATCGTGACCTTGAGTACATGGTACACTACTGTTGATCTGAATAACAGGTCATTTTCCATCCCTATTGGCAAAATCAGAACTACAAAGTTTGAATTCACCTGAGCTAATAGGTGTATATGTTTGCAGCCTCACCCAGCTAGGTTTATTCTTTTGCCCTCAGGCATAATACCGTTCAAAGAGACCTGAACTGATGGTTTGGCAGGACACAGCACTGGTTCCTACTGTGATGGAACTGTGTTAACAGACTCAGATGAGCAAAAAGTAGCTTGTGTGTTACAGGGCTTGGCACATGCATTTAAGAACGTGAAAATTAAACACCCTAAATTCACAGGAAGACCATGTAAGTAGCACATGGGAGTCCAGTGGTCTGGGACGAGCCATCACATCCTCTCTAAACTAAAGAATGATTATTGCCTATTGTATCTCCCTCCACGAAAAAGGAACCACAATGCTTGGCATTATGCTTTGGGTTCTGGAAGCAGCACATTTACTACACACCAGCAAATACTGCTCTGACCCATTCACCAGGCGGCATGAAAGGTGACAAGCTGTGAGCAGGGTCCAGAGAAGGAAAGGGCCTGGCAGCAGTGCTGGGCCATGTGGTCTGGCTGAGCCTTCAGTATTAAAGGTATTGATTGAAAAAGATACAGTACGGAGTTTGCAGCAAGCCTCTAAGGAGAAATGAACCATTCCATCTGAGGTAGTGAGTTAGACTGCACGCGCGCGCGCGCATACACACACACACACACACACACCCCTGTCTGGAGTGCTACTGAGCCCTGGTAGACAAAGAGAGGAGAGAGAACCTTCTCAGGGATGATCAAATTAGGATCAAAACTGAGGTTAAGTTCTGCCAGACCCACCTAGGTCAGCTAAAGAGAGCCTCTTGCCCAAGATCACGTTCCTTTCCTGGGGGTACCACACCGTCCAGCAACTAATCTGGATGAAAAAGTATAAAGGTCCAGCCCTGCCTTCAAGGTAGAGCAAACGTGAAGGGCAGCACCAGCTCCAGAGCCTCCCTCCAGGTGGCTGAGGCCGGGTGCAACGGCGCGGCAGCTCACCACAGTGCACTCCTGCCTCCGGCCACTCTTTCTTCCTTGGCTTCCCCGTGGATATTGGATATTGATCCCCGGGATATTTGTCAATAAACTTTTTGCAAACCTACCTAAGGTAGATACGCATGTACTTATCAAAACTTCACTGACTGTGCAGGTCAAGATGAGGGGAGGGAAGGAAGCTTTACCTCCAAATTCTTTAAAAACAAAGCTGAATTAATGTCTTGTTTGTAAAGAAAAGGAGTGGAAGGAAGGAAAAGGAGCCAGTAAAGGGAAAGGAAACGGGTCTCCCTCACCTTTGATTAACACCCTTCCGCCATTACTTGAAATGCTGTTGTCATCAGTTTGGGAGGCTTTTGGTTTTCCAGTTACTGAAGTGGGGGACCATGTCAGCCCACAGCAATGCTCCATTTGTTATTCAGCAAAGACGAAGCTAAACATTTTAACCCAAACTGTACTTCTTTTTTGCTTTCTGTGAGAATTCTGAATTTCATTTGCTCGTTTTAATATTTAGCACCTGCCAAGCCCTGCTCTGTATTTTATAATGTAATACTACTATCTTTATGAAACCCTTAAATCTGTAAGTCAAATAGATGTTTCAAATATTCTTGAATATAATATGTTATTTGTGGCTCCTTATTTTCTTTCTCTTTTACATTTTGTTCCTTTCTCATTGCAAGTCACAAAGTCAATAAAGCAAGGGTAATCAGGGTAGATATCAAAAGGACATTTAAATTGCAATAGTTGTCTGTTTACCAAAGATATTCTGAAGGACATTTTCTCAGGCAGTTACACATTTACATAGGAGATTCAATAATATCATACTTGCAAAGTAGCTAGACATTTTGGCATTTTCGATTTGAGATGATAAGATTAAAATGGTAATATATGAAAACTATAATTTATACTAAATAAGAAAATATGAGGACAAAATAGCATTTTAATTATTAACAGTAAATATATAGGTGAATATAGCAAAAGAAAAAATTTTAAATGAGTAAACAATTCTGAAAAAACAAAAAAATTAAAAGTTCTTCATATCAATTTTATATCTCTGCAAATTGATGAAGAAAAATATGATTTAGCTCTGAAAATAAAAACTTTCTTTGACATAAAAATTCAAATACAGAACTAAAAGAAATCAGTTTGGTTATTTGAAGTTAGAAATGAAAAATTGGCTTTGGTTACACTGTAAGTGAAACTATAGGTCACAATTTTATTTGCACTTCATGGAAAACACAAAATGAAGAGGTTGCTAGCACAAGTGTCTGGGGTATGTGAAGCTTTGGTAGATACAGGAACATTTACAGAATATTTACTTACAGCAACTGTGAAATTTAAATTAAATCTATATTTAGTCTAAATCAACATAAACCTGAATTTCTATAGACCAAAGACAAAGAGTTGTTCTATAATATTTAAAAGGTATAATTAATAGTAAAATTCCAAGGGCTATGGGCCTGAAGTTTTGAGATTGCATGTTTGTTAAAAGAGACACTTGCTAAAGAAGCTTTGTTCATTTAAAGTGATAAGCACTACTTGTTATAAGGGTTTAAATTTGCTCACCATTGGCAGGCCGAGGTGGATGGATTGCCTGAGCTCATGGGTTCAAGCCTGAGCCAGTGTGAGACCGTGTCTCTAAAAAAAGCCGGGTGTTGTGGCAGGTGCCTGTAGTCCCAACTACTCGGGAGGCTGAGACAAGAGAATCACTTGAGCCCAGGAGATTGAGGTTGCTGTGAGCTGTGACACCACAGCACTCTACTAATGGTGACAAAGTAAGACTCTGTCTCAATAAATAAATAAATTTGCTCACCAAACTTATAATTAAATCATGGACCATAATCTAACTGCTCTTAATATAAGTAATTCATCCGGTACATAAAAACTCTCCCATTAGTTTGCAACTGTATCTTCAAGTATTCCTCCTGGAACAGAGTACTAAAATAAACAAATGATTCTAGCACATTAACTTTACAACACAACACAAAACTCATTCTTTCACAGAGTCACCAAGACAACCTAGAGACCTGACATTTTGTTTTAATCTAGGGATTGATAGAGCAAAGAGAATTTGAGATGAAAACTGAAAATACTTAGTAAGTTTTGGACAGTTAAAAAGAAAACCTCGAACAAAGTTATAGAGCATTTCTAAACAACTAAATTATTGAAATGTCACTAAAAATAATACTGTGTGGCATGCCTTTACTAAAGGCAAAACCTCACTAAAAGCAAAAGAAACTGTCAGGGAAGAAAAAGAAAACTAAAGGAGTTAGAACTAGAACAAAGTATTAAGTCACATTGAAACAATAAACTGGGAGGAAAAATAAATATAATTTAAAAACTGTTACTTTGAAAAGAAATTACACAATTAAGCCTACTTATTGAAAAGGAAGAGAATGTAAATTAACAAAATGAGAAATGACATATAAGAACTAAGATTAAAAAATGTTTTTAAAATATCTGATTAAAATAACAATGAGATACCACTATATACCTATAAGAATGGCCAAAACCAAAACACTGCCAACATCAAATGCTGGTGAGGATGTGAAGAAATAGGAACTCTCATTCATTGCTGGTGGAAATGCAGAATGGTACAGCCAGTTTGGAAGACAGTTCTGCCCTTTCTCACAAAACTAAATATTCTCTTACCATACAATCCAGCTCGCACTTCTTGGTATTTAACCAAATAAGCTGAAAATTTAATGTCTTCACAAAATTATACACATGGATGTTTATACCAACTTTATTTGTTATTGCCCAAATTTGAAAGCAACCAAAATGTCCTTCAGTAAATGAGTGGGGAAACTGTGGTACATCCAGACAACGGAATATTATTCAGCACTAAAAAGTAATAAGCTATCAAGCCTTGGAAAGACACCAAGGAACCCCACTTACGTATCACTAAGGGAAAGAAGCCAACCCCAAAAGGCCGACACTGCAAAATCCGAACTATGTGACATTTTGGAAAAGGCAAAACCGTGGAAACTGGTAAAAATATCAGGAGTTAGCAGGAGTTAGAGAGAAGGGAGGGATGAACAGGTGGTGCACACTGGATTTTTAGGGCAGTGAAACAACTTTGTATGACATTATAATAGTTTGTCAAAACCCATAGAATAGTCAATGCCAAGAGTGAATTTAAATGTAAACCATGGACTTTGAGTGATAAGGATGTGCCAGTGTAGGTTCCTCGATAGTGACAAATGTACCACTGGGGGGGGGGTGCTGTTAGTGAGGAGACTGTTCATGTGTGGGGGCAGGGGGTATGCGGGCACCTTGTACTTTCTGCTCAGCCTTGCTAGTAACCTAAACCTGCTCTGAAAAATAAAGTCTGTTTGGAAAAAAAGGAAAGAAGGAAGGAAGAAGAAACCAAAATATATTAAACAAAATTACAAGATAAAAATAATCATCTCTGTGTAGCTGGCATACAGGTCATTTTTACTTTCTTAATTATACATTGTTCAAAAACATTGAAAATATTGAAATACTGCTCAACTTATTTTACTAGGCATTAAGTTTGTAAAAATAAAAAAATAAAAATCAAGACCCTGATAACTAAGACAGTGTGGTACTTGCGCAGGGATGAACAACGGAATCAGTGACTCAGAACTGGTATCACAGAGAGATCTATTTCTATGAGAATACTTGATATATGATGGCATGGAGAATTGGTGAGTAAAGGGCCTGGGGACAATTAGGAAAAACAAAATTGGATCACAACCTCACATGGAAATGAATTTCAGGATGATTGCAGAAGTAAATGTAAAGTTATAACGATTTTATAAAATACCATAGGAGGCTATTTTTAATGATCTTAGATGAAGAAATTATTTTTTAAACCACACACAAAAAGATGTGAAAAATTTTAGTGCATTAAAATAAAGAATTTAAGCTCATCAAATGACAACATAAAAGAGTGAAAAAAGAACCTACAGAGAAGAGAGGACATATTTTCAACACAAAGCCACCAAGTGTTAGTACCCAAAATATATAAAAAACTCTTACAAATCAGTAAATTGGGGGAAAGAGATGAGTAGAGATTTCAACCATGTTAAACAAAAAATTCAAGAAACAGATGGAGTGTGGTTAAAAAAAAAAAAGATTAAAACAAGCAACTCTTATTTTAGGAAGCAGTCTGTCCTGTGATAGAGGGATGAAAAGAGACACTGCATTATAAGAAACCCCACAAATGCAGTCTCCATCAAATGGGAAGAAGCAAAGGTTTAAACACACACACATAAAAATTGGGGATCTTAGAGAAGTTTCACCTTGTCTCACCAGCCTGGCTTCTCCCCAGTATGACCCATCAGCAGTGCTGTACCATGTCCAGGAAAAGCCACCCTCCTCAAGATGAGTACTCAGGAAAAAAAACAGCTCAAGATCTATACAAAGAAACTACCAGGGATGCCTTATGGTGGATTAAAAAGAATTTCAAAAAATATTACTAAAGAATAAGTAAAAATTGTGACCCCTCATGTTCTGCCATGCAATCAACATAAAGATTCAAAGATGTTCTTTTTCCACAAAGTAAAAACAAAAGAATTCAAATGTCTTCATGTATACACACAGCAACCTGTTAAAAGATATCAAGACAAGATCTTACCTATAACAACAAAAGATAAAACATTTGAAGAAAATGCTCATTGTCAAGTGTCGATCAGAGTAACAGCTTCCTTGCAACTGGGTATGGTGAGATGGGGAGAGAAGACTCCAGGATCTCTGGCTGGTGGGATCTGCCCAGAAACATCCCTTTAGGGAAACAGGAGTCATTGAGAGACTTCTGGACCCCATGAGGAGAACAAAAGCAGTGGAGAACTGGCAAGTGGTTGCGTGTGTTCGTTTGGTCTAATCCCACTGGCAGCTGTAAGTACAGCAGCAGTGAGATTGCAGTCTGGAAGGGCCTTACCTATGAGCTGTTTTGTCTTTGTTTGGACTTGGCACTCAGTTGAACTACCTTAGGAGAACCTGAGCAAGAGTATGGAGGCCTTTAAGTGTTGTCTAGGACCCGAGACTGTGCCGCTGAGCCAGATGGAACTAATAGTGTTCAGCTGTAGGCCACACGGAGCCATTGTGGGAGAACTGCCCTGGCAAGCTCGGCCCTCAGGGTTACAGAGTGAGGATTGGCGGGAGACCTTAAGGGAGTAATCTAGCAACTGAGCAGCCTAAAGGCAGAGACTGAGACACCTTACAGCCTTGGACCTCACGGGCATAGACTGAGAGCAGTTTTGGCACACTGGGTAAGCATGCAGCCACTTCAGGAGTGATCCCAGCAACAAATGCTTTCCTGGGAAAGCTTCTGCTTAGCCAAGCTTCACAGTTTAAAGTGCCTTTTAAGTGGGCTGAGGAGAGATTTAGGTTGTCCACCCTGCAGGGTTTAAGAAATCAGCAGAGGCCTCCAGTCTCCACCTCATCTAGCTGTATCAGCATTGTGAATAACGTCAAAAGATCACCTATTATCAGTGTAACTGGCTTATTGTACCCTCAATGAATCCCCAACAATAAAAAAAAAAAAAAAAAAAGATCACCTATTGCCCAGGCAATAGTCAGCAAGATATATATACTGCTTTGTTTTGGGTTTTGTTTTTGTTTTTGTTTTTTTCATTTCAACATTTTTCCCTCTAGATTTTCCTTTTTATCTTTCTTTTCTTTCTTCATTTTTCTAGTTTAAATATGATTTTCCATTGTTGCCTTCTTTAACAATTAGAACTTCATTTTTGCTAGTGTTTCTACCTCTATTATTTGGTTTTCCCCCCAATTTTATCCCATGAAGTTTTCTGTTTGCTTGTTTTGGTTTGATTTATAGCCTTTTAATCTTTCCTCTCTATTTGGTGGAGGTGTGGTACTACGTCTCAACAGGCTGGCAAAGAGCTACTGACCTCAAGGAAACCCAGAACCCCCAGAGGCTGGGGGTATTTAAAGTTGGGACAAATCAGAAATAGCATCAACTATACAAAACCTCCCTAAAAAGAAAAGCCCGGGACCAGATGGTTTCACGTCAGAATTCTACCAAACCTTTAAAGAGGAATTAGTACCTATATTACTCAACCTGTTCCAAAATGTAGAAAAAGAAGGAAGACTACCCAACACGTTCTATGAAGCAAACATCACCCTGATCCCCAAACCAGGAAAAGACCCAACAAGAAAAGAAAATTATAGACCAATATCACTAATGAATATAGATGCAAAAATATTCAACAAGATCCTAACAAACAGAATCCAGCAACACATCAAACAAATTATACATCATGACCAAGTTGGTTTTATCCCAGGGTCTCAAGGCTGGTTCAATATACGTAAATCTATAAATGTAATTCAGCACATAAACAAATTAAAAAACAAAGACCATATGATTCTCTCAATTGATGCAGAAAAAGCTTTTGATAATATCCAGCATCCCTTCATGATCAGAACACTCAAGAAAATTGGTCTAGAAGGGACTTTTCTTAAACTGATAGAGGCTATCTACAGCAAACCCACAGCCAATATCATATTGAATGGAGTTAAATTGGAATCATTTCCACTCAGATCAGGAACCAGACAAGGCTGCCCATTGTCTCCATTGCTTTTCAACATTGTAATGGAAGTTTTAGCCACCGCAATTAGGGAAAAAAAGGCGATCAAGGGTATCCATATAGGGTCAGAAGAGATCAAACTCTCGCTCTTCGCAGATGATATGATTGTGTATCTGGAAAACACTAGGGACTCTACTACAAAACTCCTAGAAGTGATCAAGGAATACAGCAGCGTCTCAGGTTACAAAATCAACATTCATAAATTGGTAGCCTTTATATACACCAACAACAGTCAAATTGAAAAAGCAGTTAAGGACTCTATCCCATTCACAGTAGCGCCAAAGAAGATGAAATATTTGGGAATTTACCTAACAAAAGACGTGAAAGATCTCTATAAAGAGAACTATGAAACTCTAAGAAAAGAAATAGCTGAAAATGTTAACAAATGGAAAAACATACCATGCTCATGGCTAGGAAGAATCAACATTATCAAAATGTCCATACTACCCAAAGCAATATATAATTTCAACGCACTCCCTATTAAAGCTCCACTGTCATATTTTAAAGATCTTGAAAAAACATTACTTCGTTTTATATGGAATCAGAAAAAACCTCGAATAGCCAAGACATTACTCAGATATAAAAACAAAACAGGAGGAATCACACTACCAGACCTCAGACTTTACTACAAATCGATAGTGATCAAAACAGCATGGTATTGGCACAAAAACAGAGAAGTAGATATCTGGAACAGAATAGAGAACCAAGAGATGAATCCAGCTACTTACCGCTATTTGATTTTTGACAAGCCAATTAAAAACATTCAGTGGGGAAAAGATTCCCTATTTAACAAATGGTGCTGGGTGAACTGGCTGGCAACCTGCAGAAGACTGAAATTGGACCCACACCTTTCACCATTAACGAAGATAGACTCTCATTGGATTAAAGATTTAAACTTAAGACATGAAACTATAAAAATACTAGAGGAGAATGCAGGGAAAACCCTTGAAGAAATTGGTCTGGGTGAGTATTTCATGAGGAGAACCCCCCGGGCAATTGAAGCAGCTTCAAAAATACACTACTGGGACTTGATCAAACTAAAAAGCTTCTGCACAGCTAAGAACACAGTAAGCAGAGCAAGCAGACAGCCCTCAGAATGGGAGAAGATATTTGCAGGGTATATCTCTGACAAAGGTTTAATAACCAGAATCCACAGAGAACTCAAACGCATCAGCAAGAAAAAAACAAGGGATCCCATCGCAGGCTGGGCAAGGGATTTGAAGAGAAACTTCTCTGAAGAAGACAGGCGCACGGCCTTCAGACATATGAAAAAATGCTCATCATCTTTAATCATCAGAGAAATGCAAATCAAAACTACTTTGAGATATCATCTAACTCCAATGAGACTAGCCTATATCACAAAATCTCAAGACCAGAGATGTTGGCGTGGATGCGGAGAAAAGGGAACACTTCTGCACTGCTGGTGGGAATGCAAATTAATTCATTCCTTTTGGAAAGATATATGGAGAACACTCAGAGATCTAAAAATAGATCTGCCATTCAATCCTGTAATTCCTCTGCTGGGCATATACCCAGAAGACCAAAAATCACAACATAACAAAGATATTTGTACCAGAATGTTTATTGCAGCCCAATTCATAATAGCTAAGTCATGGAAAAAGCCCAAGTGCCCATCGATCCACGAATGGATTAATAAATTGTGGTATATGTATACCATGGAATACTATGCAGCCTTAAAGAAAGATGGAGACTTTACCTCTTTCATGTTTACATGGATGGAGCTGGAACATATTCTTCTTAGTAAAGTATCCCAAGAATGGAAGAAAAAATACCCAATGTACACAGCCCTACTATGAAACTAATTTGGGACTCTCACATGAAAGCTATAACCCAGCTACAACTTAACAATAGGGGGAAGTGGGAAAGGGGGGGGTGGGTAGAGGGAGGGGAATCGGTGGGATCACACCTGTGGTGCATATTACAGGGGTATTTGCGAAACTTGGTAAATGTAGAATGTAAATGTTTTGGCACAGTAACTGAGATAACACTGGAAAGGCTATGTTAACCACTGTGATAAAAATGTGTCAAATGGTTTATGAAGTGAGTGTATGATGCCCCATAATCATATCATTGTATACAGTTATGATTTAATAAAAAAAAAATAAATAAATAAATAAAAATAAAAAAATAAAAAAAATAAATAAAAAAAATAAAGTTGGGACAAAGTACTCTGCAGATATTGCTCTGTCTCCCTCTTTCTGTGCCTCTTTTCTTTTTGTCAATATTCCCTTTTACTAATCCCCCTCGCCCTTCTCTTTTTTCTTTTCTTTTTCCTTTTTTTAAAATCTTTTTTTCCCTTCTTGCTCTTCGATCTTCTCATCCTTCTGGTCTTGTACCAAAAGGACTCATTGAAACCCTAGGGCAGAGTCATGATAAATTACAGAGCGAGAGGAAGTGAAAGTAAAATTAGGGCAAGGAAACAGATAAAAGAAAACACTCATGAGGAAGAATCAGAAAAATCCTGGCAACATGAAGAACCAGTCCAGAGAAACACCCACCCACCCCACCCCCAAGGGATTGTGAGGTAGCTACTGCAGAAGATTCCACCCATAAAGAAATGTTAGAAATGACAGAAAGGGAGTTTAGAACACAGATGGGATGAAAACAACGAAGAAAATGATGGAAACACTGAAGGAAACTGCTGATAAAGTGGAAAATAATCAAAAGGAAATCCAAAAATAGAATCAAATAAGACATGAACAATATAGAAAGGATATAGCAGAGCTGAAGGAACTGAAGCAGTCAGTTAGGGAACTTAAAGATGCAATAGAAAGTATCAACAACAAATTAGAACATGCAGAAGAAAGAATCTCAGGGATAGAGGAAAAAGCTCTTAAGATTACTCAGATAGTTAAAGAGGCAGAAAAGAAGAAAGAGAAAGCAGAACATTGACTGACAGAATTATGGGACTTTATGAAGTGTTCAAACATACGAGTTATAGGTATCCCAGAAGGGGAAGAAGAATGCCCCAGGGGAATGGAAACCATACTAGAGAATATTATAAATGAAAATTTCCCAAATATCACCAAAGATTCTGTCACACTCCTTTCAGAGAGATATTGGACCTCAAGTCACCTCAACTCTAACGGAGCTTCTCTAAGACACATTGTAATGAACCTGTCCAAAGTCAAGACAAAAGAACAGATTCTTCAAGCTGCCAGGAGAAAGTGGCAGTTGACCTACAGAGGCAAATCCATCAGGGTGACTGCAGACTTCTCTAATGAAACTTTCCAAGCAAGAAGACAATGGTCGTCTACCTTTAATCTACTTAAACAGAACAATTTCCAGCCCAGAATTCTATATCCTGCTAAGCTTTAAAATTGACAGATAAATCAAATCATTTACTGATATGCAAACATTGAGGAAATTCACCACAAGACCAGCTCTGCAGGAAATACTTCAACCTGTTCTACACACTGACCATCACAATGGATCAACAGCAAAGTAAGAACTCAAAAATTAAAGGACAGAACCTCACTTCCACAATGATGCAAAAGATAAAACTAAGCAATGGACTGTCACAAAATAAGATGAATAGAACACTACCACACTTATCAATCATCTCAATAAATGTTAATGGCTTGAATTCCCCACTGAAGAGGCATAGATTGGTTGTTTGGATTAAAAAAACACAAGCCATCCATTTGCTGTCTGCAGGAAACACACCTAGCTACAAAAGGCAAATTAAAACCCTGAATTAAGGGTTGGAAGACAATTTTTCAGGCAAATGGATTTCAGAAGAAAAGAGGGTTGTTATCTTATTTTCAGCTACATGTGGATTTAAAGCAACTAAAGTCAAAAAAGACAATGATGGTCATTTTATATTGGTCAAGGGAAAAATACAACAGGAAGATGTTTCAATTCTAAATATTTATGCAGCCAACTTAAATGCTCCCAGATTCTTGAAACAAACTTTACTCAGCCTGAGCAATATGATATCCTAAAACACCATAATAACAGGGAACTTTAACACCCCTCTTACAGAGCTGAACAGATCCTCTAAACAGAAATTAAATGAAGAAACTTAAATGAGACCTTAGAACAACTGTGCTTGATAGATGCATATAGAACACTCCATCCCAAAGCTAAAGAATATACATTTTTCTCATTGCCCCATGGAACACTCTCCAAAAATTGATCATATCCTAGGACACAAAACAAACCTCAACAGAATAAAAAGAATTGAAATTTTACCTTGTATCTTCTCATACCACAAGGCACTAAAGGTGGAACTCAACTCCAACAAAATGTTCAACCCCACACAAAGGCATGGAAATTAAACAACCTTCTGTTGAATGACAGTTGGGTGCAGGAAGAAATAAAAGAGGAAATCATTAACTTCCTTGAGCACAACAATGAAGACACAAGCTACCAAAACCTGTGGGATACTTACTGCAAAAGCAGTTCTCAGAAGAAAATTTATTGCTTTAGATGCCTACATTCAAAAAAACAGAAAGAGAGCGCATCAACAAACTCACAAGCCATCTTATGGAATTGTAAAAAGAAGAACAATCTAAGCCTAAACCCAGCAGAAGAAAAGAAATATCCAAAATTAAATCAGAGATCAATGAAATTGAAAACAAAAGAATCATTCAGAAAATCAATGAAACAAAGAGTTGGTTTTCTGAAAAAATAAATAAAATAGATAAACCATTGGCCAGAGTAACTAGAAATAGAAAAGTAAAATCTCTAGTAACCTCAATCAGAAATGATAAAGGGGAAATAACAACTGATGCCACAGAGATACAAGAGATCATCTCTGAATACTACCAGAAACTCTATGCCCATAAATTTGACAATGTGAAGGAAATGGATCAATATTTGGAATCACATTCTCTCCTTAGACTTAGACAGGAAGAAATAGAGCTCCTGAACAGACCAATTTCAAGCACTGAGATCAAAGAAACAATAAAAAATCTTCCAACAAGAAAATGCCCTGATCCGGATGGCTTCACACCAAAAAAATTCTATCAAACCTTCAAAGAGGAGCTTATTCCCATACTGCAGAAATTATTCCAAAAACTTGAGCAGGAAGGAATCTTCCCCAACATGTTCTATGGAGCAAACATCACCCTGCTATCAAAACCAGGAAAAGACTCAACTAAAAAGGAGAATTTCAGACCAATTTCACTAATGAATATAGATGCAAAACTCTCAACAAAATCCTAGCCAATAGATTACAGCTTATCATCAAAAAAGTCATACATCATGATCAATTAGGGTTCATCCCAGGGATGCAAGGCTGGTTTAACATACACAGGTCCATAAACATCATTCATCATATTAACAGAAGCAAAAACAAAGACCATATGATCCTCTCAATAGATGCAGAAAAAGCATTTGATAAAATCCAGCATCCTTTTCTAAATAGTACACTAAAGAGTATAGGCACAGGTGGCACATTTCTTAAACTGATTGAAGCTATCTATGACAAACCCACAGCTAATATTTTACTGAATGGAGTAAAACTGAAAGCTTTTCCTCTTAGAACTGTAACCAGACAAGGTTGTCCTCTGTCACCATTACTATTCAACATAGTGCTGAGAATTCTAGCCAATACAATTAGGCAAGACAAGGAAATAAAGGGCATCCAAATGGGAACAGAGGAGGTCAAACTCTCCCTCTTTGCTGACAGTATGATCTTATACTTAGAGAACCCCAAAGTCTCAATGGCAAGACTCCTGGAAGTCATCAAAAAATACAGTAATGTCTCAGGATATAAAATCAATGTCCACAAGTCAGTAGCCTTTGCTATGCCAATAACGGCCAAGATGAGAAGCTAATTAAGGACACAATTCCCTTACCATAGTTTCAAAGAAAATGAAATACCTAGGAATATATACCTAACAAAAGAGGCGAAGGACCTCTATAGAGAAAAGTATGAAACCCTAAGAAAGGAAACAGCAGAGGATATTAACACATGAAAGAACATACCATGTTCATAGCTGGGAAGAATCAACATTATTAAAATGTCTATACTTCCCAAAGCAATCAACCAATTCAATGCTACCCTATTAAAATATCAACATTGTACTTTTAAGACTTGGAAAAATTGATTCTGCGTTTTGCATGGAACCAGAAAAAAACTCATATAGCTAAGGCAGTTCTTAGTAATAAAAGCATCAGCATACCAGATTTTAGGCTGTACTACAAAGCCATAGTGGTCAAGACAATATGGTACTGGCACAAAAATAGAGATATAGACATTTGGAATTGACTAGAAAACCAGGAAATGAAACTACACTGGGGGAAAGACTCCCTATTGAATAAATGGTGCTGGGAGAACTGGATATCCACATGTAAAAGACTGAAACTGGACCCACACCTTTCTCCACTCACAAAAATTGATTCAAGATGGATAAAGGAATTAAATTTAAGGCATGAAATGAAAATCCTCAAAGAAAGCATAGGAAAAACACTGGAAGATATGGGCCTGAGGAACGACTTTATGAAGAACACTGCCGTGGCAATTGCAACAACAAAAATAAACAAATGGGACTTAATGAAACTTAATAGACAACCTACACAATGGGAAAGTATATTTGCATATTTTGAATGAGACAAAAGCTTGATAACTAGGCTCTATAGACAACTCAAATTAATCCACATGAGAAAAGTCAAAAATCCCACATATCAATGGGCAAGAGATATGAATAGAACCTTCTCTAAAGAAGACGGACAAATGGCTAACAAACGCATGAAAAAATGCTCATCATCCCTAATTATTAGAGAAATGCAAATCAAAGCCACCCTGAGATACCATCTAATCCCAGTGAGAATGGCCCACATCACAAAATCTCAAAACTGCAGATGCTCTTGTGGATGTGGAAAGAAGGGAACACTTTCACACTGCTGGTGGGACTGCAAACTCTCCCTAGGAATATAACCTTTTTGGAAGGAAGTATGGAGAACCCTCAAAGAACTCAAGCTAGACTTCCCATTTGATCCTGCAATCCCATTACTGGGCATCTACCCAGAAGGAAAAAAATCCTTTTATCATAAGGACACTTGCACTACCTAGTTTATTGCAGCTCAATTTACAAAAGCCAAAATGTAAAAACATCCTAAATGCCCACCAACCCAGAAATGGATTAACAAGCTGTGGTATATGTACACCATGGAATACTATTCAGCCATTAAAAAAAATGGAGACTTTACAGCCTTTGTATTAACCTAGATGGAAGTGGAGCACATTATTCTTAGTAAAGCATCACAAGAAGGGAGAAGCATGAATCCTATGTACTCAATTTTGATATGAGGAAAATTAATGACAATTAAAGACATGGTGGGGTGGTGGAAGGGGAGAGCAGAGAGAGAAAGAAGGAGGGAGGGGTGGGGAAAGGAAGAGCCGAGAGAAGAGGTGGGGTCTTGGTGTGTGACACACCTTTTGGGGTCAAGATACAATTGTAAGAGGGACTTTAATAAATGCAATCAGTGTAATCTTGTTTCTTGTACCCTCAATGAATCCCCAACAACAACAAAAAAATAGTAATAATAAATGCTCATTGTCCCTGATCATCACAAAAATGAAAATCAAAAACACCCTGAGATATTACCTAACCCTAGTGAGAATGGCCCACATCACAAGGTCTCAAAGCTGCAGATGCTGGCATGGATGTGGAGAGAAGGGAACACTTTTACACTGCTGGTGGGACTGCAAACTAATACAACGTTTTTGGAAGGAAGTATGGAGAAACCTCAAAAAACTCAAATTAGACCTCCCATTTGATCCTGCAATCCCTTTACTAGGCATCTACCCAGAAGAAAAAAACATCCTTTTATCATAAGGACATTTGCACTAGACTGTTTATCACAGCTCAATTTACAATTGCCAAAGTGTGGGAACAGCCTAAATGCCCACCAACCCAGGAATGGATCAACAAATTGTGGTATATGTACACCATGAAATACTACTCAGCCACTGAAAAGATGGAGACTTTACATCTTTTATATTAACCTGGATGGAAGTGAAACACATTCTTCTTAGTAAAGCATCACAAGCATGGAGAAGCAAGCATCCAATGTTCTCTATTCTAATATGAAGGCAATAGATAAGCTGATATGAGGTGGGGAGGCAGGGGAATGAGGAATCAGGGAGAGGGAGGTCATGGTGTATGGCACACCTTTTTGGGGGCAGAACAAATTACAAGAGGGACTTTACCTTAAACAACTAACCGCAATCAGTGTAACCTGATTCTTTGTTCCCTCAATGAATCCCAAACAATAAAAAAGAATAAAATAAAAATTTAAAAATACCTGAGAATATACTAAAAAAAAAACTGTGCAACAGCTATATAAAGGCCATTTTTAAATGGGGTTAAAGGTCACAATGAAGACAAACAAATGAAGAAGCCTACCCTGTCCTTGATGGGAAAGACTCAACTTCATCAAGATGTAAAATCTCCTTAAATTAATCTATAAATTTAATGCAATCCCTAAAGGACTTTTCAAATAGGCATGCTGATTCTAAACTTTATAGATTAAAAAAAAAAAGTAATATATGGTCAAATGATTTTGGACAATAGTGCCAAGACCATTCATTTGGGATAGGACAGTCTTTTCAATAAATAGGACCTGGAAAACTGGATCTTCACACACAAAAATACCTTGAACATACATATGTAAAGATTAACTCAAAATAGATTAAGACCTAAATGTAAGAGGCAAAATTAGAAAAATTTTAGAAGAAAACAGGGAAAACCTTCATGATACTGAATTTGGAAATGATTTCTTGGATATGATACTGAAAGCATAGGCAACATGAACAAAAAAGAGAAATTGGACATTAGTACAATTTTTAAAATTTGTGCATCAAAAGACACTATCAATAAAGTGGACATTTAAAATTGTGCAACTGCTCTAGAAAACAGTAGTTAGTCCTCAAAGATATTAAACATAGAATTACCACATGACCCAGCAATCCCACTTCTGAGTTTCTATCTAAAAGAATTGAAAGCAGAGACTTGAAACAGACACTGGTGTGCCCACATTCATGAACATATTACTCACAATAGTCAAAAGGTGGAAGCAACCCAAGCATACGGCAGCAGATGAATTGATAAACAAAATGAGGTATGACAATTATGTTTGTGAACTCATCTTAGAAAAAGTGCCACATACCTCGTTGCTGGACTATCACTACATTCACCATTGAAGTACTCTGCCTAGGAAGCTGTGCACCAATGCCAGCACCTAGTCTACTCTTCAAAACAATTTTGGAACTCTTTTCTTAGAATGGCCATGAAAGCTGTCACTGTGTTACCCTCGATGTTCTGAACATCATCAAAATGTCTTCCTGCCAATATTTCCTCTACTTTTGTGTAAAATAATAATAATAATAATAATAATAATAATAAAGGCACTGGGAGCCAGATCAGATGAGTGTTCCAATATAGTTATATGTTTACTGGCTAAAGAATTCCTTCACAGATAGTGCTGTGTGAGCTGGTGCATTGTCATGATGCAAGAGTCATGAGTTGTTGGCCAAGATTTTCAGTTAAGATTTCCCAACCATTTCTCTATCAATGTTTGCTTGGTCTGCTACCTCTCATAGTCAGCCTGTGATGTTGACACAGTTTGACTAATTTTTGCAATGTTTTCACCAGTTCTGCTAGTTACTGGCCTGTCTAACCTCTCTTCATCAGTAATGTTTTCTCTTCCCTCAGAAAAATGTTTAATCCATTGGTACACTGCTGTTTTCTTCCTGGCATTATCTCATAAACTTGGACTAACGTCCCTGATTTCACTTCCATTCTTGCAAAGTTTAACTAGAAATTTATGAATGTTTGTTTATTGCTGTAATTCAAGCTATAACATTCTTGCATGGGTACACAAAAACATCTAACAATGAACACCACTCAGCAAGACACCACCACATGTCAACATGAACACAACTGTGAGACACCAATATACCAAGGTTAGGAAACCTTACTGAGTTGATTGTACAGTGCTGTCAGTGTGAGCACATGGTGGCAAATTCACTAACTTAATTGTCAGACTCCTGCACATGCGTGTGCATGTGTTCATGTGTGTGTGTGTATAGATAAAAACACACACACATGTACATATACCTACACACACATGGAATATTATTCATCCTTTAAAAAGGAAGAACATCAGTCACATGCTACAACATGGGGAAACTTGACAACATCATACTACGTGGAATAAGCCATTGTGGACTATGAGGAGCAAAATCCCCTCGGCCTTGAAGGTGTGTTCAAGGAATGACCCCGAACTTCTTCTCCCCTCTTCCTAAAGCAACAATAGTCCTTCCTTTTTACTCCCTTTGCCAGAAGTCACATAGCTTCTGTATACTTTCCTATCGTTTGCCTTAAAGGACACAACCTTCGGGCGGCGCCTGTGGCTCAGTGAGTAGGGCGCCAGCCCCATATGCCGAAGGTGGCGGGTTCAAACCCAGCCCCGGCCAAACTGCAACAAAAAAATAGCCGGACGTTGTGGCGGGCGCCTGTAGTCCCAGCTGCTTGGGAGGCTGAGGCAAGAGAATCGTGTAAGCCCAAGAGTTAGAGGTTGCTGTGAGCCGTGTGATGCCACGGCACTCTACCCGAGGGCGGTAGAGTGAGACTCTGTCTCTACAAAAAAAAAAAAAAAGAAGAAGGACACAACCTTCTCTCCCTAAAGTTAATCTTCACCCCATGTACTAGTGGGCTATCTTTACATGGAGTTCCTTGATTGCTTTAGTATTGGGGAGTACCAGATAGTATTTTGTACTATAAAAAATCTTAGCCTATGTGTATGTCCTTAAGAATATTGTTTATGATAAAACTCCTTTTACTTATCCAATTACTTCCCCTCAGCTGTATAAGACAAAAACATTCCCACTTGCTGCCCTTGCTGATGTGCAACAGTGTTAATATAAGCAACCTTGTTTAGGTGCTATATAAATAAAGCTGTTCACACAGTTGGGTGCTGCTCCAGACCTTCCAATCCCAACTCTTTGTCTTTCGTGTGATTTATGTCTCTTGTGTGATTTATTTTCTCAATTCCCCACCATTCCCACCCTGGTTCATTTACTCTTCATGCTGGTTCGCAAAAGCCAGTCACAAAGAAGACAAATACTATATGATTATGGTATACTATACTATATGATTCCATCTCTACCACCTACCATCTGAGAGTCTTAATCTATTTAGGTGCTAAAACAAAATGCCATAAATTTGGGGGTTTATAGCTGATATAAATGTATCTTACTGCTCTGGAGGCTGAGAAGTCCAAGATCAAGGTGCCAGCAAACTCTGAGTCTGCTGAGGTGTCACTTTCTGGCTCACAGATGGCTGTCTTCTCACTGTGTCCTCACGTGCTATAGAGGCAAGGAAGCTCTCTGAGTTCTCTTTAATAAGAGCATCAATCTTAATCATGGGGGCTTTGCTCTCATCATCTAAGCCCTTGATTAATTTCAAGTAAAAAGTGAAGAAAAGGAAATTACGAAAGACGATTTCCATGTATTTGCTTTGGGTAACTGGGTGAATAGTGAGGTCAGTAATCGATTTTGGAAATAAAGGGGGAAGAGTGTGTTTGGAGGGAGGAGAGTGGGAAGAACTTTGGTGCTACTGTTCACTTTCGTGGGCACTTTCTATGTGCCAGGGTCTGTGCTACATTGTGTACTTTTTCTCATTTAATTCTTTCAACAGCTCTCTGAAGCAAAAACTATTACTTTTCCATGTTATCAATGATGAACCCTAAGGCTTATAGAAATAAGTAATTTACTCGTAGTGAAGCATCTTGGCTTCATAATCCTAACCTTTAATCCCCACAGATTTTAAATGAAACTTCCAATTTATAGACTTGGCCATCCCACTAGATTTAGAGAAGGAAATATGTTTTATTCGACTGTATAGCTCTGACAGCTAAGATTGTCTGAAACATTATAAGTGCCTAATAAATGTTTCTTGAACTAAATCTAATTACAATGATTTATATTTGGAAGTTATTGGCAGAACTACAGTCCATAGCATTTGTATGTGTAGGTGCATTTTTAGAATATATATATATATATATATATATCCATATATATATATATATATATATATATATATATCCTGAATGCGACGAGGTATCCTTGGACCACACTGGCTCTGTCCCTGTAGCTTCCTTTAAGCCAATTAGAATACATCATTGCAATTCCAAACAAACAAGTCTGATTCCAAGTGCATTGATAAATATGTAGATTTTTATGAAATGGAAAAGCAAAAGTTCTTCCAAATCCCTTTTGAAGACCACAGATCTTTTTTCAGAGTTTCTATTCCCACAATAGCCACGCTGTCTCTCTCCTTTCTCCTTCATGGCCAATTTCAGTTCTCTGTGCTTCCAGAGTCTTCTCCATGACTATTTAATCTACAGTGAATAGCAATTTAGCTCTCAGCCTTACTCAATTTCCATTCTCACCATGGAAGATTTTCTTTTCCAAAGGTGAACACTACAATATATCTCATTTCATAAGCCCATCTTGTAAGTTCTATTTTAGCGTTTCACTCTCTGTCTACATCTTTTTCTTGATATACTCTTCCTAAGCAATTTCATCTTCTCTCTGGACGTTACCTACCATCAGTCTGCTAATGACCACCCAATCTTCTGGATGATTCCCATCTTCATACTCTTATACAAACCTTTATAATAAAAATATTATTATAGAATAACACGCACACTCTTCTCATCAAGTAATAATCCCCTCCCTTTTATCTGGGTAGATAATTGTGATTACTTCAACCAATAGAGGATGGTGAGAAGGATGCTAAATGCTTCCGCACCACTGTACTGTGAGGAAGCAGAGCAGCCACCTGAAGAGGCCATATGGAAGTGACCCATCTGACCAAGTGCCCCAGATGCAGTGGCAGACAGCAACCAGCATTAACTGTCATATGCTTGGGTAAATGTGTCTTCAAATAAGTCCAGTCCCCTGCCACTGAGTTACCCAGGCTCCTCAGAAATGCACTATCCCCACTGAGCCTTGTCCAAATTACAGATTCATGACAAAAATAAATGATTGTTGTTTTGAGCCATTAAATTTGGGGTGGATTATATACAGAAAAGATAACTAGAACAGTTATCAAATGATTCTTTCGATAGCACTAAAGATCTGCTCTCCATAAAAGAAATAGAGGAATTATTTAAAAATATTTCCAACCAGGTGCAGTAGCACACAACTATAATCCCAGCTACTCTGAAGGCTTAGAGAGGAGGGTCCCTTGAGCGTAGGAGTGTGACAGCAGCCTGGACAACATAGCAAGATGCTATCTCAAAATAAAATGTTTCCAGTCATATAGATGTCATATAATAAATGCACATTATAGAATACATATTATATAATAAATATATTATATGATAAACATATGGTATATATATTGTATGATAATATATTATATGGTGTATATAATATATGTGATATATTATCTAATAAATATATGATATAGTTTTGTTGTGTATAAATATATTAGAACATCATATAATAACATTAACAAAAATAATACTAACATTAATAATACCTTCACTGTGTGGCAGAAGGTAGTTTATTCCATAGTTTATAATAGAGATCCCTACACAAACTTTTGCATTATTATAATGTATTATTATTATTGGTGGTGTTATTTTTATTAATATTGTCATTAAGTCCCAAGATAAAATCAAGTCCGTGGGGACCAAGATAAATTGATAAGGAATATAGATAGATCTTACTTGACCAGTTTATTCAAATTTTGCCATCTCCAGTGGTGGACCAGAACAAAGGCCTCCATTCCAGAATGTGTCCCATCTACCCACGCAACATGCTAGATGAAGCCTTTGAAGAGGTGTGTCTGATTTGGTGGGTCGCCATCAGCACTGGACACAGCACAGTACAACAAACTCATTTCTATGCTTGGACACTCCCTCTGAAGACCATGACCATGTCAGGGAGCTGGGGGCCCAGAATAGAGGGTACTTCTGCAGAGCTGGCAATGGGGCATGCTGGTAATTGCTATTTGAATTATAGCTGTCCCTATTTTCCTTTCCATGTCAAAACCTGATTTTTCTAGCTGCTAATCAAAGGGAAGAATGACCATTATAGCAGCCTAGCATTTCTCCAGTGGAGGCCAAATGCAGTTCTCAGGTTCAAGAAGCTTTTCGCCTGGCCTCAACCAGAGTAGACTCGCCTGGCAAAGGCTGCCTGAGTCAGGCAGCGGGAATTTATAAGTACTGCTGCTTTCATTTGCTGCACTGTAACTTCCTATTTCCTCTGTTGTGTAATTTTTTAGTCAGCAAATAATACTTAATTGGTTTCCTAATTATCAGGCATGCAAATCTGTAACAATTAAAGGTGGCTGTCATTTCAGAGTTGTTTTCTGACATAGGAAATAACTGATTGTAGGCTTGGGTAAATCCTTGGAGATTTGTATGTTACTTATTGTTGGAAAAATTATACCCAACCAAACTTTTATTATTTTCAATTCTACGCTCAAAATGGAAGAATCCTTAATAGTGACCTGCTATTAAACATACCCTTATTATCTGGCTTGGCGTCCATAGCTCAGAGGTTAGGGCACCAGCCACATACACCCGGGCTGGCAGGTTCAAAGTCAGACTAGGCCTGTTAAACAACAATGATGACCACAACAACAACAACTACAAAAATAGCCAGGAGTTGTGGCGGGTGCCCGTAGTCCCAGCTACTTGGGAGGCTGAGGCAAAAGAATCGCTTAAGCCCAAGAGTTGGAGGTTGCTGTGACACCAGGGCACTCTACCAAGAGTGACATAGTTAGACTCTGTCTCAAAAAAAAAACAAAACCCTTATTATCACATTCCATGGACTTATAACGTCAATTTTCTCAGTGAAAAAACAAGCATTTCATCCAAGGGGCTTGAGTTCTTTTATGCAACAAACATTTATTGAATATAATGAACCCACCTATGTAAGTCCCTGTGCTACCTAGTTTCAGAAAGGTTAAAAAAATATATTGTTACCAGTTTGAAGGTCACCAGGCACAGATGAAGATAGTGAAAAGCCTTCATACTTAGCAGTGGGACCCTTCCCCACCACTTGGCTCCATCTAAGCTCAGAAAGAAGGGAAAGGACAGCAAAGGGAAGTCTAAGAAAGATAGGAAAGGGGCAGGCAAGGGCATCGAGGCAGAGGATGCAGCCGATGGACTGGCAAAAAGTCAAGATGAAGGTGTTAAGGATGTTTTCAACGGAGAGAAGCTGGGAGGAGCTACAGTGCTTACATTCCCGAATAGAAACAGTGGGTGTCCACGATTAATCATCAAGAGATGGCAGCATATGGTGATGGTGATGACGATGATGATGATGGCAGAGACAAGGTCTTTTTCTGTTGTCTAGGCTGGACCACAGTGCCGTGATCAGAGCTCACTGTAACCTTGAACTCCTTGGCTCAAGCAATCCTCCCACCTCAGCCCCCAGGTAGCTGGGACTAAAGGCCCATGGCCTGGCAAGTGGCTCACACCTGTAATCCCAGCACTCTGGGAGGCTGAGGTGGGTGGATTACCTGAACTCACGAGTTCAAGACTAACCTGAACTAGAGCAATACCCCATCTCTAAAAAATAGCCCAGCTGCTTGGGAGGCTGAGGCAAGAGGATCATTTGAGCCCAAGACTTTGCGCTTGCTGTGAGCTAAGACACCATGGCACCCTACTACCCTACAGACAATGAGCTAGTGAGATTCTGTCATAAATAAATAAATGTACATGCCACTGTACCCAGCTAACTTAAAAAATGTTTTCTGCAGCTACCAAGTCTTCTAGGTGACTCATGCTGGTCTGAAACTCCTGGTCCCATGAAATCCTCCCACCTCAGACTCCCACAATGCTGGGATTATGGGCATGAGCCACCGTGCCCAACCCATATTATTTTTTCATGGAAACAAATATAAGAATAAATTCTTGGGTGGCACCTGTGGCTCAATGAGTAGGGTGAGGACCCCATACACCGAGGGTGGTGGGTTCAAACCTGGCCCCAGCCAAACTGCAACAAAAAATATCCGGGCATTGTGGTGGGCGCCTGTAGTCTCAGCTACTGGGGAGGCTGAGGCAAGAGAATTGCCTAAGCCCAGGAGCTGGAGGTTGCTGTGAGCTGTGATGCCACAGCACTCTACCAAGGGCAATAAAGTGAGACTCTGTCTCTACAAAAAAAAAAAAAAAAAAAAAAGAATAAATTCTTAACAGTGAAATAGTGGTGACTTCTAAGGAGAAGAATGAGAAATGATAGAAAAAGGGACTACAATTTTTATGTTATACTTCTTACTGTATTTATTGAATTTCAACTATTTAGGCATAGTACTTTGGTAAAAAGTAAGTAAAATACATGGAGTTTAACATGCAGACATTTTATTACTCAAAATTTCTCCTTCTAGATGCACACCCTAGAAAACTTCTTACACATTTACAAGGAGACACATAGAAGGCTGTTCATTTCAGAATTGTTTGTAAAAGCAAAATACTGGCCAAAATCAAAATGTCCATCAAAAGAGGAATAAGTCAATAAGTAAATAATTTTGATGTGTTCAAATTACAGAACATGATGTAACAGGTAAAAGCAATCCACAGTACAATCTATCAACATGAGCATATCACAGGAATAATGCCAAAGAAAAGCAGCTGGCAGGATGATTTTTACAGAACGAATTCATTTAAACAAAGTTTAAAGCACAAAAAAGTATTATATGACTTCGCTAGACATATTTTTATGTGTGTAAAAGGATAAAATTTGAAGGGAAGATAGAAGGACACATTAAAATTATAGAAAAAGGAAAAGAAAACAGGGCTGGATTAGAGGCCAAAAGACTCCAACATATCTTACTTTTTAATCACTATATTATGAAAAGATAAAGCAAATATAACAAAATATTAACTGTTGAGGATTATTTTTGGTCATTTCACAGACGTGTGTTTGATTACTTTGTGTAATTTCCTATATTTTTAAAATGTATATTTTTAATTTTATTTATTCTTCAAATTTAATTGCACACTATTTTGCATATCTAGTTTGTGACTATACTTACAATACATATAAGGATTAAAAATCAAAGCTACCTAGTTTGAGAAAATATAGTACTTTGTAATAAAATTAACATAGACCAAAACATACACACCCTTGTGAACATTATCTGTAAGTAATGGAAACTAACCAAGTTGTAAAACTCTCATCAAAAACTTTTTGTTAAGAAAAGGCACATTTGGTGCATTTTACAAGGGTACTTGTTAAATCTACTAAGTGTAGAATCTAAATGTCTTAACACCATAACAAAATGCAGTGAAGGCTATGTTAACCAGTTTGATGAACGTATTTCAAATACGTTCAGATATAAAACCAGCACCTTGTACCCCATAATTGCATTAATGTACACAGCTATGATTTAACAAATAAATAAATAAATAAGAAAAGGCACATTTCTTTTCAGAAGCCATATTTGCTTAGTCCTTTTAAATGAGCCAATGGCCTGAAAAGCGTATAACAAATTTGTGTTAAACCAAATCAAACCATAGGCTAAATTACTAAGACTTTAAACTAGTTATTAAGGTTTTTAAATATTAACATATTTAAGATGTTAAGAAAATGAAAATACCCTTACTTATGAAAGATTTTCATAATAAGAAAGACCATCTGGAAGTCAGTCTTCCATCACGTGTTTTCCCACGTAGACTGTGTCTGACTGTCAAGCCTCTCTGCTGTATCCCCACTAATGAAGGCGCAGCAAGAAGGGCTTGAAGACTTGCGATGCTGAACCTACAAGTGCAGCTCTAGCAGATTTGGGTTTAAGAGCTGCCTAATTACATATTTATAAATACCCATTTGTATCTAGGAGTCTTGGATAAAGCCGTACAGCCATTCCTGTTTATCAAGCAAATGAAGTAATTTTTTAAAAAACATTATGCAGTTCATCCAAACAACAGCATCTACTCGTGATCATTTGTAAAGGCTACCACAGAGTGACTGATTTTGTGTTTTATTGTGTGTTTAAATGCCAGGGACTCAACCAGCATAAACCAACCTCACTGTAAATCCAGAAAGCTGATGATGGCTTGGTAGCAATCTTTTCTAATCATTATGGGTATTATTTACCATTCACTGTAATTAGCAGCATTCTAATTATTTTTTTAAATGCCCAGGCCAAATGGATTTACCTAGTTAATATATCAATTACAATATCTTCTTTTTATCACCCTCCAAGTTGCTCAACATTCTTTTTTTTTCCCTATTAGGAATGTACAACATGCTTACTTTGGAAATTAAACACACACACACACACAAGAAAACTAGAAGTGAAGAAAAAATCATCCATGGTCCACCACTTGAATGCAACCATTTTTGTTTCAGGATGTTTCCTTTAGCTTTTTTTTTTCTTACTGATAAAGGTTATTTTTGAGGATTGGGGATGAATAAAATATACAGTAGATACACAGAGTGGACGTAAAGTTCAAGGGCAATTTACTATGTTAAACTATTTTAAGTTGCACACGAACTTTATGTCCACCTTGTATATATGATCATGCTACGTATATATTATAGCTATATATACACATTCACATTTTTAATCTTATCTTTTCAGATAACAGTACATCAAGGTTTTTCCCATATGATTATATACTCTTCATGAGATAAATTTTTAAAACATAATAATTTATTCCCTGGGCATGCAATAGTTTATTAAACCAGGTTTAATAAGGTTTTCTATTTGGTTTACTCCTATTTTTGCTGTAATAAATAATGCTGGAGCAGATAGACTTGAGTGTCTCTCCTTCTGGATACCTGAGGAAGTTATACTGGGGTTGATCCCAAGATGTAAAATAGTGGAGGTGTGAGGTCTGAGCTTCTACAACTTTGCTGAATACGAAATTGTCATGCTAGGTGGTTTTTCCTTGTTTCTGCTCCTATCTGCAGTGTATTAAAATTCTCATTGCTTCACATTCTAACACAAGATAATCTCAAACTTTTTAAAAATTTGCCAAACTGAGGGATGTGGAATGGTATTTTATTGCACTTTTGTTTTGCATTTTCCTATTTACTAATTTTGATATACTGATTGTTGTTAAGCTCTCTTCTTTCATAAATTTTCCCATCCTTTGCTTATTTTTCCATTGAGTTTCCTTATAAATTGTAGGAGCTTTTTTTTTTAGACAGAGTCTAAACCCTGGGTAAAATGCTGTGGCATCATAGCTCACAGCAACCTCAAATTCCTGGGCTCTGGGTAGAGTGCTGTGTCATCATAGCTCACAGCAACCTCTAACTCCTGGGCTCAAGCAATCCTCCTGCCTCACCCTCCCAAATGCCTGAGACTACAGGCCCCGGTCACAATGTCTGGCTAGTATTTCTATTTTTAGTAAATGCAGGTCTTGCTTTTGCTCAGGCTGGTTCCCACCTCAGCCTCCCAGAGTGCTAAGATTACATGCGTGCACTATGGTGCCTGGCCAGTAATATGCATTTCAAATATCTTCTTCCATTCTGTGGCTTATCTTTTAATGGTTTTAATATTAGATTGTACAGAAGTTTTTCATTTTAGTATGGATAAATTTGTCACCCTCTTACTTCAAGGTTGATATTTTGTGTCTCATAAAAGAAAGATTTCCCTACCTAGATTATATAAATACATTCCCTTAACTTCTGAAATTTCTAAGTTCTGTTTTCACAGCTGGTATTAAATTTGTATTTGATATGAAATTGAAATCTTATGTTTATTTTTCCCTATGACTATTCCATTGTCCTAGCACCACTTAATGAATCATGCAGCATTGCTCCATTGTTGTGGGATGGAACCTCTGTCAAATATTAAGTTTCCCTGGATGCATTTGACTCCAAGCTCTCAATTTTTTCCTATTGTCCATAAACTTACTAACATCACAATATTTGACGCAGTAGATTATAAATCTTGATGTCAGACAGTACAACTTCTCCCATCACACCTTGTGCTTTTTCTTCAAATTTTACTTGGCAATTCTTGATGTTGTACCCTTAAATCTGAGCATCACCTTATCAAATTCCATGAAAAATGCTACCATCCTTTTTATAGTAATTACATTTATTTTACATGTTCACTTGAAATTAACTAGTATCTTTATGATAATGAGTTTAACAATCCATGAACATAATACATCTTTTCATTAACTTAGTCTCTGTGAGATGATTTCAAAAAATTTATCATTCTGAACCATAAAAAATCTACATAATTTTGTTAAATTTATCCCAAGTGACTTAGAGTTAATGTTATTAATGGGAATGAGTTTTTTGTTGTTTTTATTTTCCAGTTGGTTCTTGCTTAGGTTAAGAATTTTTCTGGGGCGGTGCCTGTGGCTCAAGGAGTAGGGCGCTGGTCCCATATGCCAGAGGTGGTGGGTTCAAACCCAGCACCGGCCAAAAAATAAAATAATAATTCTTCTGATATCTGTGTGTTGATCTAAGTGCAGCAACCTCGCTCAGCACTGCTGCCTGTCTATGGATTGACTCTTTGGATTTCCATACGGGCATTGGCATATTATCAATGAAAAGTGACCTCTCATTTCAGAATTATGTTCTCTTTTAATGCTCCTAATATTGTTTAGTAGCTTGGTATGACTTAGTTTCCTTACTCCTGCACAGGACTTACAGGAGATTCCTACAGACAATGCTGATGTAATCTGGTTTCCCAATGGCTCTTACTTAAAAAGCGATTCTGGAAAAACACTGTACAGGCTGCCATTGTCTCTGTGACTAAAGTCACAGAAGATAGTACTCTCCCAGAGGCAAGGGCAGCCCGATCAGCAGAATTGACTGCCTTAACCAGAGCTTGTCGATTAGCAGAAAAGTGGGGCTGCAACATTTATACAGACAGCAGATTCACATTCAGAGTAGCTATGATTCAGGGATGCTCTGGAAACAACACAGACTCCTGACTTCTTCAGGACAACTCATTGGAAATAGCCAGCAGGTGTTTGGTCTCTTGGAAGCTATTCAAAAACCTAAATCATTAGCCACCAGAAAAAATCCTGGATATTTACAACTAGAAACTCCTAAAGGTAAGGTCAAGCACGGAAAAGACTGTGACAAAAAATGCAGCCCTCGATGTTTTTCCCCTCTCAAGAACTAAATGTCTTGAGCTTCAGGTGCATGCACCATTAAAACGTCACAAGGGAAGCACAAGAAAAGGCTTCTGGAAAAGAGCTAAACATTTGTAAAAGTAATGGAGGACTAATTCTCCCCTGAAATAAGTTTATGGTACAGACCAAATGATAGACCGATTCTTCCCCTAGAATTCAGTTAGCCTTTTCACATGTTCATGAATTAATCCCCTGAAATCCAGACAAATTGATGTCATGGGGAAAACAATATCATATAAATCATCACCTATGATTCCTCAAAACATATACTTTCACAGTACTATTTGTCCTGAGCACAATCCTGGAAAACTGCTCCACGGATCTTAGGATGTTTCCCTTTATCCTCAGGACCTTTTGAGATATACCAACTGGATCATGTCCAGCTGCCTCCATCTCAAAGACACAAATATATCTTGGTCATGATTGCACATTTGCTCACTGTGTTGAGGCATTCCCATGCTGTGAGCTACAGGCCAAATTATAGATAAAATTTTGCCAGAAAAAAATTATTCCTTCTATCGGAGTTGTTGTTGTTGTTGTTGTTTTTTTGAGCTTCACAACAACTAAGGAAACCATCTCACTGCTCAAATAATTCAGTCTGTTTGCAACCTACAGCCAATTTTTCATCATTTTCATTGTATATGCTACCCCCAATCTTCCTGGTTGGTGGAACACAAAAATAGGATAATAAAACATCCGTTGGAAAAAACTATACAAACTTTCAGCTTTCCCTGGCCTGAGGTATTCTTCCATGGGTATTACTTAACTTTACACTCTACTCATCAGGAAAACATCAGCCCTCTCTCTTTGACATAACAACAGGAAAATCTATGAGCCTAAATGAATGCGCCTACAAACCAGCTTTCCTGACCAGTGCTAGTCCTCATTGTTGCTAAGGCCTAAAGTTTCTCATTAAAAATTGTATAAGTAAGGATTCTTTTAACAGCAAGCTCTTGGGAGACAAAGACATCACGATCATGCCCTCCAACACAGAGATTCTGCGTATTTGCAATACCCATCACGTAGAGGACTCCCTTCCACCACATTGGAAAGGACCACGTCAGGTATTGTTAACCCATACCCATACAGCGAAACTCAAAGGCCTTGACTCACGGATCCACATTTCTCATTTTAAAAAGGCAGCCGCCCCCACCACCCCCCGTAAGAATATTTTCTGTCACCAAAATCTCCAACTGAAGGTAACCCGCAGGCAATCAACTTATTCTTTAGACTAGGATGAGAAGTAAGTGAAATATGTATAGACTATTTTTGCCAGATACAAGACCTGGTCTCTGAGAATTTCAGACACACAGAGAAAAAATTCTTTCTAGACTCTTATCATTTTCCTTTTGACATCTTTTATACCAAAATGAAGGTAATTCACTTTCTATTCCATCTCTTTTTTAAATATTTACCACTTAGAAAGATAATACCCTAGTTACACTACCCCCAAAGCACTACAATAGGAGGAACCCTCGCTGACGGCTGGATATGTCACTAATTCCACCATCAATCATGATCAACACATGCCATTAGCTGTCACCATTACCAATTTTGATGCCATTCCCAATGAGACTATATTCTTAGAATTTCCGCCACCTACCTTAATCTTTCAAGTAAAAATTGTTCAAAGTGTTAAAGTTTCCATCCCTTGGTTAAGGGTGTCTACAAGTCTTCATGTGGGACAACTTACCCCAGGACCTCCTCGTCTTTCTCTCACCTACTTACAAAATACATTAAAGGACAAAATGTAAGTTGATTATGGCAGCGCCTGTTAATGATTTTGGAAAGCTTTGGAAAAACCATTCCCGGTTTGATAATGTACTCTCTATATTGCCTACAAACAACACAAATGAAAACACCCTTGGAGAAACAGCTTGCACCTCACTAAGATATGTCTTTTGTTTTTTGTTTATGTCTGTGTACTAGGAACAGACTCCCCAACTCAAGGTTGGGCACATCAATGTCTGTGTAGATGGCAAATGGAAGGACTCTCTCTGCCTGTTAGGACAACTCGTTATCCCTCTGTCTTTTCTTAAGGAAAATCGTAACACTCTTCCTTCCTAGCTGTTCGCCAGACATTAAAGAGAATCCCAACAGGCTGTAATGACAGCACAGGCCTGAGCACACTCTAACATCCTGGGTCTAAGTGCAGGAGTATATGTCAACAGAGATAAAATCCAGAATCTCTCTGCCATGACTGGACACACAAGAAATGTCATGCAGCCTGAGGAAAATCTTTAAATTCCCTTGTGTACTCCTTGATAATTGAAAAGCCCTTGACTGTCTATTAGCTAAACAGGATGGATACTGTGCAGTTGCCCAGCTCACTTGTACCTACATTAACACTTCAGGAGAAGTGGATTCTCAGAAAAAAAAATCACTCAGAAGGCTAAATGGCTACAAGATGTTAGAAAGACAACCTCTTTACGAGATTTGTTTGATTGGTAACCTCCAGAAATACAAACAAATTTCAGATCTGGATTTCAAATTATCTTTTTAGTAACTGTCCTTATTTGCATCGTACCTTTTATGCTTGGTTACGTTTTATATTTCTAGATGTCTGAAATCAACAACCAAATAATCATGACAGCTGGTCACTTAGATGTGACATAAAATGCCAAAGCTCCTCTGTAAGCAGGTGGCCTGAAAGCCCATTTCTCTGTCCCTGGATCAACTCGGTCTTGAGACCTCACTAAATTCATGAGCCTTATTACCTCTTCTCTCTCCCTCTCAGGTGGGACAAAACTAGGAATGAGCCTTCCCAGTGGCACGGGACAAACCCGCATTTAGAATGTCCATCCTCGTGCTCGCAGAAAAGAAAGATCTTGATCAAACGGGGAAAATGAGAAAGAAAAGTGACTCAGAGCAGTCTAAGGAATGTAAGGTATGCAAAACTTACCAGGCACAGAAAGAGCATGGGACTTCTGTCAGGTCTCTCGCTTGGGGGTATTTGTTTAAAGGAATTTTGTTTTTCCTTTTCTTCCCTGTAGTTTCAGACTAGGTGATAAATTACCTAAAATGTTACCATGAGTTGCGTAATATGATCCTCATTCATCCATGTCCCTGATAATTTTTTAGTAAACAACTTAGAAACTGCCCCCTGACTTCTTCTCATTTTATCCTTCAAAAATCCACCGGTCACTGCTGTGGATTGAAGCATATACTCAGGGAAATCTGAATTGACAGATTTCCAGGCTCAGGACGTCACCCAGTTCAGTTCACCTCATGCACACTCAGGTCTCCTTCTTTGCATAAGGTTTGGGAGCAGCTCCAAAACTTGGGAAGAAAGTTTGTGAGATAAATACCTTCCACCACAAAGCCCTCCAACGTATGTAATCCCCAACACATCCTTCCTTGTCTGCCCGCTCATAATTCCCCTGGCCTGGACTGGCTTCTCTGCTGATTTTGGTGGCTTACCTGGCAGGACGACCCTGTTGCTTATCCTCATGAGTCACTATTTCTTTTTCAGGTCACAGATACTTTACTAGTCCACTTACCGTCAAAATTGGGCAAGAGTGTACCAAGAGATAACAAATACATTCCTCTCTGCATCATTGTATAAAAGCAGCCGCACCTCCAGCTACTGTTCAGGATGACAGCCCTGCCCAGATGCCCACTCCCCTCCCTGCCTGGTGCGTGGGCACTAGAAGCCAAATGCCACTGTGCTATCCGACCCTCGTTCCTATTGTTCCAGCTCTGAGGTCGGTGACAGTCAACGGCATCACTTTTACTTCCATCCCTTGATTGCCATACCTGTAAATTCTTTTTCCTGGGGGCACTGCAACATACATTGGTCATCGATTTAGAGTTCATACCACATAGGGTTTTGTTCCTGAGGCAGTGTTTCAGCTGATCCTTCAATAGGCCATGCCATTGCCCTATCGGGCCAGCAGCCGTTTGCAGTTCTAGCTGGTGGGATATGTGAGAGAACCAGTGAATCACACAGGCAGGTGCTCACCACCACACCCTGGCAGTTATAAAATGAATCCCTTTGTTTGATGTGATTTTATGAATGATGTTGTGACATGAGATCAAACATTCTACAAGTGCTTAGATGGTAGAAATGCCTGAGGCACAACTGGCAGGGAAAAAAGGTCCACACTAGTAATATACATCAACTCCAATCCAGATGAAGCATCACACTTTTCAGAAGAGAAGGGATTCGATGTATTAACTGGTTGTATGGTTCCAGGAATGAGTCCATGTCAGGGGCTCAGCATGGTTCTCTGTTCCTGGCAGGTTGGACATATGGCAGAAGCAATAGGTGAATCTTTGTTGGTGACAGGAACCCATGCTGTGGGCTCTTGGATAGTCACCATCCCTGCTGCCCCTGCACTGCAGCATCTCAATCTCGGGCTCCCTCTTCCAGCTCTGCAGACAGAGGCTGGCTGATGTCAACTACTGGAGCCAGGCAGTCTGTTTAGTCAAACCCTCTTCCATGGTTTTTGCTTTATGGTTGTGGTTCACATGTAATACAAAATTCTTAACGCTTTGTCCCCATCCCATAGGTCCACTCACATACATCTTCCTCAGGTTTCCTAGGCCTCGATCTTCCAATATTTCCCCTTTCAGGCCCTTGATTAAACTCTTTCTATGCAAAGTAAACAAGCAGGAGTAGAACCCAGAGCTCTACCATTAGGAACTGCTGGCTGGGTTTCATGACCATCTGTGAATGGATCTGTAGTGCAGAAATGATCCTTTTATGACTTGTACCCATATATTGAGATAAACTATGAATAAGTAAACATCAGCTTTCTCCCTTTATTGTGAAATGGTTATAAGAAACCTGTCATGCAATCACAGGTAAATGTTTTTGGTAGAAAAGTGTCTACTACAGGTGTTATCTACTAGATCATTTCATCTGGATAAAAGGGGTATAGAAAAGATTAAGAACATGGACCACAGAAGCTTAATGTAACCATATTATAAAGTGACTATATTAGTCAGGGTTTTCCAGAGAAAGAGAACCAATAAGAGATTATTATAGGAATTGGCTCATGTGATTATGCAGATGTAAAGTTCCCACCTACAAACTGGAGACCAAGGAAAGCCAATGGTATAATTCATTCTGACTCCAAAGGTCAACAGTGTAAGTCCCAGACCAAGTCCAAAGACCTGAGAGTCAGGGAGCTGATGATGAGGTCCCAGGATGGGTTTGCCTTGTCTGAATGTCAGTGCCTCTGCCAAGTTCACATACCCGAACTCAGAGTCATGAGGTGTCTGCCCTCATGAATGGAATTAATACCCATATAAAAGAGGTCAAAGGAAGCTGCCAGGACAATTTCACTCTCTGAGGACACAGTGGTCCACTCTTATGCCATGCAAGAACACAGAAACAAGGTACCCTCTATGGGGCAAATAACAAGTCCTTACCAGACACCAGATATGCTCTTTCCTTGATCTTGGACTTCCCAGCTTACTTCTATAACCATGAGCAATGATTTTTGTTGATTATAAATACCCAGGGTATGGTATTTTGTTATAGCAGGCTGAACAGACTAAAGCATCGTCCAAGGTCCAACAACCAGGAGGAGTGACGTCCGTGGCAGGAAAGCAACGGCATGGCCTGTCTTCATATGCAGTGAATGCTTAATGTAAGGCTATTACTTCCTGTACTGGGCTAGTTTTTAGAGCTCATTGCTAAAAATATCTTGTATACTTTTGTCTACTAGTAGTCCAGAGTTTATGTCTTAGTGAGTCCAATTTCTTATCATTGTAATCCACAATATAACACGTGTTGGTGTGGGGCTGGAGTAGACAAACGCAAAGGTCCATTTTATGTGTGAATATATTCGGCCGTATCTCAATTTCCTCAAGGTGGCTGTTCTACTACCTGTCTGTGTTAGTTTTCTCTCTCTCTTTTTTCTTTTTTCTGAGACAGAGTTTCATTGCATTGCCCTCGGCGGAGTGCCGAGTTATGGGTGCTGAATCTGTGTTAGTTTTCTATTGCTCCCAGAAAAAATGACCATAAACTTGGTGATTTCAGACAACAGAAGAATTATCCTACATTTCTATAGGTTAGAAGTCTGACGTGAATCTCACTGCACTAAAATCAAGGGATTGGCAAGGTCTTCGCCCTTTCTGGAGGCTTCAGAAGAGCAGTCACATCACTCTCTAACCATAGCCAGCGGAGTTTCCTCCACTTTTAAGGATTCGGGTGATTAAACTGGACCCAACTAGATAATCCAGAGTAATCTGCCTATCTTAATGTCCTTAAGCTAATCACATCTGCAACGTCCCTTTTGCCAGGCAAGGTAACGTATGTATAGGTTCTGGGATGAGGACATGGACATCTTTGGGGAGCCACTATTCTGCCTTCCATGCTGTTACACCACAGGAAAGGTGGTTCTAAAACATGCTTTTGATCTGTTATGTCTAGAATTAGAGAACATTCGCAATGTATAAATTATTTTTGTACCATATTCTATATGGGTCACTAGAAAACTTTTGAGACAGACTGCATGATGGCCCATTTTGTCAGTTCCCAGAAACACAGCGTCCTTTCTAATTCACTTGTGCAAGTTCTAATCGCTCTACTCATTTGGGGTACTGGGAGGGCTCTATTTGCTTCCATCCATGTGGATTTTACATTTCTTAATTTTTGTGTATCTTAAAACTTTCATAATGACCCCCATATCAGCTTCTAAGTACATTACTTTATCCCTAAGAATAGTTTCACAGAAAAGATGGTGAGTAAAGCTAGACTTTTAATATTACTTTAAATGTTATCCTTCTTGTCCCAGCTACTCAAGAGGCAGAGGCAGGAGGATTGTTTGAACCCTGGAGTCTGAGGTTGCTAGATGCCATGGCATTCTAGCCTGGGGCAACAGAGTGAGACTGCCTTGAAAACAAAAACAGCATCATCCTTCCCAGCCCCATCAGCACTGGGTTTCTCTGACATGGGCACTACTAATTTTAACACACCTGTTTATATCATTGCATAGCAGCTTTGTGATTTTATTATTTTCTTTTTTGAGACCGAGTCTCACTTTGTCACCCCTGGTAGAGTGATATGGTTTCACAGCTCACAGCAACCTCTAGCTCTTGGGCTCAAGCGATTCTCTTGCTTCAGCCTCTCTACTAGTTGGGACTCTAGGTACCCTTCCTCACGCCCAGCTATTTTTAGAGACACGGTCTCGCTCTGGCTCAGGCTGGTCTCCAACCTGTGAGCTAAGGCAATCCACCTGCCACGTCCTCCTAGAGTGCTAGGATTACAGGAGTGAGCCATTCGTTTAGACATTCAAATTTAGTAGCTCCCGTGGCATAAAGGGGACAAATATTTTGTGAATAATAATTGCTAGCACACGTTGAGCTCTATATGAATTTCACTTTCATTATTTCCTTCACTCTAGAATGAATCATATAAAAGAAATCTACTGGTCTCGAACCTCTGAGCTCAGACAATCCATCCGCCTCGGCCTCCCACAGCGCTGGGACTACAGGCGTGAGCCACCACGCCCAGCATAAAAGAAATCTATTATCACCCTTTTACAGATTGGAAAATTAGTTTCCAATATCACAGAATGAGTAGGTGCAGAATGGGGCATTCAGATACAGGTCTTTGTGATTCTAAAATGTATAATCTTTCCACTATATCCTAGTAAATCTCCATTTCCATTAAATACATTATTCTGTGCATCTCATACATCTCTCATGCTGTAGAAATCATGTCCAATGTTTACACGGCAGCCTCAGGCCATTAATAATTTTAGAAATGTATAATTGAAATAGTTCAAGAGGGCTTAGACAGAAGCATACTGGCTAGCAGCAAAATTGTATAAAAAATCTCTAAACTTGTTTTGTTTTCATGGCTGGTGCCTTTTCATTTCACCTAAACCCACTGTGTGGTCTGTAGTGTCCCGATGCTTAGAGACGCCTGGAAGACAACATCATAAAGAATGCCAACTCCAAGGTTTCCGTCACTTCTGGAACATGAAATCTGCTATTACATTGTTCTAAAACTCTCTGTAAGCAGTTTAAAATCTTTTTTTTTTTCTATCTCAGCCAAAAGGAAGAGATGGATTGCTCAAACAGAATATTTTAATAATTCAATCCTCTCTTGGGAGAAAACAAACTTAATCCCTCTGGAATCTCTATAGCTGCAGAATCATGGGATCGCTGCAGCTCCCTGCTTCGGTTCGGTTGTGTGGATTTTCAATATCCATGGGCAGAAAAGAAAACATCATTAAGCGTTTGGATGAAACTGATTTATAGCAAAAATGATCAAGTATAAAATGTTAATATCAACACGTTATCTAACTTGCCCATTTAAAACAAAAGATCTACACATCTGAAATGATTTTTACTTTTCTGAATTCCATCTGTTCTTATGAGGCTTGAGAAAGACTCAAAGACCGCTTTAACATTGTATGCAGTAGTTTTTTTATCAACCTTGAAATCTGTAAACAAATGTAAATAACAAAAAAAAGTTTACAGATTTCTGTAAATAAATGTAAGTTACAAATATAAATTAAGCAGATATTTCCTGCTATCAACTTTGACTGTATCATCCTTAATTGAATGGGATGAATCAACTTTCTCTTGAAGGTTTCTTACCATACACGCATATTAGATTTTTAAATATCTAGGATCTGCATAATATTTTATGTCTAATTAGGATTTATTTTACCATAATTGTAGACCCATTAGACTACTTGATTTGTTTATTGATTCAAATTGGTTTAGTTCTATCACCATTTCTTGAGAATCTCCTACAAAGGAGACTGACACCAAACTTCAAGGTAGTGGCAGCTTTTACAGCATGTTGTTTGTGCTTCTAAAAAAGATAAACAGAAACCCAAATTAATCTGTAGACTTTACGCCCATGGCAAAATTAAACTTTCCAGATCCTATAGGGTCAGAGATATAGTTTTATTTTTATAATTTTTAAAAATGGAAATACCTTTACTTGAGGCAGATAGTTCAACAGCAACCTCACAATTCCCTATCTAACAACAACAAAAAAATTGCTTCATTCATTCCCATTAGTTTTATCTAATCCCTACTAGTATTTGAGTTTTGGCCCCTGAAGTCTAATCACCTTATTTTGTAACGAGAAGACGAATGTTCACAGAGATTAAATAACTTGGCCAAGGTTACCCAGCTAGTAGTGGCACCCAGCCAGGGGCAAAACCCAAGCATACAGGCTCTTTGTAAAAGGCACTAGATTCATTTCACTACACTTTCCTTCTCTTTATCAAAACCTAACACTTTTCTGGAAGAAGGAGCCTCTCTGGTTTGTTTTTAAGCTTTCAAAACTGCATCGTGGCACTTACAATTTTTATTCATCTCTCAAGTTTCAAAATATCATTAACAGATTAAGCACTTTACTACATGCTATTTTGGTGTTTGCACTACTCCCCCGCCTTTCCCCTGCCTTTTAGCTGTTCAGAGAGCTGGTAAAGGGCTAAGGGAATTATAAAATTATGTAAGAGAAAAGCATGAAAGGTGAAGAGAGGTGAAGAGAATGAGAAGGTGGTGGGGTTATCAGGGGAATACTGCAGAGGAAGGACTGTGGTGAAAGAAAAACTGAGACAGTTATTCTTGAAGATCAAGGACAGAAGGAGTTGAGAAATAAAAGACAGCCAGGTCACCACGCAATGTTCTTTTAGGGGAAGTGCTAATTCTGTGTGTGCGTGCATGTGTATTTGTGTGTGTGTGTGTGTGTGCATATATATATATATGATTTGCAAAATCCACTTAGACTTTAGGTAGATTTTCCCTTGGGCTCGTGTAGCCAGCCCCACACAAAATTGTGAAGTAGGCAAAGCTTATTCTCCTTTGTACGTTCCTCCATTCAAATCTGTTAAAAAAAAAAAAAAGTGGTGATTTTTCTTCTTTCTCTGGTTCACCCCCAGCTGAAAATGGCTTTCTTTGACCCCCCTGTTTTTAAGCCTTACTCTCTTCCTAAAATATTTACTCTTGAAGTCCCATCTCTTAATTCTCGAACACAAGAAACTTAAAGAAATTGTTTAAGAACCAGTGATCAGAGGGAGAATTATTAGAAGATCAAGGCATTCTTTCCAAAGTATCTCTAATCTCAAAACAAATTCTGACTTTATAGAAGGTCCACACTGTTTATGTTGAGCCTAATTCCTAAAATTCTCAGTACACTCCTCTTCCCCACTCAAATCTCTAAATTAAGTTTTAAATAGAAATGAAAGACACAGAGGTTCTGAGAAGGTAACACCAGTCACCAAGCAAATAGTACATTCATAAACAGTAAACAGATGCAATCCTGATTTATACTCAATTATCTGTGATTCACAGTGAAGTAGCTTTTTTCATTGACTTATTTACTTATTCAGTAGGGATGTATGCATGTAGACCCTAATCAATTTAGTATTTATGAACAGTATTTTTTTCTCTTTATAATTGAGAGAAAAAGCATTAGTAAAGTATGCAGGATTTCCACAAATTGATAGACTGAGGTTACTAAAAAGTTGATTGCTGTAAACAAATTATTAAGGTCAATAGAAAATAGAAATTTTCCTAAACCTTCTAGATTTTGCAGCCATAATTCCTGGTTTCAATTCCTTGGATTCTTTCCTAACAGGTTAGAAGGTTCTGCCATTTACTTGCCTCAATTCCTCTTCTATAGATTCAAAATAAAATACTGGTAATTATTTCTTTCCTGACTCCAATGACAATTAGGTCTACAAAATGAACTCATAAATGTGATGTATAATTCAGGCTGACATTGAATTTACACATCTATATTCAGTTACCTTGCTGTCTTGAACATGGTACAAGTGAAGAAAAGATGATTTTACTTTGCTGTATGGTTATACATAGGCTTCAACACCTCAAAAATGCATTTTCTTCGAAGGGAAACTGGACAGCTAAGTAGGAATGAAGTATTGGTTACATTATGTTAAGAAAATGACAGGGGGCACAGTTTTGCCTTCAAAGACCCTATTGCTTTTTTCAACAGCTCTATTGAGCAATAATTCACACACTATGCAATTCACCCTATCATCAGTAAATAACATCAGTGTTTATTGATTGGCTATTCTTTCCCAGGGAATAAACACTATTTCATTTATTCTTGATAAAAATCCTTTAAGGTAGGGATTATTATACTCAAATTTATGATTAAACTAAAAGTTAAGGGCTTTGCAGCTACAGGCTGAAGTGAGAATTGAACTCACGTTCTTGTAGTTCCAACGTATTTTTCCCATATCATGCTTGCCTCTCTTTGGAAAATTATTTAGTTCTCTTTCAGAGAATAGGTGGAAATGTGTGTATGTGTGTTTGTGTGTGTGTGTGTGTGACCCTCAGGGAAAAAGAAATATGACCTTTTGAGGGTAGCTGTGGTTAGAGAAACTCTCTTAACCTATTAGGAAAAAATCCAAGTAATACAAGAAATAGCAGCAACTGCAACTTGGTTTGAGACTGTCAGATCAAGATTGATGTTGTTCTGAGACTGTCAGATCAAGCAAAATAGACTGTTACACAGAAACAAGCGATCAAAATGCTGATATACACAAATCATAATGCCAATACACACTGCTTTCACTTGGAAGGGTTGAGCAGGTCCCACTAGCAAAACTATACCCAGCTTTACAGCACTCCTGCCAAAATGAATCAGTCGGCATTAAAAGAGGAGAAACAAGAGAAATTATGTGGGGATTCTTGTCCATCTTTTACACACTTTTACATTATATTATTATCTTACAGTCAAATCTCTGGACATCTTTACGCTCGGAAATATGGAAGCAATTGTGTACAGTTCATTCACTAAACAAACATTTAGTGGCTTTGACTTATTAGGCAGAAGTTTTATCTCTGCAGCCACTAGGAGTAGATGAACACAGTTCTAGCTCTTATGAAGCTTACATTTTAGTCCAGTTTTTCCTAAGAGGTAGTGAATGTGCTGTACCGTACAAGGGTGTCCAACCTGAGGCCCTGTGCTGATTTCTGGGAGGACTGTTTTAGCTTATCTGTGGTGTCCAGTATCCCAAAAAGTATGCAAGCCCCCCCACACACACACCTTTTTGCGCTCGTCAGCTTTTGTTAGTCTGTGTATTTACCGTGTGGCCCCACGCAACTTTTCTTCTTCCCAAATGCGGAAGGAAAAAAAAAAAAGGTTGGACACCTTAATAATAGTCTAGCACGTGGGCTTTGGAACCTGCCTCTCCACATGCCGACTGTGTGACCTTGGCATCTGATTTTTCAGGGACTCGATTTCCTCATTTGGAACATACTTGTTGACTTCACATAGGTGGTTTTATGTGGTTCCATTTCAGGTGCACCACACCGTGGGGAGAGGAGGCTCTCAGCCGCAGAGACGGGCGCCGCGCACGCTCCCTTCCCCTGTACTCTCCCGCGCTGTTCCGAGACTCGTGCAAGGCTGCCCGTATTTTACTCCTCGTTCACCGAGGAACTGGGACATGTTTTCCATTGCAGCTCAGTTGTCTGGGTGTGCCCGAGAGGTGTCACAAAGAGACTATACAAGGTCCCCACCTACAGCAGAAGTAAGACTGCTGGGTGGAACCCAGGGAGGGCATCGCGGCCAAGCGTTCGGTTTCGGATTGTTCTTTGTGCCAATTCCCCGAGTCAGGTTCTGGCACTCGCAACGCAAAGCCCAGAGTCAGCGAGCCGCAAGGGTTCTGCCATGTCTCGGCCGTGCCCACGCCCCCCGCCCCACTCCACCCTCCGGCGTGAGTGAGCGCGCAAATGAGGGCTTTCGGCGTCTGTGGGAACCAGGGAGGGGAAGGCGAAGTTGGGGAACAACCGACCCGGCGGTGGCTTCGCTCCAGCAAGAGCGCGCCGAGCCGTCAGCGAGTAGAGTTAAAATCCGGCAGTCCCGGGCCGCAGGCGGCCGCGGCCAGATGCTGGACGGGCGGGAGCCGATGGGGGGCAGCAGACCGCGGCCGCGCACCCTGGTGGTCCCCAGGGCCGCCTCTTGTTCCGAGACACCTCCCTCTTACTGCTCTTTTGGTTTCGACCAGCCGATTGGGCGGGGCCGGGGACGCCATTCCCACAATGCTTTGGGGCGTGCCGCCGCCGTCGCTGCCGCCTCCGCTACCGCTAGTGGAAGAAGATGGCGGAAGGCGGAGCGGCGGATCTGGACACCCAGCGTTCTGACATCGCGACGCTGCTCAAAACCTCGCTCCGGAAAGGGGACACCTGGTGAGCAAAAAGGCTTGAAGTGGCCGCGGTTGCCAGAGGGTGGTGGAGAAGTGGGCGGGAACTGCGGACTGGTGTCTTTTCGCTAGTGACAGGTGCGGTCAGGTCCGGCGGTGGCCGCCTTGGGCGGCAGGATTTTAGCTGCTCCCGAAATGTTAGGGCAAAGGTTGGAGCCGCGGTGCCGGCCGGGGTGCGCGGCTCGCCGAGCTTGCTGCGCGGCGTGCGGGCGGCGCCGGCGGCTCCGGCTCGCGCGGTCCTCTTCGTCCTCCTTCCGTAGCGCCGCTCCCACCTCAGGCCTTCCTGAATGAGAGGTTACGGTCGTCTGGCAGAGTCCTGCACTGTTTTGACAGGTCCCCGTCCGGCCGCTTGTCATCGTGTCTCCGGCTTTACTTCTCCGGTCGGTTCCTTTCCCGGAATCGTCGGCGTCCAAGTTCCTCATTATTCTGGTCCTTGCGGTCTTCCGGGAGGCCGGCGGGAGGATGTTTGCGGTCTGTGCTACACAGGTGGCATGTGTCAGGGCTCCACTGACCAGGAAGGAAGCCCGGTTTCCAGTTCCTTGTCAGAAGGAGGGACCGGACTGGGGTCTTGGGCTGGCGAGAGGTCCCACGTGGTCCGTGCTGTAGCGGCGCGTTGCCCGAGTGCAGCCCTGCCCTTCTGCCTGATGGATAACGTAGGCCTGCAAAAAGTAGATAAGTCCGCTTGAGGCTCAAGTAACTTGCTAACATTCAAACTTGCAAAATACCAAAGGATGTGCGTTTAAGGAGGTGTGTGGGTATTTTCATGCTTGTCGGCCATATCAAGTGGCGCCCAGAGTAACTTAAATATGTGAATGTGTGACATGAAGAGAAAGTACTCTTGGGGGGATGGAGGAGAACGTGTCTCTTTATTATAATAAAAAGTTATTTTCACTTCCCACTGCCAATGTTAACAGTGGTATGTAATTTACAGGGTTTTCTCGGGAGCGGAAGATTTAGACCTCAGTTTTATCACAGTTCTACCATTCGTCTTTCGGTGTGACTTTGAGGAAAGTTGGCTGAAATCATGGCACCTCACTATCTTCCTCTATGAAGTGCAGTAATAGTTTTATTTTAGGGGTTTCATCCTGATCCAATTAAATATTTTAAATATTTTATATTTATGAGATACTATATTTTACTTACTTTCTTATCTCCACCCTTTACTCTTGACAAACCTGCGATGTTGTGATTATTTTCAAGTAAGCTCATAAGTGGCAGGCTTGGGACTTGATTTAAGTACCTTGATCTAAGTCTTGGTACTTTTCGCTTAATTTGTTAGGCTGTTGTGTTCATATGATAAAAATGTGTAAGGATGTAAGTAGATACGTGTGTTTGTGGTTCTACAGTAAAAAATAGGACCTTCAAATGACTTAATAATCATTGTTCATATTGGAATGTTCCTAAGATATTTATTATTGTGGGAAAACTGGGCATTTCCTAGGACAAATATGTTTAACTTGGCCTGTAGATTTTTACAGGTGAAACCAATCCCTATTCTCCATTGTAGGTTAAAGAACATTTAAACATTTTTGCCCTGCCTTTTACTACCTCATATAAAGATAAAGGCAGATTTCCATAAAATAGAAATTCTTAAATTAGGATGTGGGTATGTCTTTGATATACTGAATTTTGTTTACATTACAGGATAATAGAACAATACGTGTATTATAGGCATTAAACTTTTTAAAGTTTGGTACTTCTCGAGTCAGTGCAGTTTTGTTTTTTAACAAAGTTTCTGTAAATAGTTTTATAGATGTATAAGACCAAATGCAGATGGTTCATGAATTTGAGTCATTTCAGTGCTTTCATTTCATTTTAAAGAAAAGGAAACTGAGGGCCAGATAGATATTTAGATAAGAGCATTCATTGTTTCCTTTATTTAAAGCAAAAACACTGCAGGAACAATATGGTACTGAGAGTTGCAGAAAAGTTTGATTTATACGTAAACCAGTTTAATTGCAAAGTAGCAGGTGAAATCTGTCCAAAAAAATAGTGTAGAGGAAAAGTTTGATTCAGTGTTTTAAGGAGAATAATTTGATAAGTACAAGTTTGATTAGCTTATAAATACAGAACTAGTAGGGATATGTGATAATTTAGTTATTGGGCTTATGTTTTTGAAACTTAACTAGAAAGTTGTTCCTTTTTTCAATAGTACATCATTTATGGGAAATGAAATCAGAAAGGAGAGCTTTTTTAATGTTGGTAAATTGGTGAAAATAAGGGCACAAATAGTGACATTAAGGAATTTTTTACATTTTAATTGCTTAAGAGTCTAAAAAAGCAAATTTTCATAATATGTGCCTTTTCAGTCTCTTCTAAGTTGTTAGTCTTCGGGTTAGTGTCTTTGGGGTATTTGAGCAAATCCTGTTTTATAGCTGAAACCAGCCATAGGCAAACGGAACATTGTCTAGGTGTATGCATGTAACCATCTCAGAAAGACTGGGCTATTGAGGAAAAAATGGTGGTTTATTGTAAGTTTATAGGAAAGTTTAATACAGATGTTTGATGCTACAGTCAAAATGCATTAAAATGAATAAATTTCACTAATTAGTTCTTGAGCACGTTGCAAATAAGGACTGTCTCATAATAGCTCCGGTAACTAATACTTAGACAAGTATAAAGATTTATTTGATTCTGTGTGAGTACTGTAGTTTCCCTTAGTCAGCAGCGAATGATTTTTATCTACATACTGATTTTCGGGGATGAAATGAAGTTATACAAGTCTGAGATGAAGAGAAACACACTTTATGATGTACTTGTGTTGAGAAGTTAACAGTTGGTGCAGTTATACCTCTTAAAAAGTTATACCTCTTAGTTATACCTCTTAAAAAGGTGACATAGGAAGTTAACATTGATCTGCATAAGAAGTAAAGCAGTGGTCTCCGAGTTGATCTCATTTTGATCTGTTTCAGCTCCAGTAAAATAGTCAGAAAACCATGAACAAGATTAAGTCAGAATTTAGGAATTATATCCTTTTTGGATAAATGAACTAGAATTGTTTAGCTTAGGATGAATTAAAGACAACTTTTAGATAGATGATGGTTTCTTCTGATGAAGCAAAAAGAAAATTTGCTTAAAGTCCATTACATGTATTTTAGGAAAGTTTTGGACTATAGAATATTTCCATTAGAGATTTCATTTAAAATAGATCTTATTGGTAGCACCCATAGCTCAGTGGGTAGGGTGCTGGCTGCATACACCAAGGCCAGGCAGGTTTAAACCTGGCCCTGGCCTGCTAAACAACAATGACAACCACAACCAAAAAATAGCCAGGCATTGGGGTGGGCGCCTGTAGTCCCAAGCTACTTGGGAGGCTGAGGCAAGAGAATCACACGCCATGGCACTCTACTGAGGGTGACAAAGTGAGACTCTGTCTCAAAAAATAAATAAATCTAAAATAAATAAATAAATAAATAAAATAGATCTTATTATTAGAAAATAAACGTAACTACAAATCATTGCTTCATTTTTTCCACTTTTGTTAAATGTTACTCATCTACCAGTCATTTTCAGTAGTTTTTATGTATGATTATATTTGCTGATTATATGTAAATAATTTTATAATTTAGCAAAATACTGCATGTCATTTTTGTATAAATTGTAATACCTAGTAGGTTCAGGGTAACTTTGGAGAGTAACTAGTTTGTGTTTAGAGTCGTTTATAATGTCTTATGACATTTTCATTTCATTAAGTTGCTGGAGAGGTTTTAGGCAGAGAACAGTTGATTTCAGTTTTTAAAACTTCCCCTCCAATTTTACTTTTAGTTAGAAATCTTTTAGGTTTTATTTTATTTGGTCCCTTATCTTTGTGGAACTTTGACACTAACAGAAAAGAACCTTCTTACAATCACAAATGACTTAATAATGTAAAGGGACACTGTTAATCAACATGAATTCCAAATTGTTTAGTATATACATACTAAAGAAAGTTTTGTATTACTGTTTCTGTTACAGTTAATTTTAGTTGTGCCATCATGTTTAGTACCAGAGTGGAGCATATATGTATTACATCATTTATAGGAAATGAAACCAAAAGGAAGAGCTTTTTTAACATTGGTAAATTGGTGAAAATCAGGACAGGATGTTTTTACTTTTTAATTGCTTAAAAATCTAAAAAGCAAGTTTGCTTAAAAATCTAAAGAGCAAGTTTTTTTAAGCCTTTTCTAATTGTTAAAGAATCCAGAATTAATGTACTTTATTAGGCCAAGAAGATTCAGACCTAGTCAGTGATTTCATGTATCTATTTAGTGAAACTTAGGGTTATTTTTTCTAAATTGCACCATTTTCCCATTAGCACATACAAGATTTTAAATAAGTGACCTTTTTGAAAACTGGTTTTATGACAGTTATTAATTTTGTTTGCACATAAGTATAATAAGAAAAAAATAGTTTTCCATGCCTCTTTGACCTATAATATTACACTTAAAAACACTGTGTGCCAGGTACTGTTGCAAGTGCATATTGACTCCTTTACTCATCACCACAATTTAGGGTAGTGATGCTATTATTCACATTTAACAAAATGGGAATCCTAGGCTCAGAGAAGTGTTCACACAGTGTTGTAGCTGGAATTTGACCCCAAATAGTCTGGATCTTTAGTTCATGCCCTTAAATCATAGTACTATATTGCTTCTTAGTTTAAAGATTTATTTTAGAAGATCATTCCACTTTAAAAAGTAGGAGAGAAGACCTTTTTTTCTTTTTAAATGGAATCTATTTTATATTTAGTAGCAGAATTCAGCCATTTTAACACTTGTCTGTTGTTACTATTCAGTTTAGGTATGATACAATATATAGAAAATCACATCTTGCTTCTGGAAATTCAAGCATGTTTAAAAGATTGATAGATAAATAACAATATACAGAAAAAGAGTTCATGCAAACAAAAGAATCTGGTATCATTTACTGTTGAGCTTTTAAATTTCAGTTATCAATAATCAAACTTTTATTAGAAGAAATGTGGTCCCTTTTAAGATAGCTTTATAGAAATAACAAATCAAGCAGGTAGTAAGATCTTATAGGATACTTTGAGCTTGTCTTGTAAAAAGGAAGTACTGGTTTACTCTAAGTCACAAATATGTGAAGCTCTTCTTTGGGATTATAAATCTAGAGGAATAGTCCAGCACAGAGAACATAAATATGAATGTTTGGTGTTTTATGTTCCATGTTTACCAACTAGTATTTTTCCAGAAACAATTCTTTCAATGAATTTTTGAAGTTTCCCAACATTTAAATTAAGACAGTGGAAGGAAGGTACAGGCACAATCACACACAAGAGGTATAAACCTCTTGAGCATTTTCCTGAAAAGTTGTAGTTCTGGTAGCATGGCTGCTAGTTAGAACAGTCAATTTTGCTATCTTAGTCATTGAACGAATCTACCTTCTATGTGACTTTAGAGTGATTCTTCCTTTCCTCACTTTGAGAATCATTTCACGAACAGTCTGTGAAGCTAATGAATGATGCCCCATGATCATATCAATGTACACAGCTATGATTCAATAAAAAAAAAAAGAAAGAGAATCATTTCATTGTTTTAAGCCATGATTATGGATGAAAGTGAAGTGAAACTGTTGGATATCTTGGCAGAGAGATAAAGGGAAGGTTAAGAATAACTGATAAAAGTTGATCCTCAAAATAAGGACAAAATATGTATTACATTTCTTTTTCACAGTGAAGAATCTGAGAGAAATTAATAGGTTAGCCCATAGTCCACAGGTAATAGATAGTACCATTGCCAGTGAACATTTACTAAATGCTTAATCAGTGGCAGCTACTATTTTAAATGCTTTACACTTAAGGCATGCTCTTACCACTTTTTAAGTACATGCTCTTATTACCTCACTTTATGTTTAATGATTTCAGAGCTAGTTTAAATTCCTGGTTTATAATGATTTAAAAAACTAGATATCTAATACTAAGGATAAGTTCTTAGTATTAAAGATGGTTTAATGCTGTCACTACTCAAATATAACTCAAACAGTATTTCATTAAGCCATGGGGACTTCTTTTCACACTTAGTCCCCATGTAGAATTTTTCAGAAATTACTAGTTTTTTCTTCCCTGAGTATTGTCAGTCCGTATTGTACCTTTTATTTTCATTTACTCACTTACCACCGTAATTCACGTTGTGTATCTCATATTTATTCCCCTGAAGTCATTTTTCTAGGCTATTTCTCCTAACTATTTTATACAACAGAGAAATGTAGTTTCCTGTTTAAATGTAGTTTAAATTCCACCATCCAGAAGTGACAAAAAAGTCACTAGTAAAGAAACCTGGCACAAGACTGATAGTAAGGGGCCTCAGTTTTGGATATAGATTAAAAGTAAGTATTTGAGGGAAGGATCAAAAATTGCTCCTCCAAAAGAAGGAAGTAAACTCTAATTGTAATATAAGGCCGAAAAGTAACCTGCATTTGGTTATGCTAAATGTACTTTTATTTACAAAATGTTCATTACAAAATTTTACACAGTATTTACAAAATATTCTCTACATGTCAGCCACCTCTTTGCAGAATTGTATAAAGTAATGACTTTGTTTTTTTCCTCCAAAAGAAAATGAGCTAAGAATGCTAGCTCTGCCTTCCACTCTCCTTGTAGTTTAAGAAGACTTAGGTATTAGTGTGGTGATTCCCCACTATTAGAGAAAATCATTTAGCAGAAGTACCTGTAGAAAGGAATTCCTTTATGAAAGAAGTCAAAGGATGGTACAGGCAAGCCCAAGAGTGGCTCTGAAGTCAGGCAGTTTTAAGTTCTACAGAGCCAGTTAAATCAAAACCTGATTAAAGACAATGTTAATTACTCAAATAAAAAGGGCATGAAGCTCCTTGACCATGGTGAAAGAGACCCTGATAATCTGGATTGATTTCTCTTATTTACTTGTATGTTAGTATAGCTTGACAAAGTTTTAACAGTTTAGTTGAAAGATTTATCTTTGATAAAGATGGCAAGTTTATATTCATAGATTTGAATGAATTTCAAACTGAAGTTTTTAATTCTCAGGAGAGGTGTAGCTAAATGGTCGTTTGTACCATATAGTCATGGCTGTCATTTACAAAATTTATTTTTTATTTACTATGTTAAGAACTTTTTGCATACATTAAGTAAACGATAGTATTCTCATTTTACAGACACAGAAACTGAGCTATAGAGTTGAATGTACATGCTCATACACATAGAGCAAGGATTCCTAACCTAGGCAGTCTTAACTCTGAAGACTGCATTTTAAACTGTTAACTGTACTGCTTGCCCGTGAATGATAAAGTCATACCCAGAATATGGAAGCAACTTTTTGAGAGGTGAATACTTGAAAGTATTAAAATCAAGAGCTGACAGTGTCGCCAGACTAGTTAAATACTATTTTCATCTGTTATCCACGTGAAAAGCCTGTAGAACTTTCTGGGCTACTTCGTTTAGCCTTTAGTTTTAGCGGTCTCATTTCCGACTAATGTATCTTTGCTTTGATACAGATGGTCTTTCCCATTTTCTGCAAATTTTTGCTTTTTCTTGCTTTGGGGGGCTTTATACATCATTTCTATCATTTCAAATATATCTAATTCCTGACTTCATTTCAAAAACCTAGCTCAAAATCAATCTTTATGAAATCATCCTTAATAAGGCCATCCAAACCTGTGGCACCTCCACTCTTTGCTTTTTAAAAATAGGTATGTAATGGCTTTATTTTGATATAATTCACATACCATGCTACTTGCCCACTTAAAGTGGCCAATTCACTGGGTTTCAGTATTATTCACAGAATTGTGCAACCAACAGTTTAGAATGTTTTCATCATCCCCAAAAGGGATTAGTGCTTGCCTGCCGTTTCTTCCCACACTTCCCTGCTATAGGCAGCTACTAATCTACTTTCTGTTTTCATGTATTTGCCTATTCTGGGTATTTTATATAAATGGAATCTCATAATAGGTGTAGTTTTATGACTGGCATAATTTTTTTTACGCTTACCCATGTTGTAGCCTGTATCAATATTTCTTTGTTTTATTGCTGAATAATATAGTCCTGAGTTGCTTAACAACAGGGACACATTCTGAGAAACGTGTCAGTAGGCAGTTTTGTCCTGGGAGCATGGTAAGTGTACTTACACTAGGTGCTGCCAGGATGTATGGGATGGCCAGTTGCTCCTAAGGTACAACCTGAAAAGCACGTTACTGTACTGAATACCGTAGGCATTTGTAACACAGTGGTATTTATAGCAGTCCCAAAGTTACAAACATCCAACATATGACTTGCACTTACAAACGGAGGCTATTACAAAGTAATAGGTAAATGCACCTGTTCAATTTACATACAAATTCAAATTAAGAACAAACCTAAAAAACATATTTCATTCGTAACCTAGGGACTGCTTGTATCTAAACATAGAAGGTCAGTAAAAGTACAGTCTTATATAATGAAACCATGGTGGTAAGTGTGGTCCATTGTTGACTGAAATGGTTGACTGAATGTGCATGAATGCTGTATTCCATTGTGTAGATATAACACCTTTAATTTATCCTTTTAACAGTTAACGGACATTTGCTTTTCCAGGTTTTGACTATCATAAATAATCTTGCTATGACCATCCATGTGCAAGTTGTCCCTTCTCTTACGTATATACTTAGAAGGAAAATTGCTGGGTCTCTTTGATTAACTTTTTGAGTAACTGTTAGACTATTTTACAAAGCCACGGCACCATTTTAACTTGCCACAAACAGCCTGTGAGGGTTCCATTTCCTCCACATTCTTGTCAGTGCTTGTTACTGACTTTTTGATTGTAGCCATCTTGGTGGGTGTGAGATGGCATGTCCTTGTGTTTTGATTTGCACTTCCCTGATAGTTAATGATTTTGAGCATCTTTTCATCTGTTGGTTGCCCATTTGTGTGTCTTTTGAATGTCCTGATCTTTTGCCCATTTTAAAAATTTGGTTGTTTTGTTATTGTTGAAAGACTGTTTTATATGAATATATTTTAGATACAGGGTCCTTATTAAATAGGTGATTTGCAAAATTTTCTCCCGTTTTATGGGTTTTCCACTTTCTTGAGGATTTCCATTGAAGAACAGTTTTTATTTTAATGAATTCAACTTATCTGTTTTTCTCTGTTGTCATTTGTGCTTTTGGTATTGTGTTTAAGAAGGCTTTCATGTAACCAAATCTCATGAAGATTTACTTCTATATTTTTTTCTATTTTATGGTTTTAGCTCTTAATATTTAAAGACTTAAGTGAGTTGATTTTTTTTTTGTGAAATCGGTGTGAGGCAGCAGTCCAATTTCATTCTTTTGCATGTGGCTATCCAGTTGTCCTAGCACCATTTGTCAAAACGATTATCCTTTTCCTGTGGGATTGTCTTGGAACCCTAGTTGAAAATCTATTGACTGTAAAAATAAAAGTTTATTTCTAGACTCTCCCTTTGATGTAGCTGTCTGTCCATACGCCAGTACCACACTATCATAATTAATACAGATGTGTAGTAAATTTTGAAATCTGGAAGTTGGCTTCCAGAAACTTTTTCAAGTTTGTTTTAGCCCTCTTATTTTATACTGTTTTGAAATGTTGTCTTGTAAATATTCTTACATATGTGTTCTTATTCCACATAAATGATACACTTTTCTTTTTAGCAGCCTGTCTTCTTACCTTCTCTCATTGGAAATCTCCCTCAGCCCTTTATTTCTTAGAAGTATCCGGATAGTACTATTTACGCACTGAATGCTATGTGTTATATAACTCACAGATCTCTCTCTTACTCCTAACTTCAGGCCCCCCAAAGCACAAACAGCCACTACATTAAGAACATAGGTGAGTGTGCTACTTATCACAAAGACATTTACAGTGCCGCATGTCTATAGAAAAGGGAGAGCCGCAACTGGAAATGATACGGCATTCTGAAAAGGACAAACCCCACATTAATCCTTCAATAAAAAATAGTCACATCACACCATTTAAAGAACGTGTAAAAACATTCAAAATAATATATATTTTTTATGAAAATACATTTATGTAGGAAAGTATAGAAATGTTCATGGAATCATAAGTGCTAAAATTCAGGGTAAGGGTATGCAAAGAGAGGGGTCTATAGGGGGCTACACGAGTATTTGTAATAATTTCCTTAGGTGAATGGTTTGATGGAATATACATAGATGCTTGTTGTTATTCTTAGAATTATAATGTATGCCTGCATATGATACCAAATTTTTTTGAAAAATAAAGTTGGTTATAAGGATGTTTTGAGGGAAGATCCAGTTTTTCATTTATTTTTATTATTTTATTCCCAAACCCAATTCTTCCAATGCAGAAAAGTTAAACATAGTTGAGGAAATATATATATAGTGGGGGTCAAATGTTTTTAATTATTATTTCCTTTCTGCTTCATATATAATTATCTAGATTTACATGTCAGATATTGTTGCAGGATATCTTTAGTATGGAAATGCGTACTATTTAAGATATTGTGTGCATGTATTCTGGATGAATAGTTTAAAACCTTATCACTTGGCCTCCTTCTTGAGTTCCTTATTTGTCTTAGTTTAGATCTGAAAGAGGTCATAAAAATTAGTTCTTGCTAACTGATGCCTTTAATGTGCAGAGCAGAAAATAGGTTAGAAATGCTTGAAATTCAAAATTAAGCCATAGAAAGGAGGTAAACCAGGCCACTGGTTTATTTGAAAACACTTAATAGTTTTCTTAAGTTAAGATTTACTGCAACAATGAAATTCTGAGTTTAAGTTTGTAGCACTTAAAAAATCAGTGAGTATCTTACTGATAATGGTTTAAAATAGTAGGTACTATCAATATCTCTTTAGTGTTAAAAATAGGCTTATATTATCACATTCAAATATAATTTAAATATTTCATTAAGGATATTAGTCATAAGAGTAAATTAGCATCCAGAATGATTTATACCGTTATTTTTGTACAAAATAGTTGTAAATATTTTTTTGAGATGAAGTGTGTTATGTTGGATTAGACTGAGAATTTTACATGCTTTCTTACTCGTGAAATAATGAGTGTCTGTGCCCACTCTGCAGAGCAAGACAGGATTTTTTTAAAAAACAAGATTATTTTATATCAGTATTAGGCAATTAAACAGGAACGTTTATCTGGAGTTATCAGCATAAACGTGTACAAATCCAAAAAAAAAAAAAAAACAAGTATGTATTCACTGTCTGTCTGGTTTCTTAAATCCTGCTATCAGGATTTTCCCATACTGCTTTTAAACTCTGTTAAATCAGAGACTATTCTGAATTGTTTATTGGCTCTTATATATCTTTTTTAAAGTTGCTTCTAATGTGTATAAGACCACCAAACACCTGTTGAAATTCTTCTATTCCTCGTGCCCTCCTAAAATCTGGCCTTATTAGTTCTTACCATAGCTTTACTACATTCGAAAACTGTCTTAATATTGACTCAGAAGCCCTCAAGCTTCTCCAGAGCCATTGAAAATTATTCTATCCTGACCATGGTACAAGTCGTCTTTCTTGATACCTTCAGAAGATTTAGCCTATTACAATTTAGACCTTTCGAAGTACTCATAACAACATGTGAATTTTTTATTTGCTAAGCATTTCACATGTGTTTAATCCTCCCCAGTAATCTTGTGAGATATTCCCAGTGGTCTTCATGGAATTAAATCATATCTTTTCCCTTTTAAAAATCTTTCAGTGGTTTCCAATGTACTTAGGAGAAAATCCTTATCATTGCCTTAAAGGCATTATTTAGTCTACTAACGCTAGATAAACTGGAGAGTGCCAGCCCACTGTCCAGTCTTATCTAGCATTTTTCCTCTCCTTGTCATAAACTCTAACTTCGTTTAGTCAATTTCTCCAGCATACAAAATTCTCACACTTCTTCTGGTGTTACAATACACTGTTCTTTCCATTTAGATGGTTTTTCTTCTTACTCTTCCTGTAGTAACTCCTATTCAGCATTACATTTTTAGAAAGATTTTCCTTTATTCTAAATAGAGCCCCCATTATAAGCTTTCATAGCTCCTACCATAGTATTTTGCTATCTTGATAACTGTTGTTTTTCTCCACTGTATTCTGAATTCCATGAACAGAGGGACATAGGGCTATTTTGCTAACCGCTTTACATGTAATAAAATAGCGTATATGTAGTAGACATTCAGCATTTTTTTGAATGAATGAATTCCCATTTATAAGGTAAAAAATCTAAGGACTTTATTGCCGAGTAGCTTTTCTAAGACTTCAGAGCAAGCAGTGTCAGAAATGGAATTTTAATGGAATACTTTTTCTATAGTAAACTTAGAATTCATATTTACAAAATAAGAGAATATATAAACATGAAAACAAGTTGAGATTGGGTGTGAAAAATTTGTTCACAATTTAGTGTTTACCCATGTTCTAGAAAATTTATTTAAAGATAGTGTTTTTGCTTATGTATGATACTGATAGGAAAACACGACTCTCATACAGATGTAGTGTGAACACTAGGCTTTCTTTGTATCAAGTTCCTGATAGGCAGAAATCTATTTACCGAAGATGCCCCACTTTGAAAATACTCATTTTCTCTATAAATAAAATGAATAGAAATTGTTGGAAGTTGTCTGTTAAATAAGTGTTTCAATTCTTAATAGCTTGGAAATAACACGTCCTCTGCTACCTCACTTTTAAATAAGAACCCTTACTGTTTCATAAAGATGGAGGGTGGTATTTATGATTTTACTAAGCATTTGTTATATAAATGTAATAAAGTTTAATGTAGTGAAAAGAACACCGACCTTCAGAGTCTGAAAACTAGAGAGTGCTGGGCTGTGTCCCCAGTGAGTGGTATTGTTTGACCTTGGCGAGTCACATAACCTCTTTGAGTTTTGGTTCCCCACTCAGTTAAATAAAAAAAGGAAGATAAATAAATTTACAATAAATTAATGGAAAGACATTTTGTACACAAACCTGATATAAACCTAAAACATTTATATTCCATAGATAATAAGAGTTTAAATAGGAGTGATATGATCATACATAGTATTTGTGTTTTAAAATGTCTAGCAGCAAGATGCTGGTGTGGATGTGGAGAGAAGGGAACACACTCCTGTGGGACTGCAAACTAATTCAACCTTTTTGGAAGAAAGTATGGAGAATCCTCAAAGAACTCAAACTAAACATCCCATTTGATCCTGCAATCCCATTACTGGGCATCTACCCAGAAGAAAAAAAGTCCTTTTATCATAAGGCCATTTGCACTAGACTGTTTATCACAGCTCAATTTACAATTGCCAAAATGTGGAAACAGCCTAAATGCCCACCAACCCAGGAATGGATTAACAAGTTGTGATATATGTATACCTTGGAATACTACTATTCAGCCATCAAAAAAGATGGAGACTTTACATCTTTCGTATTAACCTGGTTGAAGGTGGAACACATTCTTAGCAAAGCATCACAGGAATGGAGAAGCAAGCATCCAGCGTTCTCTATTCTAATATGAAGGCAGTAGATGAGCTAATAGACGGGGGGGGGGGGGGTAGGGAAATGAGCAAGTGGGGAGGGGAGGGGGATGGGGGTCACAGAGCATGGCACACCTCTTGAGGGAGGGACACAATTATAAGAGGGACTTTATCTCACAAATGCAATCCAGTGTAACCTAATACTTTGTACCCTCCATGAATCCCAAATAATTAAGAAAAATTTTCTGGCAGCAGAATGGAAGACAGGTCGTAAGCAAGCACAAGCTAAAGCAGAGAGATAAATAAGACAGCTGCTATACTGCCACTAAAAATGGTGGGAAAGGGGAAGTACAGAGAACTAAAATACTTTTCTGAGAATGAAGACGAGAGGGGCAGACATATAATCTGAAGGTACTTGGTTACTGGATGTTATAGACAGAGGGACATAGGATAATATTCTGGTTCTGGTCTGGGAAATTGAATTACTGATGAAGTCATTTACTAAAAGAATACTAGAGAATAAATAAATGCAGAGGTGAAGATGATAGACAACTTGAAGTTGAAATTTCTATGCAAAATCCAAGAAACATGGACTAGTTGGGATTGGAAATCTGATTCAAGAACTTGAGGACTGGCTCGAGGATGCAGATTTTGGAATTATTAATATGAATTATAATATAGGAGAAGATGAACAGTAAAGGAAGAAATCAGAGATCAGCTCTGCATACCAGAGCCAAACAGTAGGATCACAGAGGTTAATTTTTAAAGGATTAATAGATACATAAAATTATTGACCCTTTGGATTTATTGAGGTAGTTGGTGATTTTTGTGAGAGTCCATTGGGGTAGGGAGAACAGACGAGAATTGAAGAAGGAGAAACTTAAGAAAAGCTGACTGTAAGGACAAGACAGAAAAATGGGTATAGAGAAGGAGATGAGTATGTGAATCAAGAGATCAGAAGGAAACAAGGAAAAGACTTGTTTCTGTTTATATGATGAATGGAAAAAGCCAGAAGAGAGAGAGAGAAAAACAAGAGGGTAGGAGCTATCTAGGTGAACAGCATCCGAGGAAGCAGAAAGAAATTAATTAGATCGAAAATTATTGGCCTGGAATGTAAGGACAGTTACTTCCTCCACTGATGTGTAGGAGAATCAAGTAAGATTAAGGCATGTTACAAAGTTGAGGCTTCTCACTTCCTTCTGAAGTAAGTAGCAAGGTTATCTTTTCAACTTAATGGAGATGGTGCAATATAGTGTGACGGAAGTGAGGCTGTGAGGCTTCTACCTTCCTTGTAAAGTAGATAGCAAGGTTGTCTGCTCAACCTAATGGTTCATTGGCGAGACTGGCAAAGAGTTGGAATAATTACTGAGAATAGAGAAGACTATGCTGCAGACATACTGGAGGATTTCAGAACATCTTTGAAGGACTGAAGAGATTGAAGACCCCAGATCTTTGATTTCCATGAGTTTCTGCAGTAATTTTGGACCCCAAAAATGTTGACATTAATCATACTGATGTACTGGTGTGCAAACATCCTGGGTAATGACCAAGTATGAGGCATCCTCATAAAATCCCTTGTAACTCACTGAAATGGGGAAATGATAGTTATTAAGCCATAGGCAGAAGCCTCAATCGTAAAATGATCTTATAGATCATACATTGGGACATTTACTCTGTAACTTTTCATATAGGAGCACAATCATATGTCTCAATATTATTCCAAACTTTGTATAAGAAATTTAGTCGGTTCATTATAAAGCACTTATTTACTCCTCTGTTTGTTAGACTATTACAAGTGGTTGCACATTGGTATTTAGATCAGTTTTAGGTGTTTGCAAGTCTGTGATTTAATGTGGTATTTGGCACTAAAGTTTGATCATCTTCAAATTAGTAAATATGTCATTTTCAGGATTTTTTATTATTTGTTTTGCCTATGTGTCTTCCAAGATATCAAAGCATGTGTACTTTATGTGCTTTTCCTTTGGTGTGAGTTGTCGTCCCATAATTTTTATTTCTCTGGCTTATTTATTAGTTGCCAGAGGAAATAATTTACCAAGAATGTATGCATTACTATGTATCAGAATCATATTTTGGTAATAGAAATTATGCTTCTCAGCTTGACGCTTGTAGCTCAGCGGCTAGAGCGCCAGCCACATACACCGGAGCTGGCGGGTTCTAATCTAGCCTGGGTCTGCCAAACAATGACAACTACAACCGAAAAATAGCCGGGCATTGTAGCGGGCGCCTATAGTCCCAGCTATGTGGGAGGCTGAGGCAAGAGAATCACTTAAACCCAAGAGTTTGAGGTTGCTGTGAGCTGTAACACCACGACAGTCTACCAAGGGTGACATAGTGAGAGACTATCTCAAAAATAAATAAATAAATAAAAATAAATTCTACTTCTCCAAAGAAAAATTCAAAGTTTATGTAGTTTTTTATTAAAATCTAATGTAAGTTCATCTGTTTGGGAAAAATAGAAATATAAAAGGTAATATAAAATTATGAATTTCTTTAAAAAGCAAACAGTAGTGAACTAAAACTATATGCATCTTAATCATTTTACTGTATATATTTTTATCCCAATTTAAAAAATTAAACTATAATTGTTTTTCTTATTTTTATACATGAAATTTCATTTGTCATTTAACACTGCCCGTTTTTCTGGCCTCCACATTATTCTTAGTCTGTTCATTTGCCTGTACTTCATTCTGTGTGCGTATACATGAAGATGTATATACATAAAGTATTATTTTATATTAATAGAAAACATACACTCATGTTTAGTGTAATATTTCAAGAAAAAAAGAGTATAAAGAAATTTAAAACACAATTGTCATCTCCTGTGCTAACAGTGCCTTCTGGAACAACTCCTGAAGGACTTGCCAGAGGCTCTTTTATAGTGAACTTTTAAAAATATAAGTAGAAAGAGTACAGTCTAAAATAACAATCTAAAAGTACAATAAAATAAGCAAAAATATACATAGTCTTTATTATTATTATCAGGTATTGTATCCCTAATTTCATGTGCTATATTCCTGGCAGGGTAAGTGTCTGTAGGTGTGTTTACACCAGCATCATTGTAAACAGTTGAATATTGATTGTGTTGTGATTCAGTGTTACAACAGCTACCATTGTAACAATGGTAGGCACTAGGCAATAGGAATTCTTCAGTTCCATTATAATCTTATGGGAATTTTGTAAGTAGTATAGTCCGTCCTTTTATTACTGGGTACAAGAATGTATACAGATGCTCCTCCATTTGCAATGAGGTTACAACCCAATAAACCCATCAAAAGTTGAAAATGTCATAGATCAAAAATACATTGAATACACTAAACCCCTCTTAGTTAAAAAGAAAGCATTACAGTTTAATAACTCCCTGTAATGCCATCCTCTTCCCTCCTTTGCTGAGACAGCTACTCTGCTGAAATTGAACTTTATAATTCTTTGTTTCTACTTTTACTGCATATGCATGTGTCTATAAGTAATATATAATATTTGTGGCATATTCAAATTTTTCTATTGTGGCAGTAAGTACGTATTCACATTATCTTAATATGTTGTATACATGCTTTTGCAGCTTCCTTTTTTCATTTGTTGATAGCATTGTAGTTTTGAGATTTATTGTTAATACATGTACTTAACATTTTTCATTTCAATTTTTATGTAGTATTTCATAGTATAAATAGCACATGAGATTTTTTTCAATTTTCATTCTTACAAATTATGCTTCAGTAAATATCTGTATGGTTTTATTCTTGTAAAAATGTGCAAGAGTTTCTGTAGGGTAGAACTCAATGCCAGTGCATGATTGTATGGCTTGTACGTCTTCATCTTTAATAGACATTGCCAAATTATTTTCTAAAGTAAGGATTCTTGTTTACCCTGCCCCCACCATCCTGAAGTATAAGAATTCTTGTTACTACACATCTTTTCCAAGTTTGATTTTGTTGACACATGTACATATGCTTATGTGTTCGCCGGTTTCATGGGGATGACATGGTATTTTTGTGGTGTTAACTTTGCATTTTTCTTGTTGCTAATGAGGTTAAGCATCTTCTCATCTATAGAGGCTATTCTGATTTCCTGTTCTGTAAATTGCCCGATTTTCTTCTGTTTATTAATTTAAGGGAGTTTTTCATGTATGCTATCCTTTGTTGATTGTATGCAGTATAGGTATCTTCTCTAGTCTATCTTATCTCTTTAGTTGATGGTATTTTTTATTGAATAGAAGCTTTTAATTTTAATCTTGGCAAGTTTATCAGTCTTTTTAAGTTTGTTACTTTTTGCCTTAACTCTTTCTATATTCTAAGGTAACAAGGATTTTCTTCTGTATCTTTTCAAAAATTTGTACTTTTGCTTTTCACATTTACTTTGTGAATATATCTTTGATTTACTATTCTATAGTTAGTTCTGCCGTAACACAGCATATGTTCTTAAAAATCACCGTGCTATACAAGAATTGCGCAGTAAAAACCACAGGGCATATAGGGAAAATAGGATTGGGGTACAACACTCAAAAGCTTGGTCAGAGACATGTTTTTAAAAAAGGTGGCTAAAACATGGTAGCCCTGTTTTATATATGTTAAATGGTTAAGAAATATATAAATGCCACAGTAACATGACATTTCTCTTTTAAAAATGAAGTTTGCTTATGGAAATGGGATTCAGAAGGGTGTGCAGTGGTGCGAGGTGATGATCTGAAATACGCCAGGAAGGCTTAACAGCAGATGGGGAGGTGGCTCGTAACACCCGTGATTCAGGCAGCTCTTTCTTTGGCTTGTGTGTGTGTTGTGCATTTCTATGCTGGTCAGAAAAGCTGGATCATTTCTGTGTTCACCTAGTGTTTCTTCAGTTAAAACTAGGGTAAGACACCTAAGGCATAAAATTTAAGGTAACATTGACCTTTAGGGTTCTAGACCTCTCACTTGTCTCATCTTAGTTGTGGCCCTGCTTGTGAATGAAATAGTGCTTAACATACGCGTAAGTTGTATTTAAATTTTTCCCCATTACAGTCATGCATCACTTTGTGATAGGGATATCATCTGAGAAGTGTGTCATTAGGCAGTATTGTTGTGTGAACATCATAGAGTGTACTTAAACTTAGATGGCGCAGCTGGCTTACTGCACACCTAGGCTGTATGATGGAACCCATTGCTCCTGGACTACAAACCCCCACAGCATATTACTGTATTGAATACCGTGGGCAGTTTGCCACAATGGTAATTGTGTGTCTAAACATGTCTAAATAGAAAAAAATAGAGTTAAAATATGGTACAAAATATAAATAATGGTATACCTGTACAGGACACTTACCATAAATGGAGCTTCTGGAACTGGGAATTGCTCTGGGTGAGGCAATGAGTGAATGTGAACCATTAAGACTATACTCTGCTTTAGACGTGATACAACACTGTACATAATAAATAATAAACTTTGCTAAGTTTATTAAAATATGTTTCTTTCCTTTTCTTTTTTGAGACACAGCCTCAAGCTGTTGCCCTGGGTAGAGTACCATGGCATCACAGCTCACAGCAACCTCCAACTCCTAGGATTAAGCGATTCTCTTGCCTCAGCCTTCCAAGTAGCTAGGACTACAGGTGCCCGCCACAACACCCAGCATTTTTTTTTTTTTTTTTTTACAGTTTTTGGCCAGGGCCAGGTTTGAACCTACCACCTCTGGTATATGGGGCCAGAGCCTACTCCTTTGAGCCACAGGCACCGCCCACACCCAGCCATTTTTTGATTGTAGTTGTCATTGCTGTTTGGCAGGCCCTGGCTGGATTCAAACCCACCATCTCTGGTGTATGTGGCCGGCACCTTAGCCCCTTGAGCTATAGGTATCAAGCCGTATTTTTTCTTTCTTTAATAATAAATTAACCTTAGCTTACTGTAATGTTTTTACATTAGAAACTTTTCAATTTAAACCTTTTTGACTCTTGTGGTAACAATTGACCTTAACACACAAACACATTGTACAACTGTACAGAATATTTTCTTTATAATCCTATATTCTATAAGCTTTTTTCTATTTTTATTTTGAATTTTTTTGCTTTTTAAACTTTCTTGGTAAAGACTAAAATACATACATTAGCCTAGGACTTCACAGAGTTAAGATATCAACATCACTGTCTTCTGGCTCCATGTCCTCTCCCACTGGAAGATCTTCAAGGGCAATAACATGATGGCGCCTGTGATAGCAAGTGCCTTCTGGAATACCTCCAAAGGACCTGCCTGAGGCTCCTTTACAGTTAACTTTTTTATACATGTATAAGTAGAAGGAATATACTCTAAAATAATGGTTTAAAAAATAGCAAATATATACATAGTTATTATCATCATCAAGTATTATATACTGTACATAATTGTATTGCTATGTACTACTGGCAATGTGTAGGTTTGTTTCCACTATCACCATAAACAGAACAGTGCTGTGTTATGCTGTATTTTTACAATGGCTACAATGTCAGTAGGCAATAGGAAATTTTCAACTCCACTATAATCTTATAGGGCCATCATTGTATATATTGTTCATCTTTGATCAAAGTAGTTATGCAGCAGAAGAATGTATACAGAAGCTTCCCTAGTTAAAGTGAAGTTACAGCTCAATAAACCTGTTAAAAGTTGAAAATATTATAACTCAAAAAAATGTCTTTAGGTGGCACCTGTGGCTCAAGGAGTAGGGCGCCCGTCCCATATGCCGGAAGTGGCGTGTTCAAACTCAACTCCGGCCAAAAATCACAAAAAAAAAAAAAAAGTCTTTAATGCACCTTTCCTACCAAACATAGCTTAACCTGGCCTACCTTAAATGTGCTCAGAACACTTACATTAGTCTATCCTTGGACAAAACCATCTAACACACAGCCTATTATATAATAAAGTGGTGAATATCTCATGCACTTTATTGTCTACTGAAAATGAAAAACAGAATCATTGTATCAGTGCTTTCTACCTAATGAGTGTCATTTTGACGCTATCATGAAGTCTAGAATCTAGACTTAGAAAGCCCCGCTATCCTAGGTCAGGGATGATCTGTGTCAGCTTTTTTTGTTTGTTTGTTTGTTTTCCTGAAACAGAGTCTTTTTTCTGATATCCTGGGTGGAGTGCGGAGGTGTCCTTATAGCTCACTGCAACTTCAAACTCCTGGCTCAGGCGATCCTACTGCCTCAGCTTCCTAAATAGCTGAGAATATGGGTGCATGCCAAGACACCTGGCTAATTTTTCTATTTTTAATGGATACGGGGTCTCATTCTTGCTCAGGTTGGTCTTGAACTCCTGAGCTCAAATGATCCTCCTGCCTTGGCCTCCCAGAGTTCTAGGATTACAGGCATGAGCCTACTCCCAGCCATATTTTTATATTGTAGTAAGAAAACTTAACATGCGATCTGCCCTCTTAAATTCTTAAGTGCACAATACATTATTGTTAACTGTAGGCACAATGTTGTACAACAGATCTCTAGAACTTACTTTGCATAACTTAAACTTTGTTACCCTCTGAACATCAACTCCTTTTTGCTCTCTACTCTACTGGGCCCCTGGGAACCATCATTCTCTCTATTTCTATGAGTATGAGTATTTTAGATAGCTCATATAAGTGAAATCATGGAGTTATTTGTCTCTGTGACTCTTTTTTCATTTATCATAATGCTCTCTAGGTTCATCCATGTTGCTGTATGTGGCAGGATTTCCTCCTTTTGCAGACTGAACAGTATTCCTTTGTATGTGCATAGCACATTTTCCTAATCATTTTATCCATCAGTGTACGTTTAGGTTGTTTCCCCATCTTAGCTATTATGAATATTGCTACCATAAACATTGGAGTGCATGTTAGCTCTTCAAGATCTTGATTTCAGTTCTTTTGGATATATACCCAGAAGAGGAATTGCTGGATCATAAGGTTGTTTTATTTATTTTTTTTATTTTTTGAGACAAGCTTTTGCTTTCAAGCCTTTTCCCTGGATAGAGTGCCATGGCATCATCATAGCTCACAGCAGCCTCCAACTCTTGGGCTCAAGTGATCCTCTTGCCTCAGTTTTTTTCTATTTTTAGTAGAGAAGAGGTCTCGTTTTTTTGCTCAGTCTGGTCTCAAACTTGTGAGCTCACGCAGTCCACCTACCTCAGCCTCCCAGAGTGCTCGGATGACAGGAATTGAGCCACCACACCCAGCTGTTTTTAATTTTTTGAGGAACCTCCATACTGTTTTCCATAGCTGGTGTGCCATTTTACATTCCTACCCAATAGTGTTGGGTTCTAACATAAGGGTTGTGATTTCTCCATATCCTTACCAACACTTGTTATCTTTTGTTTCTTGAGTAATAGCCATCCTACCAGATGTAAAGTGATATTTCATTGTGGTTTTGAGTTGATCAGTTGTGTTGTAACAACATTCAGATTTTCAAAACAAGCCTTAAAACAGACTGCCTACGTGAGGTAGAGCTGTAAATTTATTTTTTCCCATATTCATGGCCAGTTGTCCCAGTACTTTTTATAGAATAATCTTTTCTTCCCTACTAATTTGTGATGATGCTTTGACACATATCATATCCTTACATATGTGTGAGCATGGTTCTTCTTTTCTTTTTCTTTTTCCTTTTTTTGAGACAAGGTCTTGCTGCGTTGCTCTCTCACCTAGTCTCCCAAGTAGCTGAGGTTATATACCACATAGCCACACGCCCTGGTGTCCAGCTTTGGTTCCTTTTTTAATGTGTGCTACATTTATTGGTCTTTTTGCTTCTATCTATACCAATATCACATTTTCTTAATCACAGCTTTGGCGCTTTATAACCTTGGGCATGTTAATTTCCCTGTGCCTTTGCACTTCACCTATGAAATTATGATAAAAGAACCTACCTCGTTGATAAATTAAAGGAGTAAATGAGCCAGTATATTAAAAGTGTTCAGATTTATGCATCTAGCTCAAGAGTAACAACCAAATGTAGTGATTTTGTTATTGAAAGTAATTTCTGTAACTTAATAAAGAGCCTTGGTATCTAGGAGAATAAAATTGCCATCATGGTTTTCTTCTTCCTGACTGGGCAGAAGTACAGAGAAAGTGGGGAGAGGTTTATGGAAGGATTCCCCTAGACAGTGACATTTAGGCTGATACATGAACGTTTATAGGAGTCAACTGTATGTCTTAGTCCAATTGAGCTATAATACTCTAACAAAGTGCCAGTAATTGGCTTAAAGACAACAAACATTTATCACATTTCTGAAGGCTGGGAATTCCAAAATGGCTAAGTGCTGGCAGATTCTGTGTCTGGGGAAGGCCTATCTTCGAGTTTAGATAGCACCTTCTAGCCACGTCTTCATGTAGTGGAAGGGATGTGGTATCTCTGTGGAGCTTCTGTTATAAAGGCATAAATCCCATCCATGAGGACTCTGCCCTAATGACCTAATCGTTTCACAAATACCATCATTTGAGGGGTTAGGATTTTAATATGAATTTGGGGGTTGGGCTCACAAATATTCAGGGATAGAATATTCTAGATAGTGGGGACCATGAGGCAAGAAAATGATGTGTCAAGGTGTTGGGTAACTGGATCTAACTGGATCTAAACACAAAAATGGGACAGCTGAAACTAGAAAGGTATAGATAGGGGCAGAGCATTATAGGCAATGTTAAGGATTCTAAATGTCAACCTAGAATCATAGTTGCAACTATTTGTAACAATTGCTATTTCATGCCTTTTAGTCTAAGAAGTCTAGGAATAAAAGCCATGAAATTCTAATCTTGACAAATAGTTTCATCTATTCAAAAAGAAACTCAGAAGCTACAATAGGATCTTTCGGGACTCTAACAGTACACTGAACATTTTGTGCTCTTGAGAATGTATAAATTTGGGTCTTTGTTCACTTATTTATAGTTTTGTCATCTGTTGATTCTGTCCTAGGTTTTTATCAGTTCACACTGAGGAACATTGAGATTTTGGCAGATTTCGTTGATTTCACAGTGCAACATATCTTTATAAATGTCTTGGAGTAAAATCTTTTTTTTTTTTTTTTTTTGGCCCGGGCTAGGTTTGAACCTACCACCTCTGGCATATGGGACCGGCACCCTACTCCTTGAGCCACAGGCGCCGCCCTGGAGTAAAATCTTTAATTGAACTAACACTGTCCATTCTTGTCTGTCTTAGATACACCTACAAGATCATACATCATTTCTGAAGTAGATGTATTTCTCTTTCTGCTTCCCTGATGATTCATTACCACAAATTCTATAAATTACATCTAGATGCCTGTCATAGAAATAACTGTATAATGCCCTTTGTCACCTGAAGGTAGTGTTGAAAGCATTGTAATATCATCAGATGGGAAAGTCCCTAGTCATAATAATATCATTATACAGAAATAAGTTACTTCTTAGTTCAGGACAGTATCACCCTTAATGGTGGGGGTATGTTCCAAGACCCCAAATGGATACCTGAAACTACAGATAGTACCAAACCTTACAGATACTGTTTTTTACTATACCTACACAGTAATTTGTTTAACTTACAAGTTAGGCACAGAATGCAACAATAATAAAATAGAACAATTATAAGAATATACTGTAATAAGGGTTATGCAAATGTGTTCTCAAAATATTTTATTGTGCTGTATTCACCCTTTTTGTAATGATACAAAATTGTAAAATGTCTGTGTGATGAGATGAAGTGAGGCGAGTGACATAAGCACTGTGATGTCAATGGCAGGTTTCAGAAGTAAACAATTCATCGGTATCAAATTGCATGCTGTTCTGAGTTGTGTGATGAAATTTTGTGCCATCTCACCTGTTATCAGATCAAATGTCGAGGTATTATAGTGTTTATGTTGTAGTAACCTTTATTTAACTTACTAATAGCCCAACACACAAGAGTAGTACTGTTATATTTTGGGGCCACAGTTCACCATGGATAATGGAACCCACAGATAACTGAACCCATGGAGAATGAAAAAATGTATTAATATAAGGGGAGACTACTACATAACTAAAGGGCTTATTAAGTACTTTGAAGACAGAATTTCATGTTCTAGAAATATCTCTTAAGTAAATATAAATACAATTTCAATACTTTTCCGCAGTTTTTAATGTAAATTTTACAAATGACATTTTTCTTTTTCCTTTTAGTAAGTCATATACACATAGATCATGAATACATTTATGCATTTACAGGGTACAATGTGTTGATTTTTTTATACAATTTGGAGTGCTTACATCAAACTAATTAACATAGCTTTCACCTCATTTACCTAATTACTGTGTTAAGACATTTATGTTCTATTGATAGATTTGACTTGTACCCTTGCAATATGCTCCATAGGGGTGGTCCCACTATTTACCCTCCCTCTATCAAACCTCCCTTCTCCTCTCCCATCCCCCTCCATTTCTCTCCTTCATCCTGGGCTATACTTGTGATCTGTCTTTCATAAGAAAGTGTGAGTAATTTCATAATTTTATCTCAAGTCCATATTTCTATTTTTAATGTATATGGGATTACTATTTAATACTTAAGAAAAGTAATTGAGAATTCTGCCATTTTGTTTTAAAGGCAAAACCTAGTAACTATTTAAGAAAATTAACTGGAGGTTTTTCGCCTATAGCTGAAGCGGCTAGGCCGCCAGCCACATATACCAAAGCTGGCAGGTTCAAATCTGGCCCGGGCCTGCCAAACAATGACAACTACAACCAAAAAATAGCCAGGCATTGTGGCAGGTGCCTGTAGTCCCAGCTGAGGCTGAGGCAAGAGAATTGCTGAAGCCCAGGAGTTGGAGATTGCTGTGAGCTGTGATGTCACAGCACTCTACCCAGGGTGATAGCTTGAGGCTCTGTCTCAAAATAAAAAAAAGGAAATTAACTGCAGACCAAATCTACCCTCTCAAGGTATACACATGTTAGACTTGACAATAGCTTTTTATATAAGCACTTCCAAATCAAGGAATAGATCGTCTCTGTCCTTACAAACTACTTTCTTAGAAAGTAGTAGAAGAAAAACTACCCTAGTTTTATTCAGTATAGTACAAGAGAAAAACCTTGTAAGTGCAAAAAATTTTCATCACTGTCAACACTTAATCATGATAGTCTAAAGAAATGTTGAATAACAGAGAACCTCTCTAAATTAATAAGCAGTATTTATCAAAAACCTAAAACAATGTTTATCAAAAATCTACCCAATGGTGAAATTTTAGATAGTTCCATTAAAATCAAGACAAAAATGTCTGCTGTATCTTAACCTACATTATTTTAGATGTCCTACCCAGTGATGAAACAAGAAAAAGTAGGAGTAGAATTAAAAAGGAAAAGATAAAACACATTATTTGCATCAATAATAAGATATTTTACATAGAAAAATCCAAAGGAATCCATAACCAAATAGAACTATTAAGGGTTCAGGAGGCTGATGAATATAAGGTTAGTCACTTTAAAAAATTAATCATTTCTGTCCTCAGCTACAGTTATAAAATGTAATTGATTGGAAAAGACAAAATTTCACATAGAAAAACTATAAAGTTTCTAGGAATGAATCTGACAAAATAAGTTCTATCTTTGTGAGAAAAAATTATAAAATTTATTGAGACATTAACCTGAATAATGGAGAGATAAGCTGTGGCTATAGATGAGAAGACTTAGCTTTATAAAGATGGCTATTTACCCCCAAATTAACCTGTAAGCTTAATGCAGCTCCACTCAGAATTTTTGTGGAACCTGATAAACTGATTCTAAAATTCATGTGAAAAAGCAGATGACCAAAGATAGCTAAGGCAAAACAAGCTGGAGGAACTTGCCCTAAAAATATCAATAAGGTAATTAAGACGCTGTGAAATTGGAACAATAATAGACACTTAACTGAATGAGAATAGGAGTAATGTATCTTAGAATGACATTTGTTTGCAAAGAAAACAGTTTGTGTTTATTTTAGAAAGGTTTTCTTAAGACTTAGTCCTACAGTTCTTTTCTCAGAAATCTTTAACTCCACATTGTGGAGGCTTTAAGTTGCATAACCCTGACAGTGGGTTTGGAGAACTGGTACATAGATAATTCTGCATATCCACCTTTAGAGAATTAAACTGCTCATGAATATTCTTTAAGAATTATGAGATTTAGTTAGGTTGATGCCTTTTCTTTACTGTTTTCAGACATAACTATGGGCGTTTACTCTTACAGGGCTGTATGTGGTATGCACAGAAACATTAGAATGATGATTTCCTAACAAAACTTTTTACCTACATCTTTACATATATGAGCTTTAAATATCTCATTAACCTTTACTTTTCATTTTGTTTGTAATTGACCTGATTAAATGTGGAAGAAATGTTTCTGGAAAAGAATTTAAAGTAATTATGAGCCAGTGGCAAAGCAGTATTTCATAGTAGGCATATTATAGTCGGAATAAATTTGTTAAGTTTTTGGCTTTATGTTTCTTTTAATGCTTTCTTTACTAGTGAATACTTACTTTACATTTTCTGTCACTGACTGATCAGAAGCTAAGTATAAGTAGTTGAAAATAAGATGAATATAGTTTCAGTAATACCTACAGTACTTAGTATATCGCCCTTTTGAAAACATTCAGAAACCAATTGTGCTTGCCCAAACAGATTTTACAATTGTAGAAGGAACAGTTAGAGACAATATTGTTGTTATTAACTTTTCTTGATAAAGAAGCTCAATTATTTTTAAGGGTTTTTTTAAAGTTTGATTATAATTATTATAATTAACCTTGCACACCATTAGTGACCAACTTCTCTTCCCTCCTGAAAGGCACAGTAAAGTACATAAAATGAGCATATTGTATTTTTAAATTTCTTTTAAAAATTATATTAAATATATTATTTTTTATTTTAATACCTTACATTTTAAAATGTTTTGATTGATCCTTAAGATTATTTGAATTTTTGTTCAACTGAAAAATACTTTCTTGGGTGGGTATAGTGAGTGGCCAGTAACCCTAGCACTTGAGAGGCTGCAGTAGGAGGATCACTTGAGGCCAGGAGTTCGAGACCAGCCCGAACAAGACTCTGTCTCTACAATAAATAGAAAAATTAGCTGGGTGTTGTGGTAGCGTTGGTAGTCCTAGCTACTCAGGAGACTGAGGCAAGAGGATCACATGAGCCTAGGAATTTGAGGTTGTAGTGAGCTATGATGATGCCACTACACTCTAGTCAGAGTGAGACTGTCTCAAAAAAAAAAAAAAAAAAAAACCTGGTATTTTCTTGAATGCCTATTACTTGCATGTTCTTAAAAGTATTATCAGGGCTCAGTGCCCGTATCTAAGTGGTTAGGGTGCTGGCCACATATACCAGGGCTGGCGGGTTCAAATCCAGCCCAGGCCTGCTAAAGAACACTGACAACTACAACAAAAAAATAGCTGGGCATCATGGCAGGCAGCTACTTGGGAGACTGAGGCAAGAGAATTGCTTAAGCCCAATAGATGGATGTTGCTGTGAGCTGTGACGCCACAGCACTGTACTGAGGGCAACTCTGTCTCAAAAGAAAAAAGAAGTATTATCAAGAATTAAAAAGAAATTATGTCAGTACTTATCCTCAAGTAGTATATATATTTATAGAACAGTAGAAAGAATATTTTATACAAATGAAGTATTTTTCTTCCAAACACTAAATGTCATTGTTGTAGTTATTGTCACTAGTTCTTTGAAGTAGATAAGTACTTTAATATAAAATGAAATACCAAAAATAGATAACTTTTCTACTGTTTCTGTATTTCCTGGAATTTTAACTGATTTCTTTTCTTTTTTAGGTACCTAGTTGATAGTCGCTGGTTCAAACAGTGGAAAAAATATGTTGGCTTTGACAGTTGGGACAAGTACCAGATGGGAGATCAAAATGTATATCCTGGACCCATTGATAATTCTGGACTTCTGAAAGGTCATTATTTTCTTCAGTCAAATTGTAAATATGTTAAATTTCAATACGTTAAATAAAGTTACTGGATTGAATGTAGAAAATGATAATAAATTAGAAATGTCTTTGCATGATTAGATTTGACCTAATGAACTTAGATTATCCTATTATAACTGGATATTCTGTATCATGACATTTTGTTTTTCATTTATGATGTAAGTGTTTTATTGTTTAAATATTTAAATGAAGATTGTAAATTAGAAAGCACTCTGATTATTTTGAGGAAATGCTATAAAATATTGCTTTTCCTAATGAACATGTGCCTATTTTTAAAGTTGAGGAGCACTTATATATATTTACATTATTGTGTTTTTGGATTAACTTTCTGCAATTGTCATTAGTTGCCAGTCTTTCTATACCTCTTACTGCATTTAAAGGGAATAAAACATAAGTGCCAGAACTTCCATTTCTGGCCAATATGGAGTGACAGGGACTAGATTTACCCTCCCACCTGAGCTAACTAAAACCTTGACAAATACATGAAACAGCAATTTTTAAAACACTGAATGTCAGGCAACAAAAAACAGTGATTCCTGACAGATGGAAGACAAATGCGGTAAGCTTGCCTTCAGCTTACTACAAAGAATTTCCAAGATACAGCACAGGAAGGAGAAATCCATCCAGACCAGACCCATCTTCCTTAGTTTTTAAGTGCAGAGAGACTGTTAGTATTTTCAGGAGCATACCAAAGAGGAGCAGGCAGCTTGGAGAGAGAGACCTGAAAACCTCCTGAGAATCTGTCTGCTGTCTTCAGTTGTGTGTTGATCAGCATGTTGTACATGAGGAAGCTACCCTAGGCTAGGGAGAGAGCCATCTAAAAGAATCAGAGGGAGTAATTATCAAGGCTTATATAAAAGTGGGAATAATTTGGGTTCCCAGCAGCTAGAATGGAAAACTTTGTAATTTACTGAGAACAGTTTTACCTCTGTAATTGGGTGAAATTAATTTGTGTCCTGCTAATCAGAAAACATAAAACTATTTCCAAGTAGCTTAACTGCATTTCAGAACAAAACTTGAGTGTTTTAAGAATATAAGAATATCCAGAATCCAGCAACATAAACTTATAGCATCTTAGATCCGACTGAATCATACCTGCCGTGCAAAGAAGGAAAATATGACACATAATGAGAAGAAATAACAATCCTTTTTGAAAAGGTTTCTCCCTCAAAAGAGTGGGAAGAATTAACCAAGGAAAGATAATAAGCCTAGCACTATGAATAATCACATTAAATGTAAACAGCCAATTAAAGGTAAAGATTATAGATTTGATAAAAAATTAAGACCCAACTATTTACTATCTACAAGAAACTCACTTTAAATGTAAAGACACAGATAAAACGTAAGATATGGAAAAAGATATGCCATGCTTTGGAAAGCAAAATTCTAAGACTGACCCCCAGGTACCCTAGGCTTCTATAATCCTTTCCCCCTGGACTAGGGGTAAAACCTTTGAATAGGATGAGATATTACCCCCTTCATTATGGTGTATGGTAAAAGGAGATTATCCTGATGAACTTAATCTAATTACACCTGCCCTTTAAACCTGTCCTTTAAAAGCAGAGTTTCTCTGACTAGTGGGGAAAAAGTCAGAAATTTCAAAGCAAGAAAAGAGTTCATTACATTATTACTAGTTTGGAGTTGGAAGAGACCACCTGACACTCAAATCAGGCAGCCTTTAGAGACAGAGATCTCAGGCTGACTGCCAGCAAAGAAATAGGGCTCCAGGGCAGTGCCTGTGGCTCAGTGAGTAAGGCGCCGGCCCCATATACTGAGGGTGGCGGGTTTGAACCCAGCCCCGGCCAAACTGTAACAAAAAATAGCCAGAAGTTGTGGCGGGCACCTGTGGTCCCAGCTGCTTGGGAGGCTGAGGCAAGAGAATTGCCTAAGCCCAAGAGCTGGAGCTTGCTGTGAGCTGTAACACCATGGCACTCTAACAAGGGCAACAAAGTGAAACGCTGTCTCTCAAAAAAAGAAAGAAAGAAAAGAAAAGAAATAGGGCTTCACTCACAACCCTGAGTAACTGAATTCTGCTGATACCCTGTGTGGACTTGGAAGCAGATTCTTCCCTACAGCCTTCAGAAGAGAGCCCAGCACAGCCGATGTGTTGACTTCAGCCTTGGGAGACCCTAAGCATAGAGTCCGCTTGAGCCCACTTGAATTGCTGCCCCTCAGAACTGGGAGATAATAAATGGGTGGTGTTTTCTTACCAGTTATTATGGGAATTTGGCAGGCAGCAATAAAAAGCTAAAGCACATGCTAACACTGTCAGAAGAAAACTGGAATGCCTGTATTAATAACAGGCCAGGGGTAGAGGGTCACTTCATAGTGATTCGTGGGATGAGACAGTTCATCAAGAGAACATAATAGTCCTGGATTATACATCCATCTCATGGCATCACTTGAAAATATGTTGAGGAGTGTGACAACTGTAAAATTATAGAAGTCCCAGCCCACATTCCCCATAGCATTGCTGATTTAACAGTGACATATGGACCACCGTATCTTTATGAGAAGCCCAGGGTCCAGTTAAATGTCTACTCCAGATGATCACAAAACTGAGAATAACCACATTGAAGCGAGTAAAAAGAACAATTTCATTTTGCCCCTGTCAGCCCCTCCCTCTAAGCTTGTGTGGTTTAGCACTGAGAGAGACCATCACAGCTCAGGACCTCTCCCTTGGCAGGAGAGAGAGAGAGGAGAGCATGTGTCTAACTGCCCAGCCTTTTAGTGCCCTACTCAAAAAAGAGTGGTTTCTGTTTTGCCTCAGTGGGATGCTGCTGGAATCAGCATAGTTTTGATGCCAGAAGGCATTTTACAAAGTGGAAGGGGCAGGCGACTGCTGCAGCTGGAAGGCTTTATGAAATTGAGAGAAGTCTAAGAACCCAAGGCTTCTTTCCCAGGAGAGGAGAGGAGTGAGGTGTTGTGGCCTTTAGTGTGCGACCTGAGGAGCACACTGTCTTGCATCACTGTGCCTGATAGAACTGTCATAGTTCACTTACATAGGGGAAGTCAGAAGCAGAGGAAAAGGGATTGGTGGCTTGCTGAAGATGCCATAGCTCTGCGGTATTGGGAGAAGGCACAGAACCTGAGCCTTATCCCTGAGGGAAGTGGAAAAGAGGTAGAGTCTGCCTTCAGTGTCCCAGTCTTTGTGCCGCTCAAAGGGCTGGTACAGAAAAGATGCATCCATAGAAGTCTCAGAGGCTTCCAGAATCTCTAGCCAGGCTGATTTGTAAAGGTATTTCCTTGTCAACGCCAGTTCATAGAGTCTGGGAGAGGTGGCTGTTTAGTTGCACAACACCAGTGCAAACCTGCGGGAGCTTGCAGAATCAGAGAAGTGTATCACCAAGAAACAAAATAAATTTTTAGAAATGGATTCTAAAGAAATGGAGATGAAGTGCCTGACAGAGGATTCAAAATAATTGTCTTAAAGTAGTACAGGGTATCCCAAAGGTCACCATACATGAGAAATTAATCAGCTCATATTATATTTTGTTTTATTTTTAATTTTTTAATATATATCAACATATAACGAACATTTTGTAAATAAAGGTACGTTTAGCTACATATGTATGGCAAGCATTGTGACACCCTGTACCTTTAGTTACAAGAAAATGTAGACAACTAAACAAAATCAGAAAAATGAAAATATCAACAAGGTGCTAGAAATTATAAAGAAGAATCAAACAGGGTTTGGAGCTGATAAATAACAATGAATTGAAAAATTCACTAGACGTTTTAGACAGCAAGTAGAAGATTGACATACTTGAAGACAGATTGTTTGAAATTATCCAGTCAGAGGAATAAAAATAGAATGAGAAAGACTAAAGGAAATCTAAGGAACTTAAGGAACACTAGCAAATGAACCAACGTTCACCTTTTGGGAGTTCCAGAAGGAGGAAAGAAAGAAGGGCAGAAAGTTTATTCCAAGAAATAATGGCCACAGCTTTCCAAATTGGGGAATGGAAATAGATGTCCAGATTCATGAACCCAAGGAATAAAGAGCAATACTGTTAATCAACATGACCTAATTGACATTTATCAAACCTTCCACTGAACAACAACAGCAAAATAAAAATTCACTTCGAGTGTATGCACAGAACAATTACCAAGATAGACCATATTCTGGCCCATAAAATGTGTCTCAATAAAGTTAAAAGGATTCAAGTCATACAGAATATGTTACCAAAGTACAATAAATTATTAGTAATAGCCCCCAAATAGCTGGAAAATCCTCAACTGCATGGAAACTAAGTACCATATTTCTGTATAACCTATGGACCAGTCAACAATTCAAAAAGGAAACTAAAGGAAATTGAAGACAGAAACAGTAAAGTTTGTGGAAGGCAGCCAACTACTATGCAGATGGGGATTGATAGCACTCAACACAAAAGGACAGTCTTAATCAGTGACCTTGGTTGCCAACTTTAATGGAAAACTAAGAGCAAGTTAAACCTAAAGTAAACAGAAGAAACAAAATAGTAAGTATCAGAACAGAAATCAAATGGGAAAAGAAAACTTTAGAAAATCAATGAAACCAAAAGCTGTGTGCCTTTGAAGTCCAATAGAAGTGATAAATGTCTAGTTTGACTCATCATGAGAAAAAGACAATTGCCAGTATCAGGAACACAAGAGGTAACATTAATATAGAACAAAGAAGTATTGAAAGGGCAGTGAACTTTATGTCAATAAATTTAGCAAATTAAATAAAAAAGACAATTTTCTTGATAGACACAATCAGACTTCATTCCAAAAGAATATTTGCTTGAATAGCCCTCTGTTTTTAAAAAATGGATTTGTAGTCTAAAACTTTCCCACAAAGTATGCTCTGCGCTCAGATGGTACCACTTGGAAGTTCTGTCAAACATTTGGGGGAAAAAATAATATCAATTTTACCAACTCTTCAGAAAATTGAGAGGGCCCACTTCCTAACTTGTACTGTGAAACCATCATTAACTGATGGAAATATTTCAAGAGAAGAAAACTCTAGACCAATGTCCTTCATGCACATAAATGTAAAAAGTAACAGAATTTTAAGAAACTATAATTCTGTTTATCTTTTATATAATATAGAAATATATTTTAAAAGGATCTATCAAGTCAGATAAAAGAGTAAAATTGAAAAGCTTCCTAAACCAGTAGTGGACATCCATGAGAAACCCACAGGTGACATACTCAATAGTCAAAAGAATGCTCTGAACATTAGGAAAAAGTAAGAAAAATGGTGCATTCAGCTCTTAGATCAAAATTGTACTTGAGGTTCTAGCCAGCGCAATAGGGAGGAAGAGCAAAAGGCGTACAGACCCTACAGGGAGCAATAATAGACTTCTTAATGTCTTTACGCATAGACATCTATGTCTGTATAGAAAATTCAACAGAGTCCAGAAAAAAAAAACTACCAGAATTAAATGAGTTTAGTTTACAGGATACAAGATCATTTATCAAAAATCTATAGTAATTTATACAATAAAAATGAGCTATCGAACAATTTTAAGAATACATTTTACAGTGGTGTCAAAAATGTAAAATACGTAAGAATAAATTATACAAAATCGGTATAAGATCAGTACACTGAAAACTACAAATAGGAATTAAAATCTTAATAAAGAGAGAAATTATGTTGGTGGGTCAGAAGACTCAGTATTGTAAAGTGGCACACAGTTCCAAATCATATTCCTAGTAGCCTTTCTAAAAATTGAGATCGAATTCATATACTGACAAATTCATCCTTTTAAATTGTACAGCTCAGTGATTTTTAGTATATTCACAAAGTTGTTTAAACATCATCTAATTCCACATTTTCATCACCCCAGGAGGGAGCTTTGTTTTCATTTGCAGTCACGCCTTATTTTCTCTCCCTCCCAACACCTAGATCAACAGACAGCACTGATCTGCTTGCTCTGTGAGGGTACGTATTGTCTTTGCAGAAATGTCTGTTCAGATCCTGTGCCCATTTTTTTACTTGCATTTTCTTTTTCTTGTTATGTTTTACGAGTTCCTTGTATTCTAGATATTAGACCTTAGCAGGTATATGGTTTGCAAAAATTGTCTCCCACTCCGTGGGTTGTCTTTTTACTTTCTTGATGATATCTTTTGAAGCAACAAAAGTTTGTAAATTTTTTTTTTTTTTTTTTTTGTGGTTTTTTTTTTTTGGCCGGGGCTGGGTTTGAACCCGCCACCTCCGGCATATGGGACCGGCGCCCTACCCGCTGAGCCACAGGAGCCGCCCAAAAAGTTTGTAATTTTGATGAAGTCCAGCTTACCTAATTTTTTTCTTTTGTGGCTTTTGTTTTGGTGACAGAAAGTACTACTGAAACCAAGCTCATAAAGATTTACACGTGTGTTTCTTTACAAGAGTTTTACAGTTTGGGCTATTACATTTATGTCTTCGATCAATTTTAAATTAATTTTTATATAGGATGTGCAGTAGCAGTCTAATTTCATTCTTTTGCTTCTGGATATTCAGTTGTCCGATAGGTTTTTTAATAGAAATTGAAAACCTGATTTAAAAATTCATATGGAAATACACATATTGTAGAAGGCTAAAACAACTTTGAATTTTTTTTAAGAATTATAGAACTTAACTCTGATTTCAAAACTTATTTCAAAACTGTAATAATCAGTATAGTCTGATGTTGGTGTAAGGACAGATAGATCAATTGACCAGATTAGAAAGTCTAGAAATAGATCTACATATACCATGTATATGATAATTTGATTTGAAGCATAGATACAAAAGGAATTCAGTAGCAAAAAAATGGTATTTTAAACAAATACTTCTTGAGCATTTGTGTATTTATTTGCAAAACAACTGAACTTTGATCCATAAATGACACCATATATAAAATTAACCCAAAATGGATTTTTAGAACTAACAATAAAAACTAAAACTTATAGGAAGAAAAAAATAGGAAAAAGTCTTTGTGATACTGTATTAAGCAAAGATTTCTTGGTTTTGATACAAAAAAGCACGATTACTAAAAGAAAAAATAATATGTTGAATTGCTTTTTGGTTTTTTTCAGCAACTGTGCCTGATGGTTTTTATTCGTGTTCGGTTTTTTTGATAAATTGTATTTCATCAGTAATAAAAACTTCTTCAAATGACACTGCTAAGAAAATGAAGAGACAAACCACAGTGTGGGAGAAAATGTTTATAAATCATGTCTTTGATAAAAGACTTGCATGCAGAAAACGTAGAGTAATACCTAAAAGCCATTTGAGGAAACATAAAACCCAGTAGGTAAAAGATTTGAACAAATGGTTTGCCAAAAAAAGATAATATTATAAAGCAAACATAGTATACAAAGATATTCAGCATCATTAGTATTATAGAAATGAAGGTTATAAACCCACAAGAAGGTACCACTGTAACTGTGTTAAAGATGGTTAAAATTTGGGAGACTAATCTATACTGAACCCTCATACACAGTTTCTGCAAATGTAATCTAGTCCAACCACTTCAGAAAATAACCTGGCAGTTTCTTAAAAAGCTGAGCATACATTTACTGTAGGACACAGTCATTCCACTCCCAGGTGTTTACTCAGGAGAAATAAAAGTATCCATGTGAAGAGTTGTATGTGACTGTCCATGCGCTGTTATTTGTAATAGAAAAAATTATGACTAGCCCACGAACACCCACATGGGTAAACATTGTAATATATCTATATAATGAAATCCTGTTCAACAATTAAAATGAACTGTTAATACATAAAAACAGATGGACCTCAAAATAATTACACAGCATGAATGAAACCAAACAGAAAAGAAGACATACTGTTTTTCTATAAGATTCTAGAAATTTGCTTACAGTAACAGAAAGCAGGTGCTATCTTCATATAAAAATCGAGAAAATGCAAAATTCTATAATTTTAATTATAGAATTAAATTTAAATTTTATTAAATTTTATTAAAATTTTTATTAAATTCTATTAAATTTTAATTCTATTTTAAAACAGAGTAAGTGACATTCTTTAAGTGTTTTCCTGCTTGATTTCTGTTGTTAAATCTTATTAGGAATAGTATGTTCTCTTTATTGAAATGCTACCAGAAATAATTTTGCTCTCCACATATGTTAATTAAGACTAACTCAGACAAGAAAAATTTCTTTAAGTTGAATATAACTCAGTGAGCTATTTTTGTTTCTGCACTTTAGAAATTCAAATATCCACATAACAAATAAGTCTCGAGTTAGGACTGTGGTATAGGTATGAATCCAGATATTTCTTCTAGATCTCTGGCTTTCCCTGTACTAAATTTGAGTTTAATAAGAAATTTGAAAGTAGATCATAGAATCAGAACTACATCTGAACAATTATCTTCATTTTAGATCTTGGGAGGAATCCAGATTGTGGGACTTTGGAATAATGAGATGGTTCGCAAGATTGCCTTTCATGGTTTCCGTCATGGTTTCTCAGCCTGTGTGTCTTAGAGTGATCGAGTTTGTTAAATTGCTTCCCAATTTTCTATATTAGTTGATGATACTCAGAATACTTGAAAAACACTCTTCCGTCAAGTCTCTCAGCTAACAATTACTCTTTAGTATTTTTTAAAGAACCTAATAAAGAAAAACTACATTTTAAAGCACTTTTTGACTAATGATACAAATTAAGTTTTTAAAGCAATAGGTTATTTTGAGATATGTGGGGTATTTGATCCTCTTCAGAGCTTTTTCCAGGACTTACCATTTTAAATACTTAAATTAGTCTTTATGAGTTTAATTTGTAACTTTGTAAAACTGAAGTGTTCAGTTGTGTGTATTATTGTTTATTTTTATGTACTGGGTTTATTTTTCCTTTGTAGATGGTGATGCCCAGTCACTGAAGGAACATCTTATTGATGAACTAGATTATATACTGTTGCCAACTGAGGGCTGGAATAAACTTGTCAGCTGGTATACATTGATGGAAGGTCAGGAGCCAATAGCACGAAAGGTACTTTTTAATGATAAGTTAATATGTATTTCTTGAATGATTCACTTCTATTGTTAATTCAAATGGATTGTGAAGATTTGTCACATATACTGGAGAGAAAGGCCAGCAAAATGGCACTGTACACTGTATTACAATAACAATCTAACAGGTAACAGAACGAAGGCTTACTTAAGCTTGCCATTGTTCTAAGAACGTTACGTATTATTGGCTAGTTTGACCCTTTCTGTAGAGAGAAAACTCTGCAAGGTAAGTAACTTTATCCCCATTTTAAGGTAAAGAAATGAGGACAAAGTTAGAGAACATCAAAGTCTTCTAAAAGTCACATCAGGTTATAGATGTAGGCAGCTTGACCCTGTAGTCACATCAGGTTATAGATGTAGCAACGTGACCCTGTTTTCTGTGTTGGACTCTTTTTTTGATAAAACAATTAGAAAACAGTGAAGAAACTAAAAGTTGATGATTTTTTTTTTCAACATAAACATTTTTTAAACTTGAAAATGTAGATTTTTCTTTCTCATTTTTTATTTTAAAGTTTTAAAATTATAGCCACATTAAAAGCTAACCAGTTTCCTTATCTGGGGGGACTAAAAAGTGATAATGAGGGTGTTGCTACAGTAGAATACCAAATACTCAAGGAAAATCAGCCAACCTTACACAAATATTTGATCATTTATTCAAGATAGAGTGGGGGAGTGTGGCGGGGGTGGGGAGGACTAAAATCTCTTGGCATAATTACTTATCTGTTTTGGGGGGGTCTACATAGAAACAAGAAGTTGAATTTAAAAAAAACAGTTGAATTAGATAAAACAAAGATAAAAAACCTCTAGTAGACCATTCCATTCTTGAAGTTATTTGGAACTGATGCTATAGAATTGCCATATTAATAATTTGTATTTATATATCTACGATTTAGGTATGTTAGAAGCTAACCTTGGATCTTGTATTTTAAATAGCTCCTGAATGTATCTTTGATTTAATGTAGTTTAGTTTACTTTTGTTCCATAATTTCACTGATCCATTTCAAAATTCGAATTCCTCTGTTATGGGAATGCTAGCCTTATATACCTATCAAATGATCTAGTTGCCTTATGTGCAATTGCCGGAGAAGTGTTGTTTTGTGGGGGTTTTTTTGTTTGTTTGTTTGTTTATTTTTTTGAGAAAGAGTCTCACTGTGTCACCCTGGGTAGAGTGCCATGGCATAACAGCTCATAGCAACCTCAAACTCTTGGGCTTAAGCGATTCTCTTGCCTCAGCCTCCCAAGTAGCTGGGACTCCAGGTGCCCACCACAACGCCCTGCTATTTTTTTTGTTGCAGTTGTCATTGTTGTTGAGCTGGCCCAGGCCGTTATATGTGGCTGGCACTATAACCACCACGCCACAAGCACCGAGCCAAGAAGTGTTTTGACCATTTGAAGGATAGCCTTTTCAGTTGTAAAACAGTATAGAAGGATTTTATTTCTCAGTTAAAATCTGTGTCCAGATTATCTTAAAATGTATTAAACCATATTACTTTAATGTTAATGACATACTTTTTTTCTTATAAATGTAGTATATTATATACTGTGTAATGTATAATATTATACATTAATCTGTATGGCAAACAGATCAACTAATAATTTTATTGCCATTATTACTATTTGAAAGAGTCTTTGTTGAGATTTCTTGAAATCTAACACATTTTTTGCTCTTAAGAGAAAAGAATCATGGAAATTTAACATAAATTGAAAAAGTTTGAGAGGTCTGTTAGGAGACCATGTACTTAACTTTTTTTTTTTTTTTTTTTTTTTTTTGGCCAGGGCTGGGTTTGAACCCGCCACCTCCGGCATATGGGACCGGCACCCTACTCCTTGAGCCACAGGCGCCGCCCTGTACTTAACTTTTAATAAGGTGAATAGAATTTATTCAGCTTATAAAATAGGTTTCATACTTTAATGTGTATAAAATTCCCTAGAGTCCTTATTAAAGATGCACCTTCCTTCAAGATTAAATTAGTGGGTCCTTGACTTTGCGTTTTTACTATGTCCTACATGACTGATGCAGGTGGAACTTAAAGAATTAAATAGGTGGGGCCTTATAGGGTCCAACTTTGGAGCCCAACTTTGAATTCAACTTTGAATTTTACCCATCTCTGATTGCATTAAGGAATCTAAGATTGGTGATACCACTAACTGTAATGAAGAAATGAAATTGAAACATGTTCCTGGGCCTCAAGGCACTTCTAGAATGTTTCATTTGTAGTGTCACTGCTCAACTTAAAAATTTAACAAAAAGAAAACAGGCACATATAAATATGTATATATATAGCAGGAAATACAGCGGAACCAAAATCCAAGAGAAAAAACCAAAAACAGATCTAAGAAATCGAAGGTAATAGAGTTATTAGACTTAAAAACACTGTGCTTATTATGCTCAAAAATAAATAAATAAAAATAAAAGAATTGCAAAGTAGGGTAAGAACCAAATAAAGTTCTAAAACTAATAGTATGAAAAAATTATGATTTACTGTTTGAGAATAATACTAAATGGAATTGAAGAGAATTTGTAAACTATATGATTTGTCAATAGAAAATATAGTCTGCAACTTATAGAAAAAAGCATGGAAAATATAAAGAAAAAAAACCAAAGACATACATTGAATATAGTGAATAAGTTTAATGTGTGTACATATGTGTATAATTGAGATTGTAAAAGGAGAGGAAAGCAAGCTTAGGACAGGGCTCATAGTTGAGGAGGTAAAACTTAGAATTGTCCCGCGCTGGGAAAGGTATCAAGATTCAAGAAATGCCATGCATCCATGTATCCCAAGCTGAAAAATCAAAACAAAACCATATCAAATAAAAATAATGAAAAGCAATTGCAAAATGATATTTCTGATAATAACCAGAAGAAAAAATATATTATCTTCAAAGTAAGGGTAAGACAAAGAAATGATTTCTCAGGAGAAACAGTGGAAGCCAGAAAGCATTGTGCTGTCTTCAACATGCTAAGAAGGAGAAAATAACTGCGAGTGTAAGATTATTTGACCTAGGAAAGGACTCTTCAGAAATGAAGGTGGAAAGGGCCATTTCCAGACAAATAAACACCAATAGAATTTATTACCAGCAGACAAGAAAGTACAAAATAATCTTTAGAATGGAAGCAAAATTATTCCAAATGAAAGCTTGACGACACTAGGAAAAATGTAAACTGGCAAAATGTAAATATTATGAGGAAATTTTAACATATATTATTTAAAACAATAATACTAACTTCTTATGAAGCCAAAAATATGTGTAAAATTAAACTACACAGCAATATTATCTTGTAAATTAAGATATCAGCCCCCAGGTGTCCTTTAATGATTCCCAGTTCCTCGTGTCCATATTCTCATCAGTCTCCCCTTCTGCATTGTATCACAGTTGGTCTTGTGTGCCCAGTAGGGTATAGCAGAACTCACGGTTATCTCTCTCAAGAGTAGCTTATAAAAGACACCTCGTAGGCACACACACACTCTAGCACTGTCATTTCTTACTTAGGATTCAAGTGCATATGGCAGGAACACTCAGGCAGCCCATGAGGAGGTTCATATGGTGAGGAACTGAGATCTCTGGCTCACAGAGAAGAATGGAGGCCTGCCACCAACCACATGAGTGACCTTGGAAGTGGACCTCTTGATCTAGTTTCGGTAATCGAAGCCCCAGTCCATGCCTTGACAGTAGTGAGAGCCTCTAAGCCAGATCAGTCAGCTGAGATGTTCTAGATTATTGACCCTCATAAATGATGTGAGATAACATTTGCTGTGTTAAGCTATTCAGTTATAAGGTAATTTATGCAGCAATAGCTAATGTAGCAATAGATAACTAATTCTGATTCTAGTGCCTGAAAGTAGGGCGCTGACATAACAATAACTTGAAATGTAGTAGATTTGGAGCTCAGCAGTGTGGAGAAGCTGTAAGAACTTTTTAAGAGTATTAATGAAAGCCTAAAGGGCCTTGAACAAACTTAGTAGAATAGTATACTTTGCAGAGGCTGCCAGTGAGAACTTAAAGGAAAGTGAGGAAAATCTTATTGGAAAATGGCCTTTATTATGTAGCAGTAGAAAGTTTAGCAACACATTGCCTGCAGGAAACTGAGAAGTAAAAAATGCACCTAAAGAAGTTGAGATCTTGGGCGGCGCCTGTGGCTCAGTCGGTAAGGCGCCGGCCCCATATGCCGAGGGTGGCGGGTTCAAGCCCGGCCCCTGCTGAACTGCAACCAAAAAATAGCCGGGCGTTGTGGCGGGCACCTGTAGTCCCAGCTACTCGGGAGGCTGAGGCAAGAGAATCGCTTAGGCCCAGGAGTTGGAGGTTGCTGTGAGCTGTGTGAGGCCACGGCACTCTACCGAGGGCCATAAAGTGAGACTCTGTCTCTACAAAAAAAAAAAAAGTTGAGATCTGTCAAATTGTTAAAGTACTGCCTAGTTTCCTCTTGTTCTACTTTTAGTTGGATGTGAGATAAGACAAAGCTAAAGGAAGGACTATTAAATGAAACATAGCCAACCATTTACCAGTTTTGAAGATTTGAAGCCCTTCCAGATGGCAGATGGTGCCAAAACTAAGTAATGTTTCTTAGCAGAGATCAAACTCAGGGCACTTTCAGAAAAGCATGATCTAAAATTGAAGCCAAAGATGTTGACTATAAAATTCCTTCAAAAAAATCAAAAGTTGATGCCTCAGTACTTTTTAAACAAAAGGGCCTTTAAAAAACATAAAGGTGTGCTTAAAGATTGTCTTCTCATTAATATTGAGGGTGTCTTCTCAATAGGTGGCTTCCAAGAACAATAAAGCTCCTGAGAAGCTGAAGGGTGGTCCCTCAGCCTTCTCTATATAAAGCCAAGGTAGAGGGGATGTAACCCTAGCAGGCGTTTGAGGGTGTGACTTTTGGCTAATGGAGTGAACTCCAGTAAGAGCCCGTGGAGACCTACATTGTTTTTGGAGAGAATCATTTATAAACCGTACATCAGAACCACTGTCATCTTTAACCTCAGAGACAGTATAAATTGAAAGAGGCCCTTGACTTCCCAGGCAGTTATATGCAGGAATCAGGCTTTAAACTTACTCAGCTGTAAACATGTGCTAAGTCTTGAAAATAAGATGACTCAGAGAGCAGAACCAAATGTTATGAAAAGTCATTTTCAGGCAAAGGTGGAACTGTGTCCTAGTCAAGGAACTTCTAGTATTTGCCCAAGTAGGTTTCATAATTGCTCTTTACCATTGGCTCTTTGTATACCTCCTATTTTTCCTCATTTTAAAATAGGAGTATCTATAAGGTTATGTTTTGTGCGAAAGCTATATTTCATATAGCTTTCATATGAAAGCTATAAATTCATTTCATAGTAGGGGTGAGTACATTGGAAACTTTTTCTTCCATTCTTGAGATACTTTACTAAGAAGACTATGTTCCAGCTCCACCCATGTAAACATGAAAGAGGTGAAGTCTCCGTCTTTCTTTAAGGCTGCATAATAGTCCCTGGTGAGAGCTCCACTGTAATGCCTGCATCATTCACCTCATTTCATCTTACCACGTCGGCATTTTATCGTCTTATGTGAATGGTAAGGACACATAAGTAAATAACAGTAACAACATGAAATCATAATTCTTAAATATTACATAGGAAATAAATCCTACATGTAATGTTTCATCCACAAATATTTCATGATTCTGATATAATTGTAGCTAGCTCCTCCAAAATACCAAATCTATATTATGCCCAGTGGTGCTCAATTGTTTCATAGTACCAAATTTCATTAGCAGTTACTTTCATTTCTCACTCCATTGCAGGGTGGGGAGGTACTTGGAATGAAGTAAGTTTTCTGTGCTACTTCCACACATAGATACGAAAGTAGATTACATAAGGTTCGTCAAATATATTTATGGCTTTGTACAAAATGCCCTATAATTCATAGCAAAAAATAAACAATAAAAGTTATATTTATTTTAATTCTGCATAAACTTGTATTTCTCTCACATTCTTTGTAAAGAGACTTCACCTTCATTTGTGGCTGTGAATTAGTGAAAGGGTTTCACCAATGTAAACATAGTCATAAGTCTTCAGGTGTCCTCAAACTTTTTAAACAGGGAGCCAGTTCACTGTCCCTCAGACCATTGGAGGGCCAGACCGTAGTTTAAAAAAAAAAACTATGAACTAATTCCTATGCACACTGCACGTATCTTATTTTGAAGTAAAAAAAGAAAACGGGAACAAATACAGTCCCACTGCCTCATGTGGCCCACGGGCCGCAGTTTGAGGACCCCTGATTGGACAAGGAACTAGATTTCCTTATGTTCACTCTTTATTTGTGGTAATGTAATAGTGTTAAAATTCACTTAGAGTAAGCATTATAACTGTCTTCCGTAACTCTGAAATGTAACTGTTATCTCTGAATATTCCGCTTCCAATCTTATTTCAAAGGTATATCTTAATGGTTATAATAATTAAGTAAATTTAACTATGTACCTTGTTTTTTATAAGCTTTGTTTCTTTCTATTAATCTTCATAACCATCATTTCCAATAGTTATTTTCAGGGAAACATTTGTAATGAATGTAGATTTTATGTGAACAATATAGAGAAGACTATAAACAGTCTGCAGTGGGCAGAACACTGATTCATAAATACACTAATTATTTTTCATTTGTGGTACTATTGTTTGTAGCTTCGATAATACATATAGTGTGGTCCTTTCAAATAACAGTGTGCAAGCAAATTCAAAATTTTTATTAAAAAGAATAGCTCACTGAGCCACAGGTGCCGCCTAAAAAAAAAAAAAGAATAGCTTGTTAATATATTACTTTTAGAGGTAGTAACATCTTAGAAATACAGGCATATCTTGCCGCGGACCACCCTGTCGGTGGGCTTCAGTCCGAGGGAAAGCAGGGAAACGGAGTCAGGTTAGTTGAAAGGTCGACGCAGGAATGACAGTCTGCCACACAGCACTTGGTGAAGTATGCAGCTGCGTTTTACTGAGTTCAGAAGTTGGTATTTATACATTTTACACAAAGCATTACAGGTTACACAAAGTATTTTTACAAGTTATATTTTAAGTTTGCAAACGTGGGTAGTTATTCATTACTATTTTTCAATATCCTGCCCTTAAGGAGAACAAAGGTTAGTGGTTATCAGCGAAAACTACTTGCTTCCTCTTGCTTCCTCTTATCTGTGGAATGTTAGTATAGTGTAATTCTTTACATTTGTGTTTAAGTAATAGTAAAGGCATAATTTGTTTTAAGGCTCTTATTAGATATATAAATTTTAAGTTAATGTTGGTTATATATACTTTTATTATGTGCTTATTATTAATCATATGTGCTTATTCTATTGTGATTTGATTGATTAGAAATGTAGTGAAGTAAGATGTTTTTTAAGGAAAGTTTTACTGTGGGTGGTGATGGTGCATGTCGTGTTGGAACATCTTGTTTGCTGTGCCTGCATTCCCACTGGCGTTTATGGTGGGGACTTGCTTTTGTGCAGGCTTACTTGGAGCCACTGAGTCTGGCACAGTCATACTTCTAGTGCTGTTTCTGGATCAACTATCATTGTGTTCATTCTGACAAGGACTTACTGCTTACTTATCAGGACAAACAGACATTCAGCTTAACATACACGTACACTGTAACAGAAAGCCATACCCTTAGGTTAATGCGACAAAAAACAGCATGCTGGGCAACATCTCTGTCGCTGCGCACACTGGGAGTGCTGGGGGCTTCGCTCCGGGGAGCACAGACCTCCTTTCCGTCGTTTTACAACGCGGACAGCGCCACCTCGCTGCGGCTTGGTGCCGAGGGTGCGGCAATATCTGACTAGTAATGAGGAGGGTTTTAGCATAATGTGTTGGAAAGAAGAAAAAAAAGATAAGAAAAATTCTGATTGCCAGTAGTGTAGATTTTGAAATAATTTTGATGTTTTCATTTTCATAAATGTTACAATGACTTTTGACAGGTAAATCACCAGGTTCTTTCTAGGAAATAGTACTATAAAAATTGTTATTTTTAAAAGGGCTATTTTATTTAGAAAACATTTGCCTCAATATAAATCATAATGAGGGATTTTCTTTTATTTATTTATTTATTATTTTACCCTACATATCCCTTTCCCTGCTCTGTTGTTGATCATACAGTTTGCCTTTTTTTTCTTTATAAAACCCAAGCCTGCAGTTTATCTCAGTTTTAACAAACCTACAGGATATTATAGCTACCTTAGTGCAGTATTACTTGGGGATTTTGCTCAGATATTGATTCCTAGAGCAGAAATTTCTGATTGATAAGAATACTTGATTTCTTGTTTTTCTGTTTAAATATAACTACAAGTTACAAGTTACAAAGACATTGCTACATTCTTAATCTCAAAGTAAATAAGAACAAGAGGTTTAAAACAAACTTTAGTAGTTAAGTTATAATATATATGTATTTAATTTATAAATGAATTTAGTTTATTAACAGAAAGAGAGATGCAGGCTGTTACCTGTTTTAGTAAGCATAATTATAATCTATATGACAGAGTATCATAAAAATTCATATTGGATTAGACAGTCAATGCTAGATAAACTGCATTTGAATTTTTTTTGCACAGAAACAATTTTCCATGCAAGTGAAAAACAAGGTTTTAAGTCCTTTACAGAATTGATGTAAGCTTGTGAGTATACCCAGCAGTCATTTGGAGCCTCCCTTTTGCCATATTTCTCTAATGTATCACATATCAGGCCTATTACTATTTTCAGAAACAGTATTCAGGACTGAAATCCTACAGTTAACCTTTAGAAGATCAAAAGGAAATATACTTACTTAAAAGGTGACCCTAATATGTACATATTTTCTCCCTTTATGCTTTATTGCTTACGTGTTTAACAGCTTCTTTTTTTAATTTGTTGCATAGGATTACTAAGTATGAATTTAAAGGTCAAACAAAGTCATTTTTGGATAAAACTAACATATCAGTTACAAGGCCACAGCTGAAGATATTGGCAGCAGTAATGTGGAGTTATCATTTTAAATGATTTATTTTAACATACAGAGTGATAAGATAGCCATTGTTAGATGAAATTGTATAAAACTTTAACTTTTTAAAGGTTTTCTGCTGAGGATTACTACTAACAACTAGAATTATGTCTATATCTTTAAAGGGAGCTGTATTTATATTAGTAATATATAGAGAGGGAGAAAGAAAAAGTCATTTTGGGTAAACTTTCTCATTGTAAATAACTGAATATATTCATTATTTATGGTGTACCAAAGTATCATCATAGATCAAGAGAGTGCTTTTCTTTTTCTTTTTTTTTTTTAATTTGGTCGGGGCTGGGTTTGAACCCGCCACCTCCGGCATATGGGACCGGCACCCTACCCGCTGAGCCACAGGCGCCGCCCGAGAGTGCTTTTCTAAACTGTGAGCTTAGTGTTTTTAAATAATGATTATTCCTATATCAAATATCAAAATTTTTCTTGGTTTTGAATTTTCTGCTGTCCAGTATCTTCTGTTTTATATTCACTGGTTTTAATTGTTAAACTGTTTTTCCTTAGAGGTCTGCAGGGTGTTCCTGTACTGCTACTAGAGAGAGTGGAGTATGCTGAGGTAGCTGACTCTGCTTTGTTGTGTTTTGTTTTTTAGGTGGTGGAACAGGGTATGTTTGTAAAGCACTGCAAAGTAGAGGTGTATCTCACAGAATTGAAGCTCTGTGAAAATGGAAACATGAACAATGTTGTAACTCGAAGATTTAGCAAAGCTGACACAATAGGTAATTCTCTCTTTTAAAACCTTAGCTATTAGATACTTCATTGTAATTCCCTGTTACATGCTACTTGGATGGTAACCATTTTAAGACTTTATGCATAAACATTTATTCCCACCCTTGACAGTGTGTCTTGTCTTTGTGTTTTGTTTTGTTTTTGGAGACAAAGTCTTGCTTTCTCCCTCTCAGTATAGTGCCATGGTGGCGTCACAGCTCACAGCAACCTCAAACTCTTATACTCAAGCAATTCCCTTGCCTCAGCCTCCCTAGTAGCTGGGACTACATGTGCCTGCCACAACGCCTGGCTATTTTTTTTATTATTATTATTAAATCGTAGCTGTGTACATTAATGCAATCGTGGGGTACAATGTGCTGATTTTATATACAATTTGAAATATTTTCATCAAACTATTTAACATAACCTTCATGGCATTTTCTTAGTTATTGTGTTGAGACATTTATATTCTACATTTAGTAAATGTCACATGTACCCTTGTAAGATGCACTGTAGGTGTAATCCCACCAATTACCCTCCCTCCGCCCATCCTCTCCCCTCCCCTCCCTCTCCCTTTTCCCCATATTCTTGGGCTATAATAAAGCTTTAAATTGGTTTCATAGTAGGGCTGAGTACATTGGACACTTTTTCTTCCACTCTTGAGATACTTTGCTAAGAAGAATATGTTCCAGCTTCATCCATGTAAACACGAAAGAGGTAAAGTCTCCATCTTTCTTTAAGGCTGCATAATATTCCATAGTGTACATATACAACAATTTATTAATCCATTCATGGGTTGATGGGCACTTAGGCTTCTTCCATGACTTAGCAATTATGAATTGGGCTGCAATAAACATTCTGGTACAAATATCTTTGTTATAATGTGATTTTTGGTCTTCTGGATATACACCTAGTAGAGGAATTGTAGGATCAAATGGTAGGTCTATTTTTAGATCCCTAAGTGTTCTCCAAACATCTTTCCAAAAGGAACATATTAGTTTGCATTCCCACCAGCAGTGTAGAAGTGTTCCCTTTTCTCCACATCCATGCCAACATCTCTGGTCTTGGGATTTTGTGATATGGGCTAATCTTACTGAAGTTAGATAATATCTCAAAGTAGTTTTGATTTGCATTTCTCTGATGATTAAGGTTGATGAGCATTTTTTCATGTGTCTGTAGGCCGAGCGCCTGTCTTCTTCAGACAAGTTTCTCTTCAAGTCCCTTGCCCAGCCTGTGATGGGATCACTTGTTCTTTTCTTGCTAATACATTTGAATTCTCTGTGGATTCTGGTTATTAAACCTTTGTCGGAGCCATAACCTGCAAATATCTTCTCTCGTTCTAAGGGCTGTCTGCTTGCTTTATTTACTGTGTTCTTGGCTATGCAGCTTTTTAGTTTGATCAGGTCCCAGTAGTGTATTTTTGATGCTGCTTCAATTGCCCTGGAGGTCCTCCTCATGAAATATTCACCCAGGCCGATTTCTTCAAAGGTTTTCCCTGCACTTTCTTCTTGTATTTTTATAGTTTCTTGTCTTAAGTTTAAATCTTTAATCCAATGGGAGTCTATCTTAGTTAATGGTGAAAGGTGTGGGTCCAGTTTTGGTCTTGTGCAGGTCACCAGCCAGTTCACCCAGCACCATTTGTTAAATAGGGAATCTTTTTCCCTACTGAATGTTTTTAATTGGCATGTCAAAGATCAAATAACGGTAAGTAGCTGAGTTCATCTCTTGGTTCTCTGTTCTGTTCCATACATCTACCTCTCTGTTTTTGTGCCAGTATCATGCTGTTTTGATCACTATTGATTTATAGTATAGTCTGAGGTCTGGTAGCGTGATTCCTCCAGCTTTGTTTTTATTTCTGAGTAATGTTTTGGCTATTCCAGGTTTTTTCTGATTCCATATAAAACAAAGTATAATTTTTTCAAGATCTTTAAAGTACGACAGTGGAGCTTTAATAGGGATTGCATTAAAATTGTATATTGCTTTGGGTAGTATGGACATTTTAACAATGTTGATTCTTCCTAACCATGAGCATAGTATGTTTTTCTATTTGTTAACATCTTCAGCTATTTGTTTTCTTAGAGTTTCATAGTTCTCTTTATAGAGATCTTTCACATCCTTTGTTAGGTAAACTCCCAGATATTTCATCTTCTTTTACACCTGGCTATTTTTAGAAAAGGGCTCAGGCTCGGGGCTCAAACTCGTGAGCTCAGGAGGTCCATCCATCTCGGCCTCCCTTAGTGCTAGGATGAGCCACAGCGCCTGGCCAGTGTGTTTTGTCATACTGTTGAATTATTATTGTTCCTTACTACTTTTTACTTATTGAGTTTAACATTTATGCCATTTTTTTAATAAAATATTATTTTAATTTAGCACTTGAAAAGTATATGTCAGTTTATAACATAAAGAAGACCTGTAAATAAAAACCTACTTCAATAGAACCTGGTAAGGTAGCACAGAAAATGGCAATTGGTTATTTCTTTTTAATCTCTTAGTTTATTCGTGTGTACTTTAAAAACAGCTAAGTAGCTAAGGCTTATCATTGACACGTTGATTTTTTTATTAATTAGGTTAAGAAACCGTGGAACCAAATACAAGTGGACCTAATTCTATATTTAAATACCTATAGGTATTAAAATATGTGAGTTTTTTATATAAAAGCCACGTTTTATGGTCAAGACTATATTGAGCAAGTGTTTTTAAAATAAATGGTTATAAACTTAGTAAAAATCAGTTTTTTTCATAAAACACAACTCAAATTATCAGAGGTAGATATATTTAATTTCTAATAAAGTTGTTGAAAACAAGATTAATGGTAATAACATTGATCTTGTTGGGAAATGCCAATGGATAGTACAGGGACACAGGATGTGCAGAGCTCAGCATGGATGAGAGGGTTGCAAATTCACGCATTACAGAACTGTGTACCATGTTCTGTTAGAGCCAGTGAGTAAGTGCACATTGACTCAAGAGTAAATGAAAGTACTTTATAAGTTTTCCTTTAGCACTCATCTATTTCACAGGAAGAAAATACTATTAACTCCCATTTTTCATGAAGTAAATTTTTTCAGGCACCCAATGCTTAATTAATCCTAATGTTTTTACCTAATGTTAGGAACTATTTATCCCCCCCCACCGTTTATTTAACTAGAACATTTATAAGCTCGAGACTCAATTTCAGTAAATACAGTCATCTTTCTAAAATGAATGCATAAAATATGAAAAATTTCACATATAAATGTGATTTCATTATAATTATCATTATGCATAAATTCTTTAACTTTTGAATTTCCAGATTTATGGACTATGTATATTCAGGAAAATAAAACATTGCTACATGCTAAAAACTGAAAGTTTTCAATATATGAAAATTATGTTAATTATATGAGTATATACACAATAAGAATCTATAAATTTGTCTAAGAAGGATAGTCTATTAAAATTATTCAGGCTAATCTCTGAAATTTACAGCCAATTGGATTATAAATGAGAAGATAACTCTTAAAACAGTTACTACAGTTGATGTTTTCTAGTTATTTTAGAAATTTGGTATTTTTTCTCCCCCTCATTTTTAATAGGAAAATTATATATAAATATGAGACCACCAGCAGTATTATTTTAGAACATTATTTTACTGAGTATTTTAAAAATCACAAAAATCAGTAACTGGTTTAGTTGCTGAATTCAAAATAAGCATTATGGATTTCTCATAGTAAGTACCATGTAAGAATTTGTCAAGGAGATATATAATTTACAAAAGATCTCTGCTTCAAAAAGTTTATGATCTTGCACAGATTTTAATCAACATAGTTTAAATATACTAATACTGTAATATATTTAATACATTGGCTATATACCTTAAAATTGTATATGAACTGAGTTTTTGTATAGCTACAGTTTCTTATTGTATTAGATCAATTGTTTTTCAAACTGGATTGTCGATACTTTGGTGGTTCATTAAACAGTTTGGGGAGTAAAGAGAATTGAATGGCAAATATCAAAATACAAAATATCAACAGATAAATATGTGTCCTGGATCACGGTTGCTTATCGTAGCTCATAGTTTAGAAAGTTTGAAAATCTAAGTTAGAGCAAATCTTCTTAAACAGAAAGTTTTACAAAAATTAAGTCAGAATTTTAGGGACTTCATGGTTACAAGTTATGTAATTTAATAGGTATTAAACACTTAATGTGTTTTAGGCATTTTACAGGAATTTTCTGATTGAATCTCATCAACCCTGTATCATCATATGGATCAAGCTGAGGTTAGGAATCTCCCTGAGTTTACCCTGGTATCAAGTGGTAGAGCCAGAACTTTAACTTCATAGCCAGGGCTCTTATACCAGAGTCTTACCTCTTAAAGAAATATTCTTTTGGAGGTATTAATTAGACTTAATTTTGTTTTTCTTAAGGAGGTGAGATTTGAAACAAAGAATCTGAATAATAAGAAACTGAAGATGGCAAAAAAAAAAAAATATATATATATATACACACATGTGGGGGAGTGTGTATGTGTGTCTGTGTGTGTGTGTATATAAATATACACCCTATATAAACAGAATTAGGAAATATAAGTGCCTATTTTCCATTACCAAATTAATAAAATGTTCTGTTTTCAACTAGTACTACCTATATTGATTATATATTAAAAATGATATCAATGAATCCCCAACAATAAAAAAAAAATGACAGCCATAGTCAAGATCTAAATTATTTACCATGTCAGGACAAAAATAGTTGTCTTTAAATATGTATTTCTCTAAACTGATATATTTGGGAATTTAATATGTTCTAGTAAGGTAGATAGTCTTTAGTTTTATTTTCCTTTAAGGATAACCACTAAACACATAATTTGGGGTATAAAACTTAAAAAAATGCTTTATGCTTATAAAATTTTTAATATAATAGGTTGAAAGTCTTATTAACTATTCCTTCTTGAAATGTCTTTCACAATGGTTTTATTTCTATTATATATATTAGTATTTTTCTACCTCTGTATGTGTTTTATAAATGGCCAGTACAGTTGGATAAACATCTGATAAAATAAACACATGCACTCAGTCCCTTGACATTCTTAATTCCAATTGTCTTGACCTATACCTAGCCTCAGCTACCAGTTTCCATAGTTATTCTCTGGACTGTCTTTATCTATAACTGCACTTGCCAAATCTCAATTTCAGCACTCTACTTCCTGGCTGCCACTTTCTCTGCTACCATTTTCTCTTGCGCCTACTACATTAGGCTTCAACCCTACCAGAAGGACCAGTAAGTCCTTTGGCATTACTTCTGTTATAGTGTCTCCTGCACTCACCATTGCCAGATCCAGTGGTAATTTAGAAAGTTCCCGTTTTCTTAATGTGCCAGCAAAATTTAACTCAGTAAACTGTTTTTCCATCTAGAAATGTTGTTTGTATGGCTTCCAGGGCATGGGTTCTCACTGGTTGCATCTTTTCAGAATCCTTTGTAAGATCCTTTTCATATTCCTCATCTCAAAACATTAGAATGTCTCCATGCTTACTCCTCTTTTCCTTTGTGATTTCATCTATTCTCCTGGATTTAAATATGTTCTGCATGTTGTTATCTTTTAAATTTATATGTCCTGCCAGGCACAGTGGCTCATCCCTGTAATCCGAGCACTCGGGGAGGCCGAGGCAGGTGGATTGCTTGAGCTCAGGAGTTCGAGACCAGCCTGAGCAAAAGCAAGACTCCGTCTCTACTAAAAGTAGAAAAATGAACCAGGTGTTGTGGCAGGTTGCCTGTAGTCCCAGACTTGGGGAGCCTGAGACAAGGGGATTGCTTGAGCCCACAAGTTTGAGGTTGCTGTGAGCTGTGACACCAGGGCACAAAGTGAGACTGTCTCAAAAGAAAAAAAAAAAAGTATATGTCCTGTGCAAAACTCTTCCATAATTTTAGTTTCAGCCATTCCATATCTTCACTTGTGTATCTGATGAGCATCTCAAGATTGCCATCTATAAAATTAAGCTCTCTTCCTTCCCTTCAAAACCTACTACCCTATCATTTTTTTATCTCAGTAATTGCCACTTGTGTTATTCTAATAGCTCAGACCAAAAACCTTGGTGGTATTCTGATCCCTTTATTTTTCAGCCTGCATGTAATCTAAAATGTATCTTCTTAGCAATTCTTTCAGAATTTATGCTCATCTGACCACCTAACACTGTTGCTATTGCTACCACCTCCATTTGGATTACTGTGGTGGCTTGGTCTCTCAGCCTCAACTCACTGTAGTTTGTTCTTCAACCTAGCAGCAGAAGTAAATTTTTTTTAAAAAGTCAGTAATGTTGTCCCACTTCTCTTCCCTAAACGCCTCGGCAGCTTCCCTTAACATAGAAACACTTTAGTAGCTCACAAAATTCTATATAATCTTATAAAAGTACGTTCATGGTTTGGTTTCCATCTCATTCTGTTTCAGCCTCACGGTTGTGCCAAGCTGTTCTAAAACATACAGCACACTTACAGCGCAGGGCCTCTGTGTTTCTTTTGTCCGAAATGTTCTTCCCCATGTCTGAGAAGATTACAAAATTTAAGGAAGAAACTTCTACCTTGTACATTATATTATGTACATAAATATCTATATAAACAAAAAAAGGTCTGGAAGAAGGAATGTCAAAAGTTAACAGTGGTTGTCTCTTTTATATTTGTTACTACTTTCTGCATTTTTGACATTTGGAAAACATCTATTTTCATAGAAAGACTTAACACAACTCCCTCCCTTGGGTTCTTCCTCTGCTTTCCTTCCTAGGTAGATCATTTGTTTCTGGATGTGAGTGCTATATACATGGGTGTGTCTGCTTTGGAAATTTATCACAATATGTAGATGATTAGTGCATTTTTTTGTACACCACGTTCTATTTTTAAAAAAAGAAAAAAATTCAACCCCACCAAAATAGAAAGCAAAATATACTGTCAGTATATTTATGTGTTTATGTAATTATTTAATGATTCTGGGTAATTTGCTTTAAGGTCTGAGATATGCTGTAAGATTCACTACTGATTTAATGCCCTAGTCAAAATCTCATGACAGCAAGACTGTTAAAGAACATTCACTGCCAACTGAATCGTCACTGTAATTGGCCAAATTTAATTATGTAGGATAGGCAGAGGTTTTTATATTTCTTCAGAGACCATATATTAAGTGTGATATTTTATAAGTAATGCTTTTTCAAAACTAACCAACTATTCTAAAATTTTAAAGTATTCCATATTACATAATAAAAATTTTTAATTACAGGTTCCTTGAGGTAGGTTATTGACCAGAATTAAACAGTATTATCTAATATTTTTCTAACATTTAAAAAAATTTAAAATTCATTTAACTGTAGGTACTAAAACTAAGTTGCATCTGTACTCTCAAATATGTAGATGATCCTGTGTCTTATTTTATGCAGGTTAAATTGCTGATGTTTTAAAAAACAACCTCATTAAGATAACTGATTTAGAAAGAAGAAAAACACATAGTGTTGTATTGAAAATGCGAAATTTTGAGTAATACAGACATCTCTTCAAACAGGGCACTTTCCTTTTCATTGTATCCATATATTCTACTTAGCTATTTGAACTGTAAATTATGTTCTGTTTAATATAAACTGTTCTTAAATTGGCCATGTTATAATTAAAAATCCCTCAATCATATTTTTAACTACTGCATGTCTTCAGAAAATATATTAAAATGTATGTCAGAAGTTAAAGTTCATTCCATATAGCACAAATTATATTTTATAAAAAGTTGAACTTTTTATAACCTTTTAAGATTTTCCTGTTTGTGTTTTTAATTTTTTTTTTTTTTTTTTACTTATTATGGGTACTTAATTGTTATATACCTTTACAGGATACATGGTGGTGTTTCCTCATAGGCATTCAATGTAAATTAATCAAACCAGAGTAATTGCGGTATCCTTCATCTCAGGCATTTCACATTGCTTTGTGCTAGGAACATTACAGTTCCACTCTTTAGTTATTTTAAAGTATACCCTAACTTATTGCTGATTATAGTCATTTTATTGTGTTATCAAATAGTGTTCATTTTATCTCTCTGTATTTTTACACTCAATAACTATCCTCACTTTTCCCCTCTCATACCCATCTCAGCCTCTTGTAACCATCATGCTACTTTGTGCCTCCATAAGATTAATATTCAGTTCTTACATATTATTAAGAACTTAGGAGATTTGTCTTTCTGTGCTTGGCTTATTTTATTTAACAAAATATTCTCCAGTTCTCTTTGTGTTTTTTGCCAATGGCTAGATGTCATTTTTTGGATGTATAGCATTCCACTGTGAATATGTACCACAGTTTCTTTATCCATTTATCCATTGATGGACACTTGAGTTGATTCCAAATCTTGGCTATTGTGAATAGTGCTGCAATAAACATGGGAATGCAGATATCTTTTTGGTATACGGAATTCCTTACTTTTGGGTATATACCTCACTGTGGCATTGCTGGGTCTTACCAGGTTCTATTTCCAGTTCTCTGAGGAGCCTCTGTACTGCTCTTCATGGTGACTGCACTCGTTTACATCCCCACCAGCAGTGTGGAAGGCTCACCCTTTCTCCACATCCTTGGCATCATTCGTTATATTGCCTGGGTTTGTTTTGTTTTTTTTTTTATAAAAACTGTTACAAAAAAATAAATAAATAAATAAAAACTGTTACCACTGGGGTTAGATGGTATCTTATAGTTTTGAGTCACATTTTTCTGATGACTAATGATGTTGAGCATTTTTTTCTTTCTTTTTTTTTTTTTTTTATTGTTGGGGATTCATTGAGGGTACAATAAGCCAGGTTACACTGATTGCAATTGTTAGGTAAAGTCCCTCTTGCAGTCATGTCTTGCCCCCATAAAGTGTGACACACACCAAGGCCCATATACTTGTTGGCCATTTGTATGTCTTCTTTTGAGAAATGTCTATAAGATTCTTTGTCCATTTTTTAATCAAATTATTTGATTTTTTCCTATCGAGTTACCACTCCCTATTTATTCTAGTGATTAATTCCTTGTCAAATAGGTAAGTTGCAAGTACATTCTCCCATATCATTGGGCATCTCTTCACTTTTTTGCTTTGCTGTGAAGAAGGTTTTTCGCCTGATGTAATTTCATTCATTCAGTTTTGCTTTGGTTGCTTGTGCTTTGGTGGTATGTAACTCAAGGTCTTGCCGATGTCCTGTGGAGTTTCTTCAGTGTTTTCTTTTGGTTAGTTTCATAGTTTCAGGTCTTAAAGATTTAAGTCTTTGATCTATTTTGGTTTTAATTTTTGCATATGGTAAGACCTAAGTGTCTGGTTTCATTCTGCTACATATGGATACCAATTTCCCCAGCACCATTTAGTGAAGAGACTGTCCTTTCCCCAGTGTATGTTGTTAGCACTTTTATCGAAGATAAGTTCACTATAAATGTGTGGATTTATTTCTAGATTCCCTGTTCTGTTCGTTTGTCTATATGTCTGTTTTATGCCAGTACCATGCTCTTTTGGCTACTATAGCTTTGAAGTCAGATCATATGTTTCATCTAATTTTGTTCTTTTTGGTCAGATGACTTTGTTTCAAGTCTTTTGTGGTTCCATATATATTTTAGGATTATTTTTTCTATTTCTGTGAAGAATGTTATTGGTATTTTGGTGGAGATTGTGTATAATCTAATAGATTACTTTGGGTAAGGACATTTTAACAGTATTGATTCTAACAATCCACAAGCATGAAATATCTTTTCATTTTTTTATATGTCCTCTTTTATTTCTTTAATCCCTGTTTTATAGTTTCCACTATAGAAATCTTTCACTTCTTTGGTTAAGTTTATTCCTGTATTTTATAGTTATGGAAATGGGATTACTTTCTAGATTTCTTTTTCAGATTGTTTACTGTTGGCATGTAGAAATGCTACTGATTTTTGTATATTAATTTTGTATCTTTACATATTATTTTTTATCTTGTATCTTTTGTATCTTTCAGATATAGACATTACTGAATTTGTCTATCAGTTCTCATAATTTTGGGGGGAGTCTTTAGGTTTCTCTAGATATAAGATCATATCATCTGCAAACTAGGATAATTTGACTTTTTCCTTTATAATATGGATGCCATTTATTTCTTTCTCTTTTCCGATTGCTCTAGCTAGAACTTCCAATACTATGTCGAATAAGAGTGGTGAAAGTGGGCATCCTTGTCTTGTTCCAGATCTTAGCGAAAAGGCTTTCAGTTTTTCCCTATTCAGTATGATACTAGCCATGGGTTAGTCATACATGACTTTTATCATGTTGAGGTAAGTTCCTTCTATACCCCATTTTTTGAGAGTTTTTATCTTGAGAGGATGTCAAATTTTATTGAATGCTTTTTCAGCATCAATTAAAATGATCATATAGTTTTTGTCCTTCATTCTGTGGATATGATGTATCACAATGATTGATTTGCGTATATTAAACCATCCATGTGCCCCCATGAATCCCACTTGATTATGATGGGTAACTTTTTAATCTGTTGTATTTGGTTTGTATTTTATTGAGAATTTTGTTCATCAGAGATATTAACCTATAGTTTTCTTTTTTTTGTTGTTTCTTTAGTTTTAAAATCAGGGTGATGCAATCCTCATAAAATGAGAGTATTCCTTCTTCAATCTTTTGGAAATTTTTGGAATAGTTTAAATAAGATTGGTTATTAGTTCTTCTTTGAATACTTAGGAGAATTCAGCATTAAAGGCACTGGGTCCTGGGCTTTTCTTTGATGGGAGACTTTTTATTACTACTTCTGTCTCATTACTTGTTATTGATTTGTTCAAGTTTTAGATTTCTCCCTGGTTCAGTCTTGTTAGGTTGTATGTGCCTAGGAATTTATTCATTTCTTCTAGGTTTTCCAATTTATTGGCAGGTAGTTGTTCATAGTAGTCTCTAAATCCTTTAGATTTCTGCAGGATCGGTTATAATGTCTCCTTTTTCATCTCTGATTTTATTTATTTGGCTCTTCTTTCTTTTTTTAAGTTTGGCTAAAGCAGTGGTTCTCAACCTTCCTAAGGCCGCGACCCTTCAGTACAGTTCCTGTGGGTCACAACCCACAGGTTGAGAACCACTGGGCTAAAAGGTTTATCCATTTTCTTTATATTTTAAAAAAAACTTACTTTGTTCATCTTTTGTATATTTTTGTTTGTTTCAATTTTATTCATTTCTACTTTGATCTTTGTCTTCTATTTGGGGTTTGGTTTATTCTTATTTTTCTAGTTTAAGGTGCATTGTTACATTGTTTATTTGAAGCTCTTCTTTTTTGATGTAGACACTTAATGCTGTAAACTTCCCTCTTATTAATCTTTTTGCTGTGTCTCATAAGTTTTAATATATTATTTTTTATTTGTTTCAAGAAATTTTTACATTCTTAATCTCTTCGTTGATGTACTGGCCATTCAGGAGCATATTATTTAATTTCCATGTATTTGTATATTTTCCAGTGTTCCTGTTGTTATTGATCACTAGTTTTATGCCATAGTGGTCAGAGCACTACTTGGTATGATTTTGATTATTAACACTTGTTTTGTATCCTAACATGCAGTCTGTCCTTGATATGGAGAAGAATATGCATTCCACAGCTTTTGGATGAGCTATTCTAGAAATATCTGTTAGGTCCATTTTGTCTATAGGGCAGATTAAGTCCGGTGTTTCTTTGTTGAGTTTCTGTCTGGATGATCTGTCCATTGCTGACAATGGAGTGTTGAGGTCTCTAATAGTTATCGTATTGGGGTCTCTCTCTCTCTTTAGTTCTGATAATATTGGCTTTAATCTATCTGGGTATTCTAGTGTTGAGTACATATATATTTAGAATTGTTGTAGCCTCTTACTGAATTAACCCCTTTATCTCTTTTTATAGTATTTGTCTTGAAATCTACTTAGCTGATAGAATTATAGCTATTCCTCTTTGGGGTTTCCATTTGCATGGGATATCTTTTTTCTGTGTGCATCTTTATAGGTGAAGTGTATCTCTTAAAGACAACATATGGTTGGCTTTCGTATTTTTTTAGCCATTCAGCCACTCTGTGTCTTTGGAGAGTTTAGTTCACATTTACTGTCACTATTGCTAGGTAAGGGTTTAACTGCTGCTGTGTTACTATTTCGTCTCTGGCTGTGTCGTGTCCTCTTTCTTCATTTGTCTTCCTTTGTTAAAAGTCACTTTCTCTGGTAGTGTGTTTTATAATTTCTTGCTTTTTATTTATTTTTTTTTTTGTATTTGCTATAGGTTTTTTGATTTGAGGTTACCATGAGATTTTAATATGTTCGTTCATCTATCAATATTTTAAATTTAAAATTTTATGCTGATAAGCATTAAACTGTATGTGGTATATTTTAAGATATTTATTGTATTTACTTATCTCTCCTCCTTTAATCTAGATACAATTGAAAAAGAAATAAGAAAAATCTTCAGTATTCCAGATGAAAAGGAGACCAGATTGTGGAACAAATACATGAGTAATACATTTGAACCTCTGAACAAGCCAGACAGCACCATTCAGGATGCTGGTTTATACCAAGGACAGGTATTACTTAGTATACTGTTTATTTTAAACATACCATACATGAAGCTTTTTGGATTCACAAACTTTGATTGATATCCTGACAACATATAGTAATTCTACTGTCTCTGGATTCCTCTTTCTAAACTCATCTCTTTTCTATCCCTGCTGGTCACTAACTATAACTTTGATTCCCCACACCCCCACACACCCCTGAGCTTGGGAATAATCTACTTGTTCAAGAGAAATGACTTTCCAGTTTTTGTTAAAAAGCTAACATATAATATAGGTTAGCTTATTTGTAACAGAACACATAATAAATATCCATCTCCACAGGCCACACGGTGTCTGTGGCGACTGTTACTCTGCCATTGTAGTAGCATGAAAGTAGCCATGGATGACACATGGACAGATAGGTGTGGCTGTGTTCTAACAAAACTAGTTATTTACAAAAGAGGGCAGCAGGCTAGCTGGACCACAGTTTGCCAACCTTTATTAGATGGTATCAGCTCCCAGTTTTTTGTTTGTTTTTTTATGGTATAATTCAAAGAGATTAAGATGTTAAGAAATGAAGATGGTGAATCAGCAAATCATACTTATTCTCCCTTCTGAACACTTCTTGATTAATTTCTGTCCAATTCTAGCCCTTAACTTTCATATTCTCTCAACAGACCCTTCTACCTCCATGCTCATGTGTCCACTCAATCTTTTTTGTGCCAGAATACTCATTCTAAAATGTAAACCTCACTATTTTCCTTTCATAAACCTTTCCTGGCTCCATACTGATTGTAAAGTCCAGGCACTTGAACCAGCATGCGTGTCATGGTGTAACCTGTTGCCTGTTCTTCCAGTATCTTCATGTTATCCTTTTTCTGGTGTATATTCTGGGAATGCCAAGCTGAACTACTTATAGTTTCCTAAACACACGGTACTATTCTGCACTCCTGTGCCTTCCATTGTGTTTTCCATCTGTGTGAGGTGTGCTTCTTCCCAGTCCTATATCCACCCAGCAAAAAGCCCTTTATACCTTACAGATTTTCACATTAACCATCCCATCCCATCATATATTACAGGGTGACCATATCAGACTATTCATCCTTCTATTCCAACTCAAATGTCACGTCATCTCTTTAACTTTCCCTATTTTTCTCAATATCCATTGAAATATAGGATGTTTCTACTTTGGAGAAAAAAATGCTCCCTTCCATAATTTATGTATATGTGTATTAGTTATTATATTTGTGTATTAAGCTTCTCAGTTAGATTTTGAGGTCCTTGCTTTGGTTAGTTTGTGTTCTATTTATTTTTATTTTTAGTACCTAACACAGTGCGTTGAGAACTTTTGATTAGTTCTGTTTTATTTAAAAATTCCAATTGACATCAATGATACCGAATTGTGGAAAAATTCAGGGAAACCAAGAAAATTAATTTTTATTAAATAGCTACTATATATTGCGCATTATATTAGGCTATAAAAACACAGTGATTTTCAAAATTATTTTAGCCATTATATTCTTAAGTGAATTCTTACAAAATTCAGTGTATTATAATTAAAAGCGTGATTGTAGTGAAATTAAAGACCTTGAACTCCACCAATTAGCTAATGCTCCTTCCCTAGCTCTTTCTTTTATCTTCTAGTGGACGTATACCTCGTTCCCTAGTTGCCATCCATCTGGCCTTGAGGTAACTCCAGGTTATGTAGAATTATTTCTTTAAATCTCATTAGTGATCCTATGACATGATCCTTTCCATCATATACATTAGAAAGCTGAGGCTTAGCGAAGTTAAATAATTTAATGTTCTTGACAGGTATGTATGTATTTATGTTTGCATGAGAGAATAAATTAGTTTAGCAGGATGAAGCATCCATAAGGACTTTTGGTCTTTGAGAATAGGAATATTTCAGAGAATATATATTAAATACCAGTTCTTTTATGACTGGTGATAAATGAACTAAACACTATCCTGGACTTTTTTTTAACTCAGTTGAAAATCTCCTCATTAGAAAGTGAAACTAAGGTGTATAATGGAAGAGTATGCCTTCCAGAATGGGTAGTCTTTCCCTCTTCTCCTTTTGTGTGTGTAATTATATTTTGAAATCTTTCTAAAAATATTTTCATCCTGAGTTAACATTTTAACTATGAAGCAAAATTTTATTTAGAAAATTATGCATTTGAATAGTGAATTTTAACATTTCTGATAGCTTTCAACATTAATATCTGTGGTTCTAAAAACATGGAATTTTAAGTATAAATACTGTTAGGAATTAAATATTATGGTTAAATAATGATATTAAATGCTACATTGAAAATTTCTATATCTAGAATCTCTTCTTATAACTAACTTAAGTCTTCCTAATGATTATAATGTGTGTGTGTGTATTTTACATGTCATTTGTGTGTGAGTGTTGCTATAGCTATGAATTACAGTAAAGGAAAATATTCTTCAGAAGTTAAAAATCAGTCACTCAGTTCTGCTTTATAAATCTTTAAAAAATATAAGACTGAATTGGAATGATAATTAGAAAATTGGGACAATGATTGTCTCCAGTAGGTAAGGAGAGGAGCGTGATCAGGATGGTGGGTACATGATGAACTTGTTTCTTCATGTGGTAAATATATAATACATCATGTGAGTTTTTTAATGTATGAAATATTATAAAGATGAATTTAATGTTTTATTAGCATGCTCTTTTAACAAAGATCCAAAAATTTTATAATTAATATTTTATTATTTGACATCTTTTCTGAAATGTGTGGTTAGGATCCAAGAACCAACTTCTAAATATCCTAGAAACATACAGTACATAAAACTACATTACCAAGAGCATGTTAGAGTAGGTTACAAAGTTGCAACTTTAAGGAAGAATTAATGAAACAGTATATTGAATGTATGCAAATTTTTTATGCCTTGAATTTACTTCACTTCATATTGTCTGTATTATAGTTTTCATGGAAATTTAGATACTAACTTCTTGTTGGTATTATCAGATATTTATTTTTCTAATTTAACTATTTTTGGTAAGTTTTTCTTCTTTGCACAGACTCACCCATAGCAAAAAGTAGAAGAAAGACTTTTTTTTAGATCAAAAGATGTGAGGAAGGATTTAGGAATGTTTTAGAGTAAAGTATAGCTCTGCCTAAGCCTGTCATTTTCATTTATTAGAGGTAATTTTTGTTTACTTCAACCGTGCTACAACAGAGAACTCCTCAGCTCTGACTCTGTCATTTGTATATTAAAAGATTATGTCATTTACATAGTGATAGTGTATATGTACACTCATTTCAAGTCCCCAAATTTCATAAAATCTCTAACTTGGAATTATGTGTCACCATTCCTCAGCATTTGCATAATAACAGTTTGCTAAGATCCTGTGTCAGCATTTTTAACAACCACTACAACCGTTCATTGAGCCTCTGTTATTTGCACAATTCTATGTTGCATGCTACCAATACAAATAGAAAATGTACTCCCTAAACTCAGTGAACTTACATTCTATTTACATAGAATGGTTTAATCTTTTTCATAGTTTGCTTTATTTCCTTCACACACTAATTGCTGATTTCTTATGTCTGAGATCTTTTGTCTCCCTTGCCCAGCTTTGGAATCAAAATGCAAATACCACTTCACCTATTTTACTGTATCCTTTAAGTAATCACAGAGTTGCTCTAGTTTCTCAGTATATTCAGCTGATTTTCTAAAGCTTTTCTAACTTCAGAGTTATGGAAAAACACTTCTTTTATTGTGTCATATTTGCAGGTGTTAGTAATAGAACAGAAAAATGAAGATGGAACATGGCCCAGGGGTCCTTCTACTCCTAAGTAAGTGCTCCCACTTCTATGGCTTATTACATGATTTAGAAGCCTTTTATTTCAGATAATGAAATCCAGAATGATAGAAGAACCTAATTGTATATTGCAAAAATCCATACCTTACTTATATTTTAATATTTTATTCTTAGTATGAAGTTATCTAAAATTTGCACTTCAGTTAATACATTACTATTTAAAAAGCTTCCAATTTAAGTATCTTAAAAGAAGGTACAGTGTATGTTATAAATGAGAATTTTGCATTGTCTAATATAGTTATGTTATTAAACTTTGTTTAATTTTTTTGAAGCTCTTTTTGATGATTTTTTTAAAGTACCAAGAAAATATCAAGCTTCTTTATCCGAATAAATCTGATGTTAAAATAGTTTTTA